>NC_069073.1:46439012-46753242 GCF_025698485.1 Gossypium arboreum
AGAATCACAATTCGGTTGAACCTCGAATATTTTTATTTATTTATTTATTTATTTATTTATTTATTTTTACCATCGACTTCATTCTAACATATTAGAATAAAATTTCAAAGAGATGAAGAAATACTTATCATAAAACGACCAGACCAACAGGGCTTTTGTCTAACATCATAGTTAGCTAGCATTGTCACAACATAAGAACTCCATCAAAAACTGAACAGCCACACACATATACTTGAGGATAAAAGAATATATCTATGAATGACTCATGTATAAATTGATCACATGCCCGATTATAATAGATAAGTGTTGAATTAGAAATGATATAATAATTTATTTGGAATATTTATTATGAAATTATGATTATCATTATGATACAAAAATTGAACTTGTGAGTTTATATGGCTAAAATTTTAGTCATTATTTGTTAATTTTATGAATTTCATGATATGTTATTTCATATGTATTGATGATAAAATCTTGAATAATGTAAAAGCATGAAAATTGAATAAATGATCAAATTGAGCATTTCAGTTCAGTGACAAGATGAATTGAAGGAAAAGACCATGGTTGGACCATGGCAACAAGTGATAAGTGATAAGTGATAGCTTCGGCTACACTTATCTGATCAAGGAAAAGCGAAAGTGATAAGTGATAGCTTCGACTACACTTATCTGATCAAGGAAAAGTGAAAGTGATAAGTGATAGCTTCGGCTAAACTTATCTGATCAATGACAAATGACAAGTGAAAAATGGTAGCTTCAGCTACCTAATCAGTGAAAAGTAGTAGCTCCGGCTACCTGATCAGTGAAAAGTGGTAGCTCCGGCTACTTGATCAGTGAAAAGTGGTAGTACTGGCTACCTGATCAGTGAATAGTGGTAGCTTCGGCTACAAGTGACAAGTGATTTCCGTACAAGACCATATCTGAGATATGGCATCGGTGTGATATATGCTAGTGCATAGGACCATATCTGGGATATGGCATCAGTGAGATATGTGATTCGTGTAAGACCATAGCTGGGCTATGGCATCAATATGTGATATGTGATTACGTGTAAGACCATAGCTGGGCTATGGCATCATTATGTGAAGATGTGTAAGACCATAGTTGGGCTATGGCATCGATATATGAATATGTGTAAGATCATAACTGGGCTATGGCATTATTATGTGAAGATGTGTAAGACCATAGTTGAACTATGGCATCGAGAAAATGAAGTACTCAATTCTGTAAGATGTTCACTAATTTGAAGAAGTTTGGTAAGTATTACATGAAATTATGCAACATAAGGAAATACGAGTTGATGAGACATGAGCATAAAACTTGGTTGATGAATGAGTTATTTTATTAAAAGTAAAAGGAAGGTTTTTACAAAGAGAGAGTGTTTACAAAGAGAGAATACTGAAAGTAAAAGAAAAGATTTCTAAGCTATTTTTCGATGCCCTTGTTTAGGCTTCTTACATTGCTATTTATAGCAAAATTTTCAAAGCTCTATTTAATTTTTCTTCAATCCCGAATAGTGTTTCTGATAAGGATGAATTTATTGTTGCCTTCACGTATATTGTCAGTTGTCTTGTCATATCTTTTGTCCGTACATGGATGCCTTGAATTTTTATTTACTGCCAATCTTGAAAATCTGCTTGAAATTCTTCTTGACTCTCCACGTGGTATTTATCTTCTCTTTATCCTTCTTGGATATTGTCAAGGTTCCACATTTCTATTTCATCTAGATGTAAAGATTCTGGTGATAGTCTTGGTGAATTCCAAGTCTCCCACGTGCTCTTAATTTCCTCGATTATTTCTGAAGGAAAATCATCTATTTCCATATCTCCTATTTTCTTTAGCAGTTGTATGGATTCTTCATCTCTTGTTTTCTGGACTACTTCAGTGTCATCAGCTACTATTCTTTTTCCATTGGTGGATAATTTGTATGTTTGTTGATGAAGTACATGTTGAGCTGTTGACATTAAATCAATTCCGGCTTGGATTTGAAAGTATTTTGGATTATTGTAACACTTGTCAATGGTTTTTGTCAAGTGTTTTTTATCTTCTTTGACTGCTGATAAATAAGGACTATCAATTTTTCTTTGAATAATCCAAATTTGATATGGTTGATAAAATCGCTCTTTTCAAGAATGCCAATAAGACTACTTTTTGGATATAAAATAGTAATAAAAATCATCTTGATATACCAAAAGTGATAATATAGCTTTTATAATAGCAGGAAAATTTTTAATAAGTGAAAAGAAAAGTTTTGTAATACAATTTCTCTAACAAAACCCCATTCAATCCTGTTTATATCAAATGGTTCATGATCTAATCTGAATTTTATAGTAGGAATTTCTTCTCCTATTTCATTTAGAAAAAAATATGCTGTAAAAAATATTCAGAAAAGACTTTTTTATATTGAACCTGTTGGTTGCAGATAATCTTATTGATTTTTTCAAAAATTTCTGCTGGTAGTATTTTCTTAGCTTTATTATATAAACATATTCTAAACATTTTATTCATAATGGGACTATTTGTTCCTTTATGAATAAAATATTGAATATATCAATAAGATTATTTATCTCATTGATATTTGTATACTCTATTTTGAGTTCTTCCCAATCTCGTATAAAATGACTTTTAATAATAAATCATGTGCTTCGCTTTTCTTTAGTTGTTTTTTCAACTAAAAATTGCGAAAACTTTGTAAGAGCTCGTCTAAAATTTTCTCTTTGTTCTAAAATATGGGTTTTCCATATTTCATTAATGTATTTATAAATTTCACTTGGTAAACCTAGATTATAAAAATCTTTTATCTTTGGAATTTGTTGTTGTTTCAACAAATTTTCAGCTCCTTTTATAACTTCAGAATAACTAGCTTGATATGCTGAATGAGTTATTTTTGTACAATGACTATAACTTAATTTATTTTTTACTTGTTTAGCAGCTTTAGTCTGTAAACAATGTAAAGTTATTCTTTCTTTTGCAAAATTAATTCTATTTCCTATAGAATCTATATTTTCTTTTGCTATGTCTGATTCTTTGCTATGTTTATCTAAATAAGACACATATTTTTTTTATACATATCTCATCCCATGGTGGGGGTAATTTATGAAAGTATTGGTTTTTCCAAAATTCTATATTTTCATTTTTTAATTTTTGATATTCATGAAGAAATTTTTAGAAAATTCTTCTAAATATCTTATATCACATAATTTAATTTTTGACAAAGTATAAGCTGGCTATACTATCTTGATCTTTTTTATCAAAATAACCACAAAATTCTGTTTTTAGAATATTTGTTAATCCTTTTAAAAGATCTTTAGGAGTACCTATTTGATTAATAAGTTGTCCTTTTTGGACTTTTCCTACTTCTGATTCTTCCCATCGTCTTAAGAATTGTAAAACATCTCCTTGAAAAGTTCCTACAAAATAATTTGGAGTACCTATTTGATTAATAAGTTGTCCTTTTTGGACTTTTCCTACTTCTGATTCTTCCCATCGTCTTAAGAATTGTAAAACATCTCCTTGAAAAGTTCCTACAAAATAAATTAAAAATTTTTCTTTTGACCAAGTACCGTTGTTGTTTACAACGATTGTCATTGACTGTGCCCAATCGTCTATAGTTTTTTCATAATCTGATATTGAAATATTAGTCAAGTCTAAATATATTCCACATTGAGCCACATTTCTTTTATTTAAATCATCTATCCTATATGGTATATGTATAGTTTGACTTGGTTGTTGATTAGAAGATTCTCCTGTATATTCGGTTTTAACTTCATTAGTTGCTAAAAAATTAATAATAAAATAATTGAGTTATTTGAACCCAATAAATCTACCACAGAGATACAACCAAAATTACTACATCTAAAAGATTTGTCAATACCAAAAGATTGGATGATTGATAGAATAAGTGGTGCAAGTACTTCAAAACCTGTAAGTACTATAGAATATATCTCATCTGGAGATAGACTATATTTTAAAAATAATGCTATAACAAATACAAATGATAATTTAGTTTTACCTTCTACTTCTCAAATAGAAGAAGAAGAAGATAATATTAGTACAAATTCAACAACACCAATAGGTATGAAAACAGTTCAAATACCTATTTTCCCCACTGAACCCAGTAGAAATTCTAGAAATACTAGAATTATTAACTTCTGATAAAATTTCTTTAGATTTGTTGTTCAAATCTAATTCTTTGATATCTCCCATATGATTTACTTTCTCTTCTATATTACTAACTTTATTATATATTTTATTATAATATATAGAGGTTATATCCATTAAACTATTAAATCCTTTACTAAGGGCCAAAATATTATTTTCTTGTTTAGAATCTATATGCATAATATGATTGCAGGTTTTATCTTTATATAAACAATCTGTTTCTTCCATGTTATTTATCTTTGGTACCTAAAATCGTCTGTTATATTATTTTGTCTTATAACACAAAGGCCTAACGTCTCTCAGGATTTATTTCCTTTTCATAACAAATTTCTAAATCTTGTTCTTCAAGACTTTTAATCATTTTTTAGCACTTTTTCCTTTATTAGGACAGTTTGGTGCTATATGGCCTTCTTCATCGCATATAAAACATTTACATATCTGTTTTTTTAGAATTTTTAGAAGTTTTTCTTCTAACAATTTTTTTCTTTTTCTTATTATTATTACCAGTATATTTTTTATTTCTGGTTTCCATCTAATAAATTTATATTTTCTATTTTTCTTTCTATGTTTTTTTATAAATATTAGGACGTATTGTTTTACATCCAAATTCCCATTCATTTTCAAGAATTTTTGTACAATGACTATAACTTAATTTATTTTTTACTTGTTTAGCGACTTTAGTACGTAAACAATGTAAAGTTATTCTTTCTTTTGCAAAATTAATTCTATTTCCTATAGAATCTATATTTTCTTTTGCTATGCGTGATTCTTTGCTATGTTTATCTAAATAAGACACATATTTTTTATATATATCTCATCCCATGGTGGGGTAATTTATGAAAGTATTGGTTTTTCCAAAATTCGTATTTTCATTTTTAATTTTGATATTCATGAAGAAATTTTTAGAAGATTCTTCTAAATATCTTATATCACATAATTTAATTTTTGACAAAGTATAACTGGCTATACTATCTTGATCTTTTTATCACAATAACCACAAAATTCGCATTTTTAGAATATTTGTTAATCCTTTTAAAAGATCTTTAGGAGTACCTATTTGATTAATAAGTTGTCCTTTTTGGACTTTTCCTACTTCTGATTCTTCCCATCGTCTTAAGAATTGTAAAACATCTCCTTGAAAAGTTCCTACAAAATAAATTAAAATTTTTTCTTTTGACCAAGTACCGTTGTTGTTTACAACGATTGTCATTGACTGTGCCAAATCGTCTATGGTTTTTTCATAATCTGATATTGAAATATTAGTCAAGTCTAAATATATTCCACCTTGAGCCACATTTCTTTTATTTAAATCATCTATCTTATGTGGTATAGGTATAGTTTGACTTGGTTGTTGATTAGAAGATTCTCCTATATATTCGGTTTTAACTTCATTAGTTGCTATATTTTCGGTTTGATTACCAAAAATTCTAGTTGTATTTTCAACTGTCTCAAAGTCTTTATTTAAAGCTCTCAGATAATCATCTTTTTGAATATCTGATTCTAGTTTTCTTTTACCGTAGGGATCTATTTGATTAGTATCCATTGGTTCGGGGACTTCTATATTTTCATCCTTATCTGTTGAAGTATTTTCTTCATCAGATTTATAACTAGTTACTTTTAAATCTTCTTGATTATCAGAATTACTAGAACTACTACTTTACGAAGTATCATAATTTAACATATAATGATAATTAAACTGAGTATATAGATCTTTATGTTTTCATAAAGTTCTTCTATTAATTTTAAGTATTCTATTCTTTCATTTTTATCTGTACTTTTAGTAAATCGACTTTCCAATGTTCTATTAATTCTTTATAAGATTGAAAATCATATTTTTGTTGAGGCCCTTAGTAAAGGATTTAATAGTTTAATAGATATAACCTCTATATATTATAATAAAATATATAATAAAGTTAGTAATATAGAAGAAAAAGTAAATCATATGGGAGATATCAAAGAATTAGATTTGAACAACAAATCTAAAGAAATTTTATCGAAGTTGATAATAAATTAGAACAAAGTTATTAATAATAATAATATAGAATCAAAATGGATTTAGGTCCTTTGTATTATAGGAATAGTAATATAATTTTAACTTTATCGATGAAGAAGAAACTTCTTCAAAAGAGTCATCTTCTACTATTAATAGAAATAAAAATCGAAAAAGCAGAGAAGAAAAATATTACTCAACAAAAATATGATTTTCAATCTTATAAAGAATTAATAGAACATTAGAAAGTCGATTTACTAAAAGTATAGATTAAAATGAAAGAATAGAATACTTAAAATTAATAGAAGACTTTATGAAAAACATAAAGATCTATTTACTCGGTTTAATTATCATTATATGTTAAATTATGATACTACGAAAGTAGTAGTTCTAGTAATTCTAATAATCAAGAAGATTTAAAAGTAACTAGTTATAAATCTGATAAAGAAAATACTTCAACAGATGAGGATGAAAATATAGAAGTCCCCGAACCAATGGATACTGATCAAACAGATCCCTATGGTAAAAGAAAACTAGAATCAGATATTCAAAAAGATGATTATCTGAGAGCTTTAAAAAATTTTCCTGCTATTATAAAAGCTATATTATCACTTTTGGTATATCAAGATGATTTTTATTACTATTTTTATATCCAAATAAGTAGTCTTATTGGCATTGCTGAAAAAGAGCGATTTTATCAACCATATCAAATTTGGATTATTCAAAGAAAGATTGATAGTCCTTATTTATCAGCAGTCAAAGAAGATAAAAAAACACTTGACAAAAACCATTGACAAGTGTTACAATAATCCAAAACACTTTCAAATCCAAGCGGAATTGATTTAATGTCAACAGCTCAACATGTACTTCATCAACAAACATACAAATTATCCACCGATGGAAAAAGAATAGTAGCCGATGACACTGGAGTAGTCCAGAAAACAAGAGATGAAGAATCCATACAACTGCTAAAGGAAATAATAGATATGGAAATAGATGATTTTCCTTTAGAAATAATCGAGGAAATCAAGAACACGTGGGAGACTTGAAATTCACCAAGACTATCACCAGGATCTCTACATCTGGACAAAATAGAAACGTGGAACCTTGACAATATCCAAGAAGGATAAAGACAAGATAAAGACCACGTGGAGAGTCAAGAAGAATTTCAAGCAGATTTTTAAGATTGGCAGTAAATAAAAATTCAAGGCATCCATGTATGGACAAAAGATATGACAAGACAACTGGCAATATACGTGGAGGCAACAATAAATTCATCATTATCAGAAACACTGTTCGGGATTGAAGAAAAATTAAATAGAGCTTTGAAAATTTTGCTATAAATAGCAATGTAAGAAGCCTAAACAAGGGCATCGAAAAATAGCTTAGAAATCTTTTCTTTTACTTTCAGTATTCTCTCTTTGTAAACACTCTCTCTTTGTAAAAACCTTCCTTTTACTTTTAATAAAATAACTATCTTCTGCACTTTTTATACTTTGTAATTGGTATCAGAGGCCCCCGGAGTAATGATTCTTGGAGGAATTCATATCATAATATCCATTGTAAGTTTTTATCTTTAATTTACAATCCAGTTAATTCTGTGGTTACTTGTCTTAAAACCCATATATCTGTTATTTTGTTTTACTTTTTCCTTTTTTAAGTCTAAGTGAGAGACGTTAGGCCTTTGTGTGATAAGACAAAATAATATAACAGACGGTTTTAGGTACCAAAGATAAATAACATGGAAGAAACAGATTGTTTATATAAAGATAAAACCTATAATCATATTATGCATATAGACTCTAAACAAGAAAATAATATTTCGGCCTTAGTAAAGGATTTAATAGTTTAATGGATATAACCTCTATATATTATAATAAAATATATAATAAAGTTAGCAATATAGAAGAAAAGTAAATCATATAGGAGATATCAAATAATTAGATTTGAACAATAAATCTAAAGAAAATTTATCGAAGTTAATAATAAATTAGAACAGGTTATTAATAATAATAATATAGAATCATAAATGGATTTAGGTCCTTTGTATTATGGGAATAGTAATATAATTTTAACTTTATTTGATGAAGAAGAAACTTCTTCGGAAGAGTCATCTTCTACTATTAATAGAAATAAAAATCGAAAAGCAGAGAACAAAAATATTACTCAACAAAATATGATTTTCAATCTTATAAAGAATTAATAGAACATTGGAAAGTTAGATTTACTAAAAGTACAGATAAAAATGAAAGAATAGAATACGATAAAGATAGTATAGCCATTGTACTTTGTCAAAAATTAAATTATGTGATATAAGATATTTAGAAGAATTTTCTAAAAATTTCTTCATGAATATCAAAAATAAAAAGTGAAAATATAGAATTTTGGAAAAACCAATACTTTCATAAATTACCCCCACCATGGGATGAGATATGTATAAAAAATATGTGTCTTTTTAGATAAACATAGCAAAGAATCAGGCATAGCAAAAGAAAATATAGATTCTATAGGAAATAGAATTAATTTTGCTAAAGAATGTGATAGATTAATTTTAGAAACAGATGCATCACAAAATTATTGGGGATGTTTTCCTGAAATGCATGGAAACATATTATTAGAAAATAATTTTATATATCATCATTTACCATTTTCTATAGATAAAAATTTAGTAATATTATCAACAGAAAAAACTTCTATAGAAATACTTTTAGTAGAAAATCATAAATTTGTATGTGATAAAGGTTTTAGACCAATAAGAAAAGAACAAATTAAACAACTAGAAACAAATCATTGGTTGTTTAAAATTCTAGAAAATAATTTTAGTGAAGAACCATTATAATTATGGGAAAATAGTCCAAGATATTGTGAAATAAAATTAAAAATCCTAATAAAATTATTAGAATTAAACCTATGATCTATACTAAACAAGATATAGATGAATTTGATATACAAATCAAAGAATTATTAGAAAAGAATTAATATAAAAACTAATAGTCCACACTCAAGTCCAGCCTTTATGATAAGAAACCATGCTGAGATAAAAAGAGGAAAAGATAGAATGGTAATCAATTATAAAAGATTAAACCAAAATACTATTTTTGATGGATACTTTATTCCATGAAAAGATGTTTTGATTAATCAAGCTAAACAAGCAAAAATACTTTAGTAAGTTTGATTGTAAATCAGGATTTTGGCAAATAATGCTAACTGATGAATCTAAACCATTAACAGCCTTTAGTGCACCTAATGCTCATTATCAATGGAGAGTAATGCCATTTGGGTTATGTAATGCACCTCAAATCTTCCAAAGATGGATGGATTCTATATTTAATAAATACAAGAAATTTTGTGTAGTTTATATAAATGATATTTTAATATTTTCGAAACTCTAGAAAAACATAGAAAACATTTAAATATTATCTCTCAAGAATTCATAAAACATGGAATTATTTTGAGTCCTAAGAAAATAGAATTAGAAAAAACAGAAATAGAATTTTTAGGATTAAATTTATCTACTGATGGTCTTAAACTACAAGATCATATTATAGTAAAAATAAAAGAATTTCTGAAGAAATTAAAGATCAAAACAACTTCAACAATTTTTAGGAATAGTTAATTATGGAAGAAACTTCTTCCTAACTTATCTCAAAAAATAGGTGATTTATATGAAAAATTTAAAAGGATAAAACTTTTAATTGGTTTAAAAAAGACTCGGAAATTATTAAAAATGTAAAATCAGAAATAAATTATACCCCAAAGGTCTATTTACAACAAGGTGATAGATTAATTTTAGAAACAGATGCATCACAAAATTATTGGGGATGTATTTTAAAGGCTAAAACAGCAAAAAATGAAGAACTAATATGTGGATATAGATCTGGAATGATGATATATGAAATTATTTCCTAATAATATGTCTCCATGCATTTCAGGAAAACACAATATTTTAGGAATTACAAATCTTACATTATTTATGTAAATTGGTATATTTCTAGCCTTAAATTGGATTATGGTTTCTTTACCATCTATTCCTATGGCTCTAATTAGATTTTTCATTAATTCCCATTTTTCTACAGGAATGGCATTTTCTCTACAGCTACTTGTGGTAGCTCCTGTATTTAATAGAGCATGCAAAGAATATGTTTTATATTCTCTAAATTGAAATGTAATTTCAATATATGTATAATATTTCCTAGGTTGGAAATTTGAAAATGTAATAATATCATTTTTTTTTCCCATTTTCATTTGTTGAATAATAGTAGTAGCTTGTATTTCTTCCATTCTAGTATTTCTAGAATTTCTATTGGGTTCAGTGGGGAAAATAGGTATTTGAACTGTTTTCATACCTATTGGTGTTGTTGAATTTGTACTAATATTATCTTCTTCTTCTTCTATTTGAGAATTAGAAGGTAAAACTAAATTATCATTTGTATTTGTTATAGCATTATTTTTAAAATATAGTCTATCTCCAGATGACATATATTCTATAGTACTTAGAGGTTTTGAAGTACTTGCACCACTTATTCTCTCAATCATCCAATCTTTTGGTATTGACAGATCTTTTAGATGTAGTAATTTTGGTTGTATCTCTGTGGTAAATTTATTGGGTTCAAATAACTCAATTATTTTATTATTAATTTCTTTAATTTCTACTTCTGCCGTGTTGGTATATTCTTTAATAGAAGTCCAACTTATTGCTAGATCTTTTGCTAAATCATTAATTCCAAAATTTTTTGTCTGAATTCTTAAACATAAACACTCTTCTATTAGAGGATCTGTAATGGATATAAAATAGTTTGGTTCAACCTTAAATCCTATTACACCAGTTATTAAAATATCATCTATATAAACAACACAAAATTTTTTGTATTTATTAAATATAGAATCCGTCCATCTTTGGAAGATTTGAGGTGCATTACATAACCCAAATGGCATTACTCTCCATTGATAATGAGCATTAGGTGCACTAAAGGCTGTTAATGGTTTAGATTCATCAGTTAGCATTATTTGCCAAAATCCTGATTTACAATCAAACTTACTAAAGTATTTTGCTTGTTTAGCTTGATTAATCAAAACATCTTTTCGTGGAATAAAGTATCCATCAAAAATAGTATTTTGGTTTAATCTTTTATAATTGATTACCATTCTAGCTTTTCCTCTTTTTATCTCAGCATGGTTTCTTACCATAAAGGCTGGACTTGAGTGTGGACTATTAGTTTTTCTATTAATCCTTTTCTAATAATTCTTTGTTTTGTATATCAAATTCATCTATATTTTGTTTAGTATAGATCATAGGTTTAATTCTAATAATTTTATTAGGATTTTTAATTTTATTTCACAATATCTTGGACTATTTTCCCATAATTTTAATGGTTCTTCACTAAAATTATTTTCTAGAATTTTAAACAACCAATGATTTGTTTCTAGTTGTTTAATTTGTTTTTTCTTATTGGTCTAAAACCTTTATCACATACAAATTTATGATTTTCTACTAAAGGTATTTCTCTGAAGTTTTTTCATTGATAATATTACTAAATTTTTAAAGGACAACTTATTAATCAAATAGGTACTCCTAAAGATCTTTTAAAAGGATTAACAAATATTCTAAAAACAAAATTTTGTGGTTATTTTGATAAAAAGATCAAGATAGTATAGCTAGTTATACTTTGTCAAAAATTAAATTATGTGATATAAGATATTTAGAAGAATTTTCTAAAAATTTCTTCATGAATATCAAAATTAAAAAATGAAAATACGAATTTTGGAAAAACCAATACTTTCATAAATTACCCCACCATGGGATGAGATATGTATAAAAAATATGTGTCTTATTTAGATAAACATAGCAAAGAATCAGGCATAGCAAAAGAAAATATAGATTCTATAGGAAATAGAATTAATTTTGCAAAAGAAATAATAACTTTACATTGTTTACGGACTAAAGTCGCTAAACAAGTAAAAAATAAATTAAGTTATAGTCATTGTACAAAAATTCTAGAAAATGAATGGGAATTTGGATGTAAAACAATACGTCCTAATATTTATAAAAAACATAGAAAGAAAAATAGAAAATATAAATTTAATAGATGGAAACCAGAAATAAAAAATATACTAGTAATAATAATAAGAAAAGAAAAATTTGTAAAAAATAATTACGGGTTATAATTTATATGCTTAAAATGCTTAATAAGTCTATTTTTGAAATAAACAAACAGAAACATTATCCAAATCTTGTAGGAAGAGATGATTAATTTTTAGTGTAGAGGGATTGGAACTATCGGACAACGAAACAAGGGTGAATTTAAAGAATGAAATATACGTATTGGATAGACCAAAAATTCCGAAAATTTTATGGTAAGAAGATAAGTAAGTTTAGTTTCTGGGAAAATTTACGGATCTTAATTTGGAGTTCCGTAGCTCTAGATATAAATAATTTAGTAACTATGACTCGAGAAAACAGCATGGCCAGAAAATAAGTAGAAGTGAAATTATGATTATATTTCCATGGAATCATGTTGATAATTTGCTTATTATTTTCACATGGACTTACTAAGCTTTTAGCTTACTCCCACCTTTCCATTCCTTTAGTGTTGACAGGTTAGCTCGGGGTTGGAGATTGTCGAAGGCAACCTCACACTATCAAGCTACCTTCTTTGGAGTATTTATGAATCTTAATGTCTTCAAGTGAGTGGCATGTATAGGGACTTAGTTTTATGATAGATGCTGTTATGATTAGCCATATATATTGGCTTATATTGATTCATTGTGTATAGCCATGAGATGTGGCTTGTAATGCTTGTGGCTTGTAAGCCTAATTATCCATGATAAGTTCTAATGCTTGTGATGCGATGATGTGTTTATGCTTGTGGGATATGTATGGTTGGTACTATGACATATATGCATGATGGGTGCTTCTTGACCAATCAAAATGGTCATAGCCACGTGGTAAATGTATAATATGGAAATAAATTGATAATGTTTGAACATGAATACTTGATGTTGATTGAAGCTACTTGATAAATTGATGGTTATGGAAGTTTGGTAAAAATGGTCATCAAATGAGAAGGTCAATAAATATAGAATTGTTGTGTCTAGATTTGATATTATATGAGTACATGTAATAAGTGAATGATAGCATGTTAAAGTTAAGAATATACCTTAGTGAAGTATGTGAAATCATTAAAATGATGCAATGATGTATATCTTTGATGTGTGTAAAGATGTAAGGGATTAATGGTAACAAAAGGCTTGGAAAATAGCCTAAGTACTAGTCACACGGGTAGAGACACGGCCATGTGTCTCAACCGTGTGGAGGACATGGCCTAGCACACAGGCGTGTGGCCTGGCCGTGTGGCTAAATTTGTTTTACTGATGTCATAAATAGAGAGTTACACGGCTTGAGGACACGGGCGTGTTGAAGACACATGGGCGTGTCCCTGTGTCCACACGGGCATGTGACCCTGTTTCAAGAAAATTTTTCTAAGTTTCCCCAAAACTTTCTAAAGTTCTCGATTTAGTTCGAAACTGCCTTTAATGCATATTTATAGCCTCGGTAGCTCGTGTAAGGGAAATTATGCATGTGATTGAATGCTTTTAATTTAAATGAAATTTTATGGTTTGATTTTGCATGTTTGTGAATGTTTAAGTCCGGTAACACCTTGTACCCTGTCCTGGCATTGGATACAGGTAAGGGGTGTTACATAATATGCCATGAATGACATTGAGCTTGTATGTATTTAAATTACAAACCATATGTGAAAATGATAGTATGGAAAGCTTGTATGCATGACACTGTTATTGTAAAATAAAAAGTATGCAACGCATACACCGATTATTGGAACGACAGAAATGTGCAAGTGTACACAATCGTATCAAGTAATAAAGTGACAAGTATGTTGAGTTATTGTGCCCACAAGGACTGTTCAAGAGAATATTTATGAAATGTAAAATTAAACAATTTGGTGAGGAAAAATATGTTGATTTGAAAGAGGTGATATAAAAACTAAAAGTTAACTAAGAAAATAAAATTCCAAATGCACAATTTTGAAAAATAGGTTTAATCAATATGACATAAATGTGTTAGATCAATTTTATTCTTTGGCTCAGAATTATTAAAAACTACGTTCTTGTTGTTATGAATAAATTCATGGCAATCTTGTATTTTGTTAAAATACAAGCTTATTAAATTAATCAATGTTTCAAAACATATTCCTATGCTAGATTAATCAATCAATTTTGATAAGCAGGTATAAGGCGAGTGGATTAAATATATTCTTATATTAAAATTACAACAATCTTATAAGTTATGCAAGGAGATTACATTGTTTAATATATATGCTAAATTTAACCCTCAACAACTTAGAAGATTAAACATACACCAATTAAATTCTGTGCCATTTAATTATAATTTCAATCCGATTAACAAGTAATTCATTTGTTACCTTAAAATTTATAATGCAAGTGTAACATAGTCATGATTTTATTTAATTGAACAAAGTACCAAGGCCTATAACAACAAAAACATGATTTTAACAAATTAAGCGGACAAAATGCAATTAATCTAACACAAACAAGATTTAAGTCATTTTAATAAAATTAGGAACATCAACGTAACAAGTATTCATATTTATGATAACGAAATAAACTAAAAAAGATAAAGAGAAGGGAAATAGAAAACAAATCCTGATGATTTTCTGAAGCTAACTAGTGCACTCCTCTTATTCTCTGCTTGTTTTGCTGCTCCAAGGAGCATGCTAGCTCTTTCTCAAGAGGGAAAATAAACAAAGGGAAGAAAAACACAAAATGGGAAGATAGGAGAGTGAAAGACAGAAGTGGAGTAGAGATGAATGAATGATTAAAGGTGTGTTGAATTAGTAAGTGAATGGGGCTATTTATTGGCAAACCGTAATTTATACATATTTTTACCCCATGCTTAATGCATTTTATGGATGGTTTTTCCTTAGAATTGGTGAATTCAATGCTCCTAATGCCTTAATTTCATGTTTTATACTTAGGTGAGCATAGGAGAGCGAAAGGAACGAGAAACGAGCCAAAAACAGAGAAAATGGGCCAAAGTACGAAATCAACATAGCCTAGACCTCCTCACACGGGTAGACCATATGGCTGTGTCAATTTGGCAGAATAGAAGCACGACTCACACGGGCGTGTCATTACCGAGCCCAAGTTGAGTCCAATTCGGAAAAGGCTAATTTTGAGCGTTCCTAGGCATTCCAAAGCCTATAAATACATCCTAGAGGAAGAGGAAAGGGGACACAGAGAGAAGGAGGCAGGGAATTGCTCAAGGGAGGCCGATTGATCCATCTCAAAAGTCGGATTCATTATCAAGACTGAAGATCTCCCCTCAATTTCCCCTCAGGAGTTTTGGGTTTTCTTTATGTTTTGTATTCGTTATTCTTCTGAGATGTTTTCCTTTGTAGTTATGAACTAAATCCCCTAAATACCTAAGGGGGATGAAACCTAAGACGAATCTTGTTATTATTTTCTGAATTGTATGATAAATATTTAACTTGTTCTTAATTATGTGTTCTTAATTCTTGTTTTGATATCCCATGATACTGATTCAAGATAAGCTCTTATTCAGAGGAGGGATAGATCCTGTCTAAGAGTACATTTGTCAGAATTGCGGAGTTGATTGCGCGCCTAGAGATAGGGTGACAAGATTTTGCCAGATTAGGGTGAAACCTAATAAGAGGATCCATAGATCGATTTAATGCAACCCTAGGGTGTTAATTAGAGAAAAGTCTCAATTATTCAATCTAGGGATAATAACATAACTTAGGGATCTCTACAGAATAAGTTAAATGAATAAATCGTCCGATTCGGAGCCAGAATAACAAGTAAAGTCTAGGTAGATTTTTCCTTAGGTATTGTCTTAATTCAATCATTTTCCAAAAGTAATCCCCCAATTCTACTTTCTGCGAATTCTTAGTTTAGATAATTAGTTAGTTAAAACAAAACCCCCTATTTTTAGACTAGATAATAAAAAGACAGTCATTACTAGTACTTTTAATTCCTTTGGGTTCGACAATCCGGTCTTGCTAAAACTATACTACTATTTTATAGGTACACTTGCCTACATCGTGATAATAGTTAGTTTCAAGAATGATTAATTATAAGTATTTAAAACCTGTCACACGAAAATTGCGATCAAGTTTTTGACGCCATTGCCGGGGAACTAAGATATTAGGAACACTCAATTTTTATTACTTTAGCCATTTATTTTTCTTGCAAATTAATTTAATTTAATTTTTTATTATTTATTAATTTACTTTTTCTTTCTCTTGGCAGGTTTTTTATAGTTTATGACTAGAAGAAACCCGTCAGGACCACTACTCTTGGATGAAGAAATCGATCGCACAGTTCGCAGAAACCAAAGAGAAATAAGGCGAAGCTTAAGATACACAGAGAACGAGCAAGAGGACGATACTCAACTACCTCCTGCAATTGCGGTTAATCAAAATCCTGCTCCACGCACTATGTATGATTATGCTAAACCTTTTTTAACAGGAACTGAATCGAGCATAGTTAGACCTACTGTAGCTGCAAATACTATTGAAATAAAACCTAACACTATTTAAATGACACAGCAATTTGTTCAGTTTGATGGTTTGTAGGATGAAGATCCTAACGCTCACTTAGCAAACTTTTTGGAACTATGCGATACATTTAAAATTAATGGTGTTTCTGATGATGCCATTCGTCTTCGGTTATTCCCTTTTTCATTGAGGAACAAAGCTAAACAGTGGTTGATCTCGTTACCATGAGGGTCAATTACTACTTGGGAACAAATAACCAAAAAAAATTTTACTAAAATATTTTCCGCCGGCTAAAACGGCTAAATTATGTAATGATATCTCTTCGTTTGTGCAGATGGACTTAGAAACTCTTTACGATGCATGGGAGAGATACAAAGGCTTACTGAGAAGGTGCCCTCACCATGGGTTACCGCTTCGGCTTCAGGTTCAAACATTCCATAATGGTCTGATTCCTTCTACTCGACAAATGGTTGACGTAGCTGCTGGCGGAACCATCAATAATAAAACACCTGAAGATGCTTATGAGTTTATAGAGGAGATGTCACTAAATAAATATCAGTGGCAAGTCATGAGGACAAAGCCAACAGAAACAGTCGGTGTTTATAACGTCGATTCGGTCACCATGCTCTCTAATCAGGTAGAACTCTTGAATAAAAAAATTGATGGTTTTCTTAGTTCTTCACAGGTTCACCCAGTAATGCAGTGGGAAGCAAGTGGAGGTGGATCAAGCAATTCAGAATACCAACCTTATGGCCACAACATTGATAATGAGCAGTTAAATTACATGAGTAATAATTCTCGATCTCAAAACAATCCATATAGTAACACTTATAATGCAGGTTGGAGAAACCACCCAAATTTCTCATGGGGAGGCCAAGGAAATCAGAGACCACCTCTAGGCTACCAACAACCACCATACCAACAGGAAAAGAAGCCGAACCTTAAAGAGATGCTCTCAAAGTTTATATCGGTGTTAGAAACTTGTTTCTAGAACACCGAGACAATACTTAAAAATCAACAAGCGTTGATCTAAGGGCTTGAAACTCAGATAGGCCAGCTGTCCAAACTGATTTCGGAAAGACCACTAGGAAGTTTACTTAGTAACACCAAATCAAAAGAGCATGTAAAAGCAATTACACTAAGGAGTGGGAAAGTGTTAGCGGAATCTGAAAAGAAGCTAACACAAGAAGCCGTGGTAAGCTAAATGGGGGAAGAAAAACCCGAAAATAGTGACAAACCAGTGCCGAAGGAATATAAACCACTAGTTCCATACCCAACAAAATTGGAAAAAGATCGCATTGATGCACAATTCGGTAAGTTTCTTGAACTTTTTAAGCAATTACATATCAACTTACCTTTTGTTGAAGCCATCTCACAGATGTCTACATACGCAAAATTTTTGAAGGAGCTTCTAACAAATAAAAGGAAGTTCGAGGACTTATCTACAGTAGAACTCAACGAGGAGTGCTCAGCCATACTCCAAAATAAGCTGCCAACCAAACAGAAAGATCCAGGAAGTTTTACTATCCATTGCTTAATTGGTAGTCTGAATGTTGAGAAAGCACTAGCTGATTTAGGTGCTAGCATTAATTCGATACCATATAAAATGTTCAAACAACTTGGTCTTGGGGAACCTAAACCTACTAGGATGAGTATTCAATTAGCCGATAGATCTGTTAAATATCCTAGGGGTATTATAGAGGACGTACTTGTGAAAGTAAATAAATTCATATTTCCTGTTGACTTTGTTGTGCTTGACATGGATGAAGATGTGGAAGTGCCCTTAATTTTAAGGTGCCCATTTTTAGCCACTGCTAGGGCTGTAATCGATGTGGGTGACGGTAAATTGGTACTTAGAGTAGGTGACTAGGAGATTATCTTTAAAATTTATGGTGCTATGAGGTTTTCTAGGGAACAGGATGATTCATGTTATTTTATTGACTCTATTAATCATACTACTCAAGACTGTTTTCAGGAAATTGCACAGAAGGAGACGACGGAATTGTATCTAGCTCAAGAAGAGGAGACAGATGATGAACCTAATGAGCATTCTTCAAGACAAGTAGAATATGAGGGCATTAAGATAAACGATGAACTTAAGCAAAAACCCTCTATTGAGGAGCCTCCCAAACTGGAACTTAAACAATTACCAAACCACTTGAAATATGCATTCCTTGGAAATAATTCTACATTACCAGTTATTATTGCTTCTAACTTCCAACCAAAGGAGAAAGAGGAATTAATCCAAGTATTAAAAGAACATAAAAAGGCCATAGCTTGGAAATTTTTGACATTAAAGGAATCAGCCCTTCTTCTTTCACCCATAAAATTTTCATGGAAGTTGAATACAAACTGTGTGTGCAAGCTCAAAGACGATTGAACCCCAATATGAAGAAAGTTGTTAAAGCCGAGGTAATTAAACTTCTAGATACTGGAATTACTTATCCTATTTCTGACAGTTCTTGGGTAAGTCCAGTGCAGGTTGTCCCTAAGAAAGGGGGCATGACGGTTGTGACCAACGAGAAGAATGAATTAATCCCAACAAGGACAGTCACAGGATGGAGAGTTTGCATTAACTATAGGAAACTGAATGATGACACAAGAAAAGATCACTTTCCCTTGCCATTCATTAACCAAATGTTGGAAAGATTATCCGGGCACATGTACTACTGCTTTCTAGACAGACTCTCTAGTTACTTCCAAATCCCAATAGCTCCTGAAGATCAAGAAAAGATGACATTCAGATGCCCATATAGTACATTCAATTATCGTAGAATGCCTTTTGGATTATGTAATGCTCCTACCACTTTTCAGTGCTGTATGATGGCCATCTTTGACGAATTCGTGAAAGATATCATGGAAGTATTTATGGATGATTTCTCAGTATTCGGTAACTATTTCCATCTCTGCCTTAAAAATTTAAAACAAGTTTTAATAGGATGTGAGGAAACGAACCTTATCCTTAACTGGGAGAAATGTCACTTCATGGTTCAAGAAGGTATTGTATTAGGGCATAAAATTTTTAGTAAAGGGATTGAAGTGGACAAATCTAAAATAGAAACAATAGAAAAATTACCCTTCCTAGTTTGGTTAAGGCTATTAGAAGCTTTTTCGGACATGCTGGTTTTTATATAAGATTTATTAAGGATTTTTCTAAAATAGCTAAGCCTTTGACTAAATTGCTAGAAAAAGATATACCTTTTAATTTCAATCAGGAGTGTTTAGAAGCATTTAATACTTTAAAGGATAAATTAATTAATGCTCCAATCATAATTGCACTTGATTGGAACTTACCATTTGAATTAATGTGTGATGCGAGTGATTTTGCAGTAGGTGTAGTATTGGGATAGCGAAGAGGCAAGCATTTTCAACCTACCTAGTATGCTAGCAAAACTTTGACTGCTGCACAAGAGAATTATACTACTACGGAAAAAGAAAAAATTGCTAGCTATGGTTTTTGCATTTGATAAATTTCGATCATATCTCATATTATCTAAAGTTGTTGTTTACACTGACCATTCCGCCCTTCGCTACCTTTTAACTAAAACTGATGCAAAACCTCGACTCATTCGATGGATTCTCCTATTGCAGGAATTTGGCTTGGAAATTCAGGATAAGAAAGGAGCTAAAAATCTTGCAGCTGATCATCTATCCAGGCTTGATAACTCCAATACCAAAGAACTAGATGAAGTTGAAATAAATGATTCATTTCCTGAAGAATAATTTTTCGCTATATCTAACTCTGAGGTACTTTGGTTTGCAGACATCGCAAATTTTTTAGCCGCTAACATTATCCCAAAAGGGTTAACACACCAGCAAAAGAAGCGATTCTTTAATGATGTGAAAAGATACTTTTGGGACGACCCCTTTCTTTTTCGCAGATGTGCAAATCAAGTCATTAGAAGATGCATTACAAGATCAGAAACATCAAAAAATATTGGAACATTTCCACTCAAGGCCAACTGGAGGACACTATAGTGGAACTAAGACCGCACATAAAATACTTGAATCAGGTTTTTACTGGCCCTCATTATTCAAAGACGCTAATTGTAACACCCTGAATTTGGGCCTAGAAGTTTTGGGCCTTGAGCATGGGAGTGGTTGAAGCAGCTTTTAATATTTTTTTGTGCATGTAAATTTTGTTAATGAAGGCTTGTTTTAGTGGTTAAGTGTGCTGAGAAGTGTTGGAGAAGTCTTGGGTTCAAACCTAGATTCTAGTAAAAATTTAAGGTAGATCAAACCCTGGGTGTAGTAGGTAGGCCTTAAGAATATTGTTGGAGAAATTGTGACACGAAAAGGAGTGTGGTGTAGTGGCAAGGTGACGCCACTTAGAGGACAAGGAAGTGACGCCATAGAGGAAGCAAGGGGTCCAAGGTTCAAGTCTTGGCTCTTGCAATATATTTTGGTTTTTTCTTTTCAATAAATCTAGAAGCAAGTAGGTGCGCTTTAAAGTTTAATGTGTTGGACTTATGACACAAATGAGTTGGTGGCCTAGTGGTGATAGCGTGAGTTGGCATATAGGAGGACTTTGGTTCGAATCCCTTGGCATGCAAAGGTTGATTATTTTGCTATGTTGGGATGGTAAGAGTTGGTGTTGAATTTAAACTCTGATGATGGAGGGATCCCACATTGGTAAGCTAACATAGGAGTAGATGCGAAGCTGGCTTTAAATAGAGAGAACTATGAGGAGAGCAAAGGTACCTTTCTTGGCTGATCCCTTTCGCGTTATGGCGTGCTCGTTTGGGTTGGGCATCGGCTAGAAGTGCTCGGAGTTCGGATTAACTCCAGTCTCCTATCAGGTGTGTATTTCTCACTTCTTTGGTTGTAGGATGGCTACTTCGGGCCGCGATAGGCCGAAAGGGGCCATGTGGGCCCAATGGGCCTACGGGCCCAATTGGATAAGTTGTTTGATTGTGTAGTAAATATTGGACTAGGCTAGGTGAATCACATATCTGTGGCTAGGTTTGGGCTAAAAGGGCCACACGAGTGTGGGCCCATTTAATGAGAATAGGCTTTAGGCCCATTCGTATTGTTATCCATGTTTAGAATACTTTAGTTTACCAATTCTTGAAATGCCCTCGACTTGTAAAATTACCAAAGTACTCCCGATTTACAGAATTACCATTTTACCCTCGATTTACAGAATTATCGTTTTACCCTCGATTTTTAAAATTACCAAAATACCCCTGGGTTGTAAAACTACCAAAATACTCCTGGTTTACAAAATTACCAAAATATCCCTGGTTTGCAAAATTACCAAAATATCCCTGGTTTGCAAAATTACCAAAATACCCCTGGTTTGTAAAATTACCAAAATACCCATGGTTTGCAAAATTACTAAAATACCCTCAGTAGGGTAAAATTACCAAATACCTCGTAGGGTAGAATTACCATTTTGCCCCTAGGGTGTTAAATGACTATTTTGCCCTTGTGGGCAAGTGGTGACTTGGACTGTGTGATATAGACAACGTTGGAGGAGCAATGAGGCTTGGAGTATCGACTTGAATAAGCTTGAATCGTATTATTGGACCCCGTGAAGGTAAGCAACTTATGGTCAATAAGGGTTCTTTGGCCGAATAAGGTAGGGTGGATTTTGAGTTTGTTAAGCATAACTTGTATGCTAAAAATGGTGATGAATAATTGTAGGACATCGTAAGGGATCTCAGTAGCAGTCGTCGCGAAACAGGTGTGTACCGATCACCCTTCCTTAGTTTAATTCGGCAAAAGCCGAAATACCGAAATTCCGGCATTTCATAGGCTTGTGAGTATGCGAATGCTCTCAAGATATAGAGTAATTGTTAGATCTAGCACCGCAAAGTGGTAAGGAGGTTCGTGTGACATTTTAGCTTATTTCGAAAAAAGGGGCCTCGATGGGCCAAAACTGGGCCCAATGGGCTTACGAACCAATATGGGTAAGAGATGGGCAAAGTAGCCTGTCAGTTAGAGGGTAGAATCAAATTGCATAAAATTGTTAAGAATTACTGGAATAGCTTATGTAGTTACGTAAGTTACGAAATTACCCCTAAAGAGCATAATTACCAAAATACCCCTAGGGTTGAAAATGGCTGAAATGCATGAATAATTGATACTGTATTTTGCATATTATGCTTTTATTGATATCTGTTGCATGGGATTGGGGTATTGATGGAGGAAGTACTGAAAATGGTTCATCCACGTCGGAGGCTTTGCCTCAACTTATCGATATTTGAGTGCGTTCTGTCGCCATTGTGGAGTGTAGGGTGGGTGGGTTGAGATATTCCCACATGGAGTGTAGGGTGGTACTGGGGACTGTGTAGCGGTTGGTGGGTTGAGTAGTCTCCCCAGATGGGTTTGCATGCATTATTACTACTGTTACTTATGTTACTGAACTGGGCCTATGGGCCACACTGTTATGTAAAAAGGGGCTAAGGCCTTGCTACTGTATTTTGAAAAGGGCTTCTGTCCACTGTGTACTGTTATCTGAATAGGGCTTAGGCCCAATGGGCTCGAGCTGATTTGAGCTTTGGATGGGCTTCTGTATACACTGAGTTTTCCCAAACTCACCCCTTCCCCTTCCATCCATGCAGGTGAGCCCTAGTTGGTGGACTTGGAGCTGGGCGGGATTCAGAGTGGTCACGAAGATTGATTGCCGATTTTAAATAAGTTTAGCATTTAATTTGGATTATTTTTATTGTGCTCAAAGTTGTAATAAGGCCGCTCTTTTTAATTAATTTTATTTTGGGAATTATTAAACTGGTTAGCACTAAGGTTCGTTTTATAAAAACTACTTGTTTTAAAAGATCATGATGACGCGCAAAGTTTCCGCAAAGTAAATGTTTTTTCCAAGAAAATAAATGTTTTCAGCAAACGTTTTTCAACCTTAATCATTTTCTTAAAATGAGACATAACCAAAAGGTTTTCTCCAAATCATACGAGATGTTAGAGTGTGGCAATGGCGGCGTGCATGTCTAGGATTGGATCCGAAGGGAGCTTGGTACTTAAGCAGTCCGATGGACTCACCTCCTCTCCTTCCTGGTTTCCTACCTGGTGCACGGCTTCCGTTCACTTTAACCTACTTTTAAAAGTGTCTTTTACAATCACCAACTAAGATTTTCCAACTAAGTAATACGGAATGTTTTGAACGCTTCGATGTGGCGCACCAGATCTGGTCATAACGTCTAGGCCGGGTTTGGGGTGTTACACTAATAGGTACATTACTTCAAGTGAAAAATGCCAACAGATAGTTAACATATCTAAACGTAATGAAATGCTTCAAAACTAGATGCTTTCATGTGAAATATTTGACGTTTGGGGTATCGATTTCATGGGTCCATTCTCCAGTTCATTTGGGAATAAGTACATCTTAATAGCAGTTGATTATATGTCCAAATGGGTGGAAGCCCAAGCTCTACCTACTAATGATGCTAGAGTGGTAGTACGTTTCCTTAAGAAACTCTTCTCGAGATTCGGAACGCCTAGAGTAATTATCAGTGATAGAAGCACTCATTTTTGTAATACCCAATTTGAAAAAGCTATTAAGAAATACGGAGTTCATCATAGAATAGCCACCCCATACCATCGTCAAACTAATGGACAAGTTGAAGTGGCAAACTGAGAAATCAAATAGATCCTTGAAAAACAGTAGAATCAAATAGAAAAGATTGGGCAATGAAAGTAGATGATGCCTTATGGGCTTACAGAATTGCTTTTAAGACCCCCATAGGGACATCACCTTACAGACTTGTTTATGGAAAAAGTTGTCATCTACCATTTGAACTAGAGCATAAAGCTTTTTGGGCTATTAAATTTCTAAACCTTGATCCCGAACTTCCAGGAAAAAATAGGTTGATGTAGCTGAACCAACTTGATGAGTGGCGAGCTAATGCATACGACAACTCACGCCTATACAAGGAAGCAGTAAAGCGGCGACATGACACTCGTTTAAAGCAACAAAAACAATTTGAAGTTGGAGATCTTGTCCTCCTATACAACTCAAGACTCAAATTTTTTCCTGGGAAACTTAAATCACGATGGTCAGGACCTTTCATAATTCAATCTGTTCTGCCATATGGCATAATAGAGGTAAGTCACCCATCATACGGTACTTTCAAAGTAAATAGGCATCGTCTCAAACTTTATAACGTTGAGAATTTTAAAGAAGATGGAGAGGAGCTACGACTCCACAAACCGCCCTGAATAAGCCAACAAGGTAGCAGTCGAGCTTAGACTATAAGCAAGCGCTTCTCAGGAGGCAACCCGAGTACTAATGGTTTTAAATTATTTAAATTTCAATTTTTAAACATCTAGGTCACTAACAGAGTCTTTGAAGCACAGGTTCCCAACTCCACACGGCCGATCACACAGCCCTGCTTAAGGCCGTGTGACCAACACGGATGGAAACACGACCGTGCGATACGGCCGTGCTTAAGGCCGTGTGACCAACACGAACAGAAACACGACCGTACGATACGGCCGTGTGAAAATAGGGTAAATGTTATCTTTCCCAACACGGAATGTAATAAGTGGCCACGAGTATGCTACCTGGCTATGGTCAAATCTGCCAAATGCGCACGCCCGTGTCTACCACCCGTGGACAACATTGTCAAAATAACATGGGCATTCGTAGAGCTACATGACTGTGGGAAAAGCAAACCACATCACACACAGTCGTGTAACATGATCATATAGCCACACGGCCTAGACACACAGGTGAGCCCAAAGGCCGTGTGACGATATCTCACTTCGCGACAAACACGGGCTGGACACGATCAACACAAACGTGCTAACCGGCCGTGCCACTTGAAGAATTAGATTATCTATCTTATTTTATTTTTCTTTTATTAATTCTTGAAGATTCTTTTATTTTTAAACACGGCTTGCCTTTATGATTACTATCAATTTATTCCCCCAATATTCCTTTTGTCTGTCAGAATCATGTTTGTCTTCCAGCTTTATTTCCAACAACTCACTCTCGCTAATCCAGGAATATCATCCATTTTTAACTCAGGAAGTTTCACTTTTCTCCCTATCTTATTTCTATATTCTTATATCTATCTTTGTACATCGAGGGCAATGTACATCTTAAAGTGTGGGGGTATTTATTTTACTATCAGAAAAATCCCTGAATGACTGCCTTGTTCTCTTGAAAAGCTCTCATATCATATTTAAGATAAATTTTGATTGATATATCTTGAATTAAAACATAGGCATTTATGCATTGATTGTTTAAACTTTAAGACATTAGAAAATCAAGCATGATAAGTTGATTTTTAAGAATTTAAAATTTTAGGTTGTTTTCCCCAAAGTTTAGGTATTACTTTGAGTTGGAATTCACAAGTTTTAAACATCAAAAAGCCATAATTTTTGTGAGATTTTTGAGCCTTTTGAGCATCTATTAATTCTTTCATGCTCACTTTTATTATTGCTTTGAGTGCGTCAGTAATTGAAACTGTTATTCTAGAACTTGCTTGATTATGCATGTCAAGACCACACTTTTTGATTTGATATGTCAAAATGAGAAAGGCATTTAGGACTAACCCACTCATGCCATGAAAAGCCTACCTCTACGATTAACCCATAGTAAACCCCGTTGAGATAACAAGCCATTTCTTGTATTACCCTTAATATTAACCCTTAACCCATTATTGTTGAAATCCCTTAAATTAATTTGATCCCCATTTTTGTCGAGATTGGAATTGAGATAATTGCTTAGCTATGTTTTATTCTACTTTGTAATTTAACTTGTTCTTAAAAAAAAATGTATACATCTTAGTAGTAGTAATCTTTTGAGCCAAAGAAGTTAAATTCCATATTCTGAGAAAAGCTCTGTTGTACGCAATTGATGACTAGCTATTTTTCTAGTTAGGCAATTTTTCAATTCAATCTCGATTCTAACCTTTTCTTTTAGCTTGTGACCGCACCCCCTAACCAAGCCGCGTTATAACCCTCTAAAAACCTTTTGATTGATGTTTCATCTCAATTTATAAGTGGTGGAGATTTGATTTTCATGCAAGCCTATGGTAATGACTTTTCATTATTGACTATTGAGTGCTTCATTTATTGTCCTTAAACACCTCGAGTGATTTGAGTGAATCTTTAGTAAGGATGTGAAACTCTGTGATATTCTGAATCAAAGGTAATTACTTAGATGAGGAGAGACACCTACGTTTTCAGGATAAAATGCTCAACTTGGAATGTTTGAAACTTTGATGTTCTTTTAGTTGAATTCTCAATGTATGATTACTTGTGGACTATTTCAAGATATTATCAATAGAAATTATAAGTTGAGAAAGATTTCTCTTGATTATGAGTTGAGGATTTTGCTTGAGGACAAGAAAATGCTTAAGAGTGGGGGTATTTGATAAACCGTAATTTATACATATTTTTACCCCATGCTTAACGTATTTGATGGATGATTTTTCCTTAGAATTGGTGAATTCGATGCTCCTAATGCCTTAATTTCATGTTTTATACTTAGGTGAGCATAGGAGAGCGAAAGGAACGAGAAACGAGCCAAAAACGAATAAAATGGGCCAAAGTATGAAATCAACATGGCCTAGACCTCCTCACACGGGCAGACCACACGGCCGTGTCAATCTAGCAGAATCGAAGCACGACAAACACAGGCGTGTCCCTGCCAAGCCCAAGTTGAGTCCAATACGAAAAAGGCTAATTTTGAGGGTTCCTAGGCATTCCAAAGCCTATAAATACACCCTAAAGGAGGAGGAAAGGGGACACAGAGAGAATGAGGCAAGGAATTGCTCAAGGAGGCCGATTGATCCATCTCAGAAGCCAGATTCATCATCAAGACTGAAAATCTCCCCTTAATTTCCCCTCAGGAGTTTTGGGTTTTCTTTATGTTTTGTATTCGTTATTCTTCTGAGATGTTTTCCTTTTTAGTTATGAACTAAATCCCCTAAGTACCTAAGGGGGATGAAACCTAAGATGAATCTTGTTATTGTTTTCTGAATTGTATGATAAATATTTAACTTGTTCTTAATTATGTGTTCTTAATTCTTGTTTTGATATCCCAAGATACTGATTCGAGATAAGCTCTTATTCAGAGGAGGAATAGACCTTATCTAAGAGTACATTTGTCATAATGAAGTGGAGTTGATTGCGCGCCTAGAGATAGGGTGACAAGATTTTGCCGGATTAGGGTGAAACCTAATAAGGGGATCCATAGATCGAGTTAATGCAACCCTAGGGTGTTAATTAGAGAAAAGTCTCAATTATTCAATCTAGGGATTAGACGTTATTAATCTTGAATAGGGATAATAACATAACTTAGGGATTTCTACGAAACAAGTTAAGTGAATAAATCGTCCGATTCGGAGCTAGAATAACAAGTAAAATCTAGGTGGATTTTTCCTTAGGTATTGTCTTAATTCAATCGTTTTCCAAAAGTAATCCCCCAATTCTACTTTCTGCGAATTCTTAGTTTAGATAATTAGTTAGTTAAAACAAAACCCCCTATTTTTAGGCTAGATAATAAAAAGACAGTCATTACTAGTACTTTTAGTTCCTTTGGGTTCAACAATCTGGTCTTGCTAAAACTATACTACTGTTCGATAGGTACACTTGCCTACATCGTGATAATAGTTAGTTTCAAGAACGATTAATTATGAGTATTTAAAACCTATCACACAAAAATTGCAATCATTTATATTTTAACTTGACAGCTCAAATTCGCTAAAAATAGCATTAAATATCCTTTCACATGGCTGACCACATTAGGTGGGTGGAGTGTGTAACATCTTGATTTTGGGCTTAGTCGGATTAGTGGTTTCAGGACCACAAATTCGGCGAGGAAAATTTTATTTTTATTATATTTTTATGGTCTACGATTTCACGGAATGAATTCGTGAAAATTTCGTTCAAAAATTTCGACGTTTGGGCACTTAATTTGGTCAAAAGGACTAAATTGTAAAAAGTGTAAAAGTTGAGTTTTACATGTTAGAAGTGTTTAATTGTTATGAGGTTTTAAATCAAAGGTCCTTAAATGGTAATTAGACCATTTTGAAGTTTTTGGACAAAAATTGGACATGGATGGAATTTTTTTGAAAGTTTAGTAGTAAGGGCATTTTGGTCATTTGTATATTAAATGAAATAAAATGGGAAAAATAACACAAAATGGTCATCTTCTCCATGTGAAGGCCAAAATTAGCACGGGGGAAGCCATGGCTAGGGTTTTCAAGCTTTCCAAGCTCAATAGTAAGTCCGTTCTAGCCCCGTTTTTCAAGTTTTTTACGTTTTTGGAATCCCGGTAACTTGATTAAGCTTATGCTAGCAATAATTCAACCTAGGGTTCGTATTTGGAAAAATAACCATAGGTGAAATTTGTGTATTTTGGTGTTTTATGATAGAATATGAGGTTTTAAATTATGTTAGACAACTTGTGCTACTCGGTTTTAAGTGAAAACGAGTAAAAGGGCTTAATCGGTAAAAATACCTAATAGTCATAAGTGCATGTTAGAGTGAGAATTTGATGTTGTCATAGAAGGGAAAAATGATCAGCATGTCATAAAACATAAGAATAAGGGATGAAGTTTAATTCCCAAGCCTAGGGGAAAAAGTGTAATTATGAAAAAGTTTAGAGGCAAAATGGAAATTTTGCCAAAGTTCGTATTAGAGGCTGTTTTGATGAATGTATGTATTAAATAAATTAATTTGGTATTATAGATCAAGAGAAATGAGATTCAAGTCGTGATCAAGGGAAAAACAAAGTTTACAAGGAATAGGCCCGATTGCTAATATTTTGTATCGAGGTAAGTTCGTATGATAATAATAATGCAATGTTATGTTTGAATTATATTTCTTAATATTATTGCATATATTGTATGATTTAATATATTGGAAAAGTTGATGGAATGGTGTTTATGATGTGGAAATATGACATGAAAGAATGTTACATGAAGTGCAAGAAAATGATGATACATGACAAGTGATATATGAAATATGTGATTTATGTTATGTAAATTCTTAAAAGCTGATTTTCTATTTGAGTTGTGCTTATTATACTATGAATGGACAATTGGTACTATGGATAGTGAGATCGACACTTCGAGTAAGTTCGTATATAAATAATCTATCAATTCTTTTTATGTTAATATATTTTGATATCATATGAAATGTGGCTGCCTATCAAATGATTATTTGATGTAAATTATGAATTTAAATTGATTACGGACAATTTAGTAAAATGTTGAAAAATGAGGAATTTCCCAGTTGAACCTTCGGAATAGAAACGATACCAATGAGCTATTGTGAGGTCACGTGTGTAGTACTAAGTGCAGGCTACTACGTGTACCAGATAATTGGTCGCATGTGTAGTACTAAGTGCAGGCTACTATGCGTACCTGATAACTTTGATCACGTGTGTAGTACTAAGTGCAGGCTACTACGTGTATCAGATGGTTAGGTCACGTGTGTAGTACTAAGTGCAGGCTACTACGTGTACCGGATAATTGGTCGCATGTGTAGTACTAAGTGCAGGCTACTATGCGTACCAGATAGCTTCGGCTACAAGTGTGGAAATGAGAAAATGTGTAGGCAATTGTGTATCTGTTATTATTCCGATGAGTTCAACGGGAAATAGATTAAGTGAAAATAAATGTGAAAGTGATTATGTGATGAACAAGTGCAAGTATATGTTTATTTGAATATATGAGCAATATGCTCGATATTTGAGTGAACCTCGGTAAAATGGAAGGGATTAAGTGAAATTGTGCAAAAGTGAACTTTAGTAGTAAAACAGTGTTGGATAGCAACAGTGCATGAATTTGAAAATTTACCAAAAATTGTGTAAGTTGAATTAAATTTCAAATAAAATATGTAATTAAATTTTATTGAGTCTATTTTCACATAAAAGAAACAGGGGAAGCAAAAGAGTTCCATATTATGTGATATTTGAATTCTTGTGAGACAGTGTCTGAATGAATTCGAGATCCCTTGTTCTGACTTGGAAAAATTGTTGAAAATTATAGAAAAATAATTTTGGGGTATAATTTATATTCTTAGAATCTTGGATGAGTCTACTTTTAATAAAAACAAACGAGAACATCATATGAGCTTTTTACTATGAGATAAATAAATTTTAGTGAAGAAAGGTCGAAGCTGTTAAACAGCAAACCATGGGAGATTTTGAATAATAAACTGTACTTATTGGCTAGACTAAAAATTCTGAAAATTTTATGGTGGAAATATATATGAGTTTATTTTTTGGGAAAATTTACGTATCTTAATTTGGAGTTTCGTAACTCTAAATATAAATGATTTAGTGACTATTACGCAAGAAAACAGCTTAACCAGAACATGTGTAAATGTACAAATGAGTTAGTTTTATTGTGGGAAGCATGTTAGTAAATTTCTTATTATTATTTCATGTGAGCTTACTAAGCATAAAGCTTACCCCCCTCCTTTCCATTTCTTTTAGTGTTGTCGGGTTAGCTCAGGGTTGGAGACCGTCGGAGGCAGCATCACACTATCAAGCCAACACCTTGACAGTATAAACACATATGCTAGATTTATTAAGTGAGTGGCATGTATAAGGACCTAATTTTATAACATGTGTTATTATTATTTGGCCAAATATATTGGTCTTTAGTGAGCTAATGATTTTGACTTATAAATCTAGCTATTTATGTTATGTTTGATATTGGTGATGTGCATATGCTTGGTTGTCATGCATGGTTGGTAATAAGTTGTTTAAGTTGTTTAATTGATGAATTAAGTTTAGTAACACGTCGTGCTGGATTCCGGTGATGGTCTTGGGTACGGGGGCGTTACAGAGTGTTCGAATGAACTTACTATTTTTAGCTTGTGGTTAGAAATTAATTGCATGAAAGGGGATGGGTTTGAATGACATTTAAGTAGAGTTTAATGGCTATTTTGTAAGTGCTAAAATCAACCAAATTTAGCTGATTTGGGTAGCAAGTAGGGACGGTTTGGGGTGCTCTGGTGGGCTTGTCCATCCTTCCTATTCATTTGCTCAGTTCAGGCATTATTTATCTGCTTCAAGTTGTCCACTATTCTTGATAAAAATTAATTTAGATAAACTGATTTGAGGAAGTCCTAGAGCATAAATGTAAGTCCTCCATGGCTGTTAATTCATCATCTTGAGCTCCCAAGGTGCCTCGTCAAGTAATTCTTTCAAGGTGACTGTCAAGCTAAGGTTTTTCCTTTCGTGCAAATTATTAAAAATAACCCAAATTATGCAAAATTATTATAAAAATAACTAAAATTCACAATGTTTCAATAATTGAGTTAAAATTAAATACTTTTTAATAAAAGTATAAAATTTGATAGGAACTACTTAGTGCTCAAAAGGTACTAAAAAAGTCTATATTTTTGTGTTTCTACACCCAAACTTAATTTATTTCTCTCCCAAGTAATGCACACATTGCAAAAGGAGTTTAACGAAATCATTTTTGGAAAATCACTTCTCTTACATCCCACAATTATGAGTTTAGTGCAATTATGCTTAAGAACAAAAAATTTTGAATTTATGAAACTCAAGTATACCTATTATTCGAATTATTCCTAATTATTATCATGATAGAAAGAGTAGAATAAATGCTTTCTTGATAAAGATATGCTAAATGCTTACCAATTAACTTTTATTTTCTCATTTAAGACTAAACTGCAATCCCTAAGTTTGCCTTCATAAGTTGAGTTTAGCAATTTCTCTCCACTAATGTAGTCAGCATAAAAATCTAAATTAGTAGTTCTTTTAAATAGGTTGTAAGTTGACTTGGCTAGGGGTAGGCAAAAGATAGATAAATTTAATACAAAAATGCTAGATTCAGCTTGTAACCCCTCAAATCAGGCCTAGACATTATGACCCATTCTAAGCAATTACATGGGCCATAGATATGGCAAAAACATTAGTTGAAGTGAATTCGTTCATCTTTAAAAACATGTGTTATTATTTCTCTTAAAAAATGATAAGTTTAATTTCAAAAACTTTGGTAGAAATTCTTTGTCATTAGTTGGAAAACAACTTAGTGATCTTTAAATTCAAATTTGATAAAAACAAGTTTGCGAAAACAACGTTTACTTAATTGTTCAAAATTTTATTTATTAGCAAAAAGTCCAATTTAATCAATCCATAAGAATAATCCATGCATAATGATCAATGTTAAAAATCCCATGCCATAGTACCATAATTTAATATAAAAAGTCCCAAATAGCAATAAAGTCCATAAACATCCAAATGATAAATAAAATGTGCATCCGAGTTCTAACTGTGAGGATTATCTAAAACATACAAGTAAAGTGGGTGAGCTTTAAAGGGCCTAGTGTGAGATCAACACAAATATATATTCACATAAATATCAAAATATAAATCTCAGCATATTGATCATCATAACTTTCATAAATTTTAACACTATTACTTATGCATGAACTTATCAATACATATTTTAAAAATGATGCACATTTGAAAAAAATTTTCTACCTATCTCTGCTACACACCAATTTTGAGTTCCACAGAAGTCGTCCATCTGAAACACCATTTCTGGACAAGCCACCACTGATTTGTAGATAAACTGTCACTAATAACATTTTGTGGATGAGCCACCACATATGTAGATATATTGCCACTGAAACACCTTGTGGACAAGCCACCACTAATTTGCAGATAACCTGCCACATACTTCCACCTTTCACAAAACCCACCCCATGCGTGTGATATGAAACTTTCAGTTTTTAATACATATGAATCACTTTAACACTTAGGCATGTGAACATGCTCACATGCTCACATATCACTTAATAATCACTTTTAATCACTTTCACATGCTTTAACATGCTTTTCACATTAGATCATAGATCTAAATATTAACATACACATATATAGATATCACATATTTAAATCATCAAACGTATCATATAAGCCATGCATCACATACCATAAGGATGAGATCTACACATACAACTTTGTCAAAGCTATAATCACATCATACATCATGCGTTTCATAGACTTACTCGGTTAGAGTCACTTACTTGGGTTCCCCTTGATGAGTTTTTCAAATCCTATTTGAATACTTAGTGGACTCATGATTAATTCTAATTAATTTATTTAACATAATAAAAGCAGACACATCACACACAACTAACAGTGTTGAACCCACATCTTTTTTGTAGATCCAATATGCCACAATCCCCTAGTAGTGATTTCGGTTGGATTTAAACCCAAAGATGTATCTAAACACACAAATAATTTCCATTGGTTAGGATCTACTATAAGTGTTATACCTAATAAAAATCAATCATTTAAGTCTCACCGATAAACTTACCCTTGATCTAACACTCGAATCCAACACCTTTGTCCCTAACGTTAGTGATTTCCCGGGTTGTTTTTGTTTGGTCTTTCAAAGAACATAGGGACAAGGGTGTTAACACATGAAGGACATATATATATACTTAGTACCTTTTGATTTAAGAGAAAAATAGAGAGAAGGAAATGATACCAAAACTACTCATGTACTTACTCGATTAACATGACGAGATCGGTGATTTGACTTAGGGAAGGAACGAAAAACTTTTGTGATCTACAAGAATCATTTGATTGGTGAGTCTAAAATACAAAGTAAGGAATTCAAGTAGGAGAGTGAAGTAGGTTTTCTCACTAGAGGAGACGAAATAGATCTAAAAGAAAAGAAAAGAAAAAGAAAACTCAACCACTGACGGAGACGGCGACAGTGGCGACTGTAACACCCCTAACCCGTATTCTTCGTCGGAATAGGGTTACGAGGCATTACCAAACATCACAACATAAAACATACATTTTCTCATACACATCAATCAAATATAATCTCAATGTCCCTTATAAGGCTCTACAAGACCTTAAAACATACTTAGAAGTGGTTCAGGACTAAACCGATAATATTTGAAAATTTTTAGAAACTTAGAAAATTTTCAAACATATAAGGGTCACATGCCCATATGAACCAAAAACGCCCGTGTCACAAGCGGTGTGAAAATAGAGCATACAGACTGACTTGTACCACACGGCAAGAGATATGCCCGTGTGCCTTGGCTGTGGTCAGAACTGACTTGGGTCACACGACTAACCACACGTCCATGTGTCTAGCCCGTGTAACCTTTGAAATGGCTACACACGCCCATGTGCCAAGGCTGTGTGCTTCACACAGCCATCAGTCACGCTCGTGTGTCTAGCCCATGCTCGAGATAGACTTTAAATTGTAAGACTACCCCAAGGGACACACAACCGTGTAACATGACCGTGTGTCGCACATGGCTAAGACACACGCTTGTGTCTTTGCTCATGTGGACAAAAATAGGCCATTTGCAAAGCCAATTTGCCACCCTAATCTCAAATACACAAAGCAACCCAAAAATAGCATCATTTCAATATGTCTTTAAATAGCCAAAATATGCCATTTCATCAAACCAAAACTATCACAATTTATCTAAATCCAAAAGCATTAACATATCAATTAATAACTAACCAAGATAACCAACACATAATCACATCAAATAAGCCAACATACAAGGCATCATATACATCACATATATATATAGCACTTACCAACCGCAATTTACACTAACTTTCAAACCAGATCTCATGTCTAATATCATAGCTCAAAATACATCAAAATGACACTACCTATACATGCCATATATACAAGCTTTAAAAGTACCAACAAAAGATAGATAGTGTGACGATGTTTCCTGACGATACCCGAGTCTGAGCTAGCTTTGATTATCTATAAAACATAGACAAATAATACACAGTAAGCTTCATAGCTTAGTAAGTTTGTAGATAAGCAATTCAATTCATAAAATAATATAATTCAACCATTTTCACATTACTGTATCATCCTTACAAAAATAAAAACCTTTTTCATGTGTCAAACATGATTAAATATCATTTCCTTAAACTTTCTCAGTGTAGTACTTGAATAAGTTCCGTACATACCCGCATTATCTCGTACTAACCTCTATCTCAACCATAGGATTCCTTTATCTATTGAGCCATTAGTGATAGAGATCAAATATTCAAGAATCACATTTGATAAGCACCTATACCATGGCCAGTAGCCATAACAAGGTAACTTATCCCGGAGTACCTATACCATGGCTCGTAACCAAATCAAGGTAACTCCTCTCATAATACCTATATCATTGCCCATAGCCAAATCAAGGTATTATTCGCACACGAAGTGCCGATATCATGGCCCAAAGCCAATACATTAACTTAATGACATTACATTATCATCATCACTGTACTTAAAGTTTAACCGAGAAGTTTCACTTATCAATTTTGTAACATCCCAAAATAGGGCCTAAATAGAACAGTGGTTGCAGAACCGCAAATTTGAGATAGTAAAGTTTATTCCGATTAATTTTTATAATTTACCGAGTGATTAGATGCATGTGTTAGAGTATCGATGAAAAATTTTATAAATAGCATGCTTAATTTGCCTACTAGAGCTTAATTGCAAAAGTTGATAAATATGAGTTTTAGATGCTAAAGTATTAAATTGAAGAGTATAATTGAAGTAGAGGTCCTTAAATGGTAATTAGACCATTAGGTTTTCATGGACAAAAATGGGCATACATAGATAAAAATAACTAAAGTTTTAATGAAGGGTATTTTAGTTATTTGGTAATTACAAGATTAAAAAAAAGGGAAAAAGATGGAAAAATGTGCCCACCTTCTTCATTAGGCCGAAATTTCAAGGGTTCTTTATAGATAGGGTTTTGTCAAGCTTTCAAGCTTCATAGTAAGTAATTCCAAGCCCCAGTTTTTAATGTTCTTTACGTTTTTGAAGTCCCGGTAACTTGATTTAGCTTATTCTAGCAATAATTTAACCTAGGGTTCATATTTGGAAAAATACCCATAGGTGAAATGTGTTTATTTTGATGTTTTATGGTAGAATATGAAGCTTGAAGTTATTTTAAACGACATAATCGGCAAAAATACCTAATGGTCATAAATACATGTTAGAGTGGGAATTTGATGTTTCCATAGGTAAATAAATGATTTCATAAAACATAAGAATTAGAGATATAGTTTCATTTCCAAGCCTTGGGGTAAAAGTGTAAATATGTAAAAGTTTAAGGGAAAAATCATAATTTTTCCAAAGTTAGAGTTAAGGACTTTTTGATAAATGTGAATATTAAATAAGTTAAATTTACTATTATAGATTAAGAAGAACAAAATTCGAGGTTAGACCGAGGAAAGAAAAAGGTTGAGACTAAATCAAAATATTTGATCGTATTTTGTATCGAGGTAAGTTTGCGGTAAATAAATGCAATGTTTTATTATTTATAATTAATGATGTTATTTTTCAGCATCTTTATATTTATTTTGTATATTTATTCCTTGATGATTCAAGCAAGAATTGACGGAGAAATGATACTTAAAAGTCTCAATTGAACCTTAGGAATGTGTAGGATACAAATGTCACGACATTAGGGTTTAAGGATACCAAATAAGACCATGCCAATGCATGGAATTGGTAAGTTTTCAAGGCAAGGAAATCATGTAAGACCATGTCAAGACATGGCATTGATAAACTACGATAAGGCAAAGATCCCATGTAAGACCATGCCAAGGCATGGCAATGGTGAGTTCATAAGGCAAGGATACCATGTAAGACCATGTCAAGACATGGCAATGGTAAGTTTAAAAAGAAAAGGTTCCCGTGTATCCTTAGTATTCCAAATGGTTCAACAGAAAATTCAAAGAGTGTACCAAAGGGAAGGTAAGATAAGTCCATGTTCGAAAGGTTCAGGTTATCTTGATAATCCATTTATAATGTTGTTATTTATTTACATGAAAACTTACTAAGCTTTATGCTTATTCCCATTCTTTTCTCTCTTTTTTTTTATAGTATTGCAAAGCCAACTCAAAAAATCGTAAGGACGTCGGAGATCGCCTCACACTATCAACAAGTTATCTCGGTATTTTGTGACTAGAAATGCTTTAAGTTAGGGCATGTATAGGGACTTGGCTATTTTGTGTGTATGTCCTTATGATATGATTAAAAAATGGAATGTGAATACTTGGTAATGATTAGCTTATGATATAGCTAAACAAGAACATGTTTTGGTATTATGTATGCTTAAATGAGGTTTGATACAAAGAAATTATGGAGTAAGAGTTGGCCATTGAACAGTTAGGAAACATCAATACTGACGTGGATTTGAAAAATCACTAAAACTTTTAGAAATGAAACTAAATGGTGAATGAGATATAGAATTAAAGCTTATTAAGTGTAGTTTTATAGGAAAGAAGTATAGCAGCAAAAGAAGTCTACATTCTGAGATATTTAAATTTCTGTGAGGCTGGTTCAGAATGACTTTGTAATCCCTTGTTCCAAATTTGGAAAATCACAACAAATTGTAAAAGAAAGAATTATAAGTTAAAGTTTATATTTTTAGTTTCCTTAGTGAGTTTAGTTTCATTAGAAATAAACAGAAACATTATCCAATTTTTGTATAATGAGATAAACAATTTTTTGTGAAGAGAGGGCAAGTCCACTGAACTGTGAAATAGGGGAACATTTAATGAATAAACTGTACTAATTGGCCAAACCAAAAATTCTGGAAAAATTATAGTAAGAAGATATATGAGTCTAGTTTTAGGAAAAATTTAGGGATTTAAATTTCAAGTTTCGTAACTCGAGTTATAATTAATTTAGTGACTGTTGCACAGATGGAAAGTTTTATTATGATTAGTGAAATAAATTGTTTTGATTTGTGCAAGTAATCGGAAAATTTTTAATGTTCCCGGTTTGGTCCTGAACCATTCCAATTGCACATTTTAGGGCCACAAGGGCCCATTTTAGGGATTTATTGGATGAATGCGAGTGAATTAATTTTTAAAGTAAAAAAAAATTATGCCCTGAACAAGTAAGATAAGTCTAGTAACGCCTCGTGCTCGACTCCGGCGACGGTCTCAAGTAAAGGGTGTTGCAGGTTTCATCGTCGAACACTTCCATGTAGTCGTATTCACAATTCAAACATTATCCGTACTCTCATAAACACATTTTATGCAATATCAAAGCAGATAACATTCATTTATAATGAAATTAACACCTACGAACTTACCTCGGTCGTAGAACAACGAAACTAGTGAATTAATCAAGTACTTTGTTCTTGCCTCGATCTAAGTCTGAGTTCCTCTTTTCTTGATCTATATAAATTCAAATTTAACTCTTTTATTCAACAAATCATTCAATTCAATCCATATACACATATTTAGGGCATTTTACAAATTACCCCTCACATTTTCACATTTTGACACTTTAATCCCTAATTCATAAAATTACAAAATACACATAATTTCATATTACATGCTAGGCTAAATTTTCCTCTAGCCCATATAAGCCCATATATTTCATTTATTTCATATTTTAGTCCCCAAAATCTCATTTTCACAATTTAGCCCAAATTACTCAAATTCATCAAAAATTCAAATACAAAACATATTAATCTAACACATGTCTTTCATTTTTCATCACTTAACATCACAAATCTCACAATTTCATCAATGGCTCAACTCAGAATCTTCATCAATTTCTTAAATTCAAGCATGGGCTAGCTAGAGTAATAAGCAACAACCATAAAAACATAAAAATCATCAAAAACGGATCAAAAACCATACCTTAAACACAAATTTCCTTAGCCGAACCCTAGGAACTCTTTTTCTTTTCTTTTTCGTTCAATTTTCGGCAACAAAGATGAACATGTCACCAATTTCATGTTTTCTTTTATTTAATCTTTAATTTATGCATAATTTACTAGTTTACCCTTGGCTATTTAACTTATAATTCATTTAATGGTTGTCCATATTTGTCCATGCATAATTCTAAACGTTAAATTACATCATAAGGAATCCACATTATAAAAGGCATAACAATATAGCACTTTAACAAATAGCAAGTCATTTTTGCACTTTACGTGATTAAGTCCTTTTGTCAAATCGAACACACAAATGATAAAATTAACACACGAAACTTTCACACATATCACATATCCTACTGTAAAAACAAAAAATAATATTAAAATTTTTTTCGACTTAGATTTGTGGTCCTGAAATCACTATTTTGATTAGGGTCTAAACTGGGCTGTTACAGCGATGGTAGCTATGGCTATGGCAGTCTGACAATTACAGGAGTGATGGTTTGATGTAGGGTGTAGGAAAATAAATAATAATAAAGGTTCAGCTTAAGAACTAATGAAAAAATGAAATGAAAAAATGAGAGATATGGAGGAGAAAAGAGACCTACGGTGGCGTGTAGTGGTGGTCAGCATGGCGATGGGTGGCGACAGGGAAAAGAACGAGGAGGAGGAGGAGCTATGATGGCTAAGAGGTATGGTGTTTAGTGGTGATAGGGTTGGTCACGATGGAGGAAGGAAGAAAAAATGAAAAAGAATAAGGTGATGGCTAGCAAAAAGGTAAAAAATGGATGAGAAAAGAGAGGAAAAGAGAGAATGTGGAGGAGAGGGAGGAGGGGACGACAAAAAGAGGTAGGGAGTGAGGGTTATGGGTGGTCAACCTAGTCTAGGTTTAATGAACCACTTCTATGGCAATGAGGAGAATACATGGCAAGATTGGGAGACATGGAGTTAAAAAGGGATCATGTTACCTTAACTTATGGTAAGTTTGACTCTTGAAAAGAGGAAGCAATCCTCCTAAAAAAGGTAGCTATGGGGTGGATGGCAAGCTCATTATGCAGATGTGATTTTTTTAAAAAAAAAATTAAATAAAAAGGATGTTTACAAGGGAACTTGAACTAGAACCTCTAGGATAGCTAAGGATCATTAAACGTCTAGACCACCTTACTTCCTTATTTTTATTTTTACTATACTAAAGTAAAAATATGGGATGTGACAAAGCTTGCATCGAACTTTCAGAATAAATACCTCAAGATTCACTAAATAATTGAGCACTTGAGTACACATGCTCTTTGTACATCTATTTTTTAGTACATATGCTCTCCCTTTTTTTTAACACTCGAACATATTACTGCATGTACTACAAATTTTTTTGAGCATTTGATACTTCTTCTCAACTCCCCCAAACTTATTTTCAAAGAATATTCTGGATATACTGAGCCTAGTGCTTGGGAAAATTTAAAGATAATTACGAGAGAAGGGATAGCTTATTATTGCAAGGTTCAAATAAAATTAGGCCATTTAGTCTTAAAGTTGAGTTTCAAGGGATACATATTCATTAAGGTTGACTGGAAAGACTCAAATTGGACCAAACAAAAGTTTGCCTAAATCATTTTTAGGATTCCATGCTTCCTAGGATTTCACCTTAAGAAATTACTAAATCAATTCTAGAGACTTAAACTTTCGTGCCTGCTATAGCTTTTATAAAGAATTAAAAATTTCATGGTTTGATTTACATACTTTATTAAGAGTAACATTTATGGCATAATTCAACTAACACAGTGAATATTAAGATAATAGAACTTTATTTATATTAAGGTTTAGCATAATTAATAGAAATTTAGATTTTGATCAAAATATAACTTAATAATAATTGGATAGGAAAATGAATTCTAAAAACAATTTCAATTTTTGGTCCCCCTATTTAAGATGAATAGTGTCCCCATTGTTAAAAACAATATAGAAGGAACAAAAATATAGAAGTGAATAGATACTATACACTATGTAGGATCCTAGGAAAAGGAGGTGAGTTAAGTTTGACTACTTAAATACCAAGCTTTTCTTAGACTTGTTCATATCTATTGCAATACTTCTTATTTTTCAACTTGTTCAATTTTATTAATGATTTCAACCTCTTATTTTATTATGCAAGAAATAGAAATATCCTAAAAAAGCTTAAAACTAAAAACTTGAAATATCCTAAAAAGTAAAGTAAAAACAAAATCCCCCCTTTTTAATTTAATAACAAACCCCTTAGAAGCCGACCCATCTTTTGCTTCATCATCCTTGTTTTTACTTAAATCACCTTGTTTCTTCCTCGACATTGGAGTCCATGGATCAAATATAAACTTTGGAAATTTAGGCATAAAAACAAATGAGTTGTGAAATATTTTCTTAAAAGCATCTGTAATTTAGTCATCCTGTATTTTTTAGTATCTCCAATAAGCTTATTGTTGCCACTGCATATGTTGTAGTAAGTCCATCAACTTTGACAGCTCATCTTGAAGATTTGGACTAGACGAATGAGTTCTAAACGTTGGGGGTAGTCATGTCAAGTTCAAAAGTTGGTTTCGTCTGTTCAAGAATTTTGATTGGTTGCACTGGTTATGGTTTTGTAGGAATATCCTTTTTTTCAATATAGTTGTTTGATTCAACTTGCTTTTGAAGAACAAAATTTCTTGCTCCTTGGGCAAGGTCCTAATCGGCGATTGTACCTAGATTTTGTCCTGTCTTCTTTATGTTTGCACAAATAGTAGCCTTCAAGCATAAAAATGTTATCGTAAAGGAAATAGGCTGGACTAGAATGTAACATCCCGAATTAGGGTCTAGTCGAATTAGTGGTTTTGAGACCACAAATCCAAAACAGAAATAATTATTTTATGATTATTTGATGATCCATGATATGAAGAAATTCTATGCCTAAAGTGTCCAATTTGACTTTAGGGACTAAATTGATAAGTTGTAAAACTTGTGTTCTAGAAGCTTCAAGTATGAAATTGCATTAGATTATTAACTAGAGGTCCTTAACTAGCAATTTGACCATGTTCTAAAAATTTGGACAAAAAAGTGCATGAATAGGAAAAAATTTGAAAGAAAGGCCTTAAGGGCATTTTGGTCATTTGGTTAATAAAAGAATAAAAAGGGAAAGATCAAGCAAAAATCTTGTCCATCTTCTCCCATCTTAGCCGAAATTTACAAGGGCTCCATAGCTAGGGTTTTCAACATTTTCAAGCTTGATTTTAAGTACTCCCAAGTCTCACTTACCTCCTTTTCTTTCTCTTTCTTATAGTGTTGCCAAGCTAGCTAGGGGATTGGAAGATGTTAGAGACTTGATCACACTATCAATTGAATATTTGGGTATAACTAGTCTTATCATTTTGAATATGTCATGTATAGGGACTTGGTCTTTTTATTATATGTCATATTGTTTAGCCAAATGAGTTGGCTCATGAAAGTATTATGATTATTTTGTATATGGCCATGAGAGGTGGCTCATATTCATTATTTAGGTTGTAACCCTAATTATCGGTGCATGCATGCAAATGTGCTTATGCTTTAATGTGGTTATAGTTACTTATGGTTAATGGGTGTGATAGATGGCATGTATGTTTGGTGAATGTAATATGATTAATGTGTAAAACGATAAATGTGATGAAAATGGGTAACTTGAAAGTAGATTAGTATAAATGATAGACAAGTATGAAATTGGTGTGGAGTGCCATATGAAAGCATGATAGTTTAAATAGGTGATATGTTGACATTACCAAGATATAATTTAACCATGGATATGAATGCTTGAGTAGCCAAATGTGCTATGTTGTATGCCATGAAGTGAGTGTAAGTATGTGAGTGTTTAAGGGTGGCAATTGGCTTGGAAAATAGCCTAGAAATTGTCCATACGGTTAGACACACGAGCATGTGTCTTGGCCGTGTGTGACACACGGTCTGTCACATGGGCGTGTAATCCAGCAGAGTGTCCCCTGTACCCTAATCATGCAAAACAGATTGCCCAGTAGTAAACACACGGGCAGAGCCACAGACGTGTGTCTCAGCTGTGTGAAAGACACGGCCTTAGGACATGGGCGTGTGCCCAGGCCATGTGAATTCTGCACTTATTTTTTAGAATTTAATTCACCACATGGTCCAAGCACATGGGCGTGTGACTTGGCCGTGTGACCTTATTTGATTGATGATGTCATAGTCAGAGAGTTTGTAACACCCCGCACCCGAGACCGGTGCCGGAGTCGAACACGAGGTGCTAACAGACATAATTCATTTATTTTCACAGTCCATTTTAAAAATTTCCAGACAAGCTGGCTAACTGCGTCACTGTCACCTTAAAAATCATATCTCGAGTTCCGAAGCTCGAAAACTGATTCTGTAAATTTTCCCTGAAACTAGACTCATATATCCATCTACAAATGTTTTTCTAGAATTAGGGTTCGACTGCTCTAACCTTCATGCATTACGACTTATATATCTTCTTGTACAGGGATTCATTACTTATGCCGTTTGTTTCTAAAGAAACTAGACTCAAAAAGGAATCTATAAATATATGGCATGACTTCTAATTATCTCTGGTTAATTTATAGTGAATTTCCAAAGTTGGAACAGGGGATCCAAAAACCGCTCTGGCCCTGTTCCACAAAAACTTAAATATCTCTTAAAATAAGACTCATATGATCGTTTCGTTTCTTCCATATGAAAGTAGATTCATCAAGGTTCGATTAAATAATTTATTCACTATTTAATTCCATTCCTACTATTTTTAGTGATTTTTCAAATCCACACCACTTCGCTGTCAAGATCTGCTTTTAAGGTAAACTTTACCTATTTCATGGTTTTCCATGAATCAACTAGAATTTGTCACACAAAGCACCAAATGATCATGATTAACCATTCCAATGGCTAATCGTTACCAAACATTTCCATACCTCTCAATGAACAACATACAAAACGATTATACTGCTATGCTCAAAGTGTATATAAGCCATTTTCGCATGGCTATCCAAATTTATACAAAACCAAAGGGTACATGACCAACAACAAAAAGGGTAGTCCTATACATGCCATTTTTAGAGTTCAACCAAAAGTGTATCAAAAGGGCTTTGATAGTGTGGACGACTTCGACTTCGACAATCCCGAGCCCGATGGCTGACGAACCAAAATCTATAAAACAGAGAATCAAAGAAACAAAGTAAGCATTTAATGCTTAGTAAGTTTTGAGCAATGAAATCATGCACAACTGAAGTATAGCATTCATATGACGAAACGAATAATTTCGTATACACATATTCCCGCAATCATACCTACATCACATTTCCAACCCTTATATTCATACATAAGAAATCAACTTGACTAAAAGCTGGAAGCTTGTTAATCGAATGAGCAAATACTATTTAGAAGGAATCAATTATCTCAATGCACATACGAAACATACCTCATCGTTGGGATTTTACGAGCGTATTAATTGAAATTATTACAGCAAGATCGCTCATTCCCAAACCCAAGTATCTTCGGATTTAGCGGATATAACCACTCGCACAAGGCCTTGGTCTTAGCCGGATATGGTCACTAGCATAAATGCCTTGGGACTTAGCCAGGATATAGTCGCTAGCACAAATGCCTTCGGGTCTTAGCCCGGATATAGCAACTCGCACAAATGCCTTCGGATCTTAGTCCGGATATAGTCACTAGCATAAAAGCCTTCGGGACTTAGCCCGGATATCATTCGAATAACCATGCACATATATCAATAAATCATGACGCATCCATATTTCATTTTCATTGCCAAAGCTCAAACACAAGACACTTATCACACTTACTAATTTCGGCTCAATAGCCACATACAAAGAGCATGATTTTGATTTACTTAAAACATGATCTAATCGAATCATAATCTAAGATCCATTACTCAAAAACTTACCTCGGATGTTGTCGAACGATTTCGACGGCTATTCGATCACTTTTTCCTTTCCCTTATCCAACTTTGGTCCTCTAAGCTCTTGAGCTAATTCAAACAAATTTAACTTATTAAAGTCTCATTATGCTAGCTTATGGCCGAATATGACAATGAATTTGATAGGTCATATGGCCACCTTTAGCTCAAATACAAAATGGTCATACGCATTTTTAATCACATTAAGCAATTTAATACCATTAATCTAACATTTCCTCATGTGCAACTTTATGACCGAATACACATATCATTAACTCAATATCAATTAACTAAGCACTTAAACAAATTCTCTTTAACTATACACACATTCGGCAATGACAAAGACAATTTAGCAAACCTTAAATTCAACTTATAACAATATATATATACTCAATATTCAAAGCATTTAAATCACTTCACCATAATTTTTACATCATGGTCGAATGTTCCTTTGAACCATTTACCCTTACAAGGCATAAATTTCACCATCAAAACTAACAAGCTTATAATCCCATGACCGAAACCTCTAACAACACCAATTAAAAATACTTCATGGGTTTGAGGTAAAACCAAGAAGGAAACTCATAAATATCGAGATATAAGCACTAACATTGTTCATCTAGATTTAGCATGAAACAACATCCATCACCCTTATAATTACCATAGCCGAAAACCTTACTCATTCCAAAATCCAAATCTCAACTTGGGTCACAATAATAACTTGATATCTCATCAACACAACATCAACACCAAGCAAGAATGATACATCCATGGCCAAGTGTCATCTCCATCACATAGCAAGATTTAGACCATGGGCTAGGTCGAACTCAAGCTAACAACTAAAACATGCATGCATCTCATGGAACATCATTAAACATACCTTAATCTAGATACAAGTATGGCCGAACCTCTTCAACCTTTTCTCCCCCTCCTTCCTTTGATTTTTCGGTCAAGAAGAAACAAATGAGAACTTTTTTTTTTTTCCATCATCCTACTAACCATTATTATTTTATGGCCCATGCTCCTTATTTTATTCTTTCCAACATGAACATTAGCACACCATGCTTAAAATATGCTATGACCCATAGCATGGCCGGCCACTAGCTCAATTTTTGGGCAATTTGACATGCAAACCCCTCATTTCTATAACTTGCATTAATAGGCCACTTTACAATTGCCTAGCACATTTCTAAATTTTCTCACATAAGTCCTATTTAATAAAATTCACTTACAATTAACAAAATTCAAACATGAAATTTTCACACATGCATATATACGTATAATAAGCATCAACTATGATTGTTAATTATTTTTATGACTCGGTTTAGTGGTCCCGAAACCACTTTCCGACTAGGGTCAATTTAGGGCTGTCACAACTCTCCCCCACTTTAAGAAATTTTCGTCCTCGAAAATCTTACCGGTAAATAAGTTTGGGTATCGCTCTTTCATAGAGTTCTCGGGTTCCCAAGTGGCTTCTTCCATCCCGTGTTTGAGCCATAACACTTTTACTAAAGGAACCTTCTTGTTTCGCAACTCTTTCACTTCACCCGCTAGGATACGAATTGGTTCTTCTTCATAACTCATATCGGCTTGAATTTCAACCTCGGAAGGACTTATTATGTGCGAAGGATCAGATCTGTAACGTCGAAGCATCGAAACATGAAAAACGTTGTGGATCCTTTCAAGTTCAGGGGGTAAAAGCAACCTATATGCAACTGGACCGACTCGTTCGGATATTTCATATGGCCCGATGAACCTCGGACTCAATTTGCCCTTACGCCCAAATCTGAGTATCTTTTTCCAAGGTGAAACTTTAAGAAACACTTTATCTCCCACCGATACTCAATGTCCTTTCGTTTCAAATCCGCTGCACGACTTCTCGACGATCTAATCTGCCTTCAGACTTTCACGAATTATTTTTACTTTCGCTCAAAGCATCTTTAATCAAATCAACTCGAAAATTTTACTTTCACCGAGCTCGGTCCAAAACAATGGGTACGGCATTTTCGATCGCATAAAGCCTCGTAAGGTGCCATCTTAATACTTGATTGAAAACTATTGTTGTAAGCGAATTCAATCAAAGGTAAATACCGTTCCATGAACCACTAAACTCAAGGATGCAACATCTCAACATATCCTCGAGTATCCGAATTATCCGCCAGATTGACCATCGGTTTGGGGATGAAAAGTGCTAAAATGCAGCTTGGTACCCAAAGCTTCTTGCAATTTCTTCCAAAATCGCGAGGTGAATCTCGGATCTCTATCCGATACAATAGAAATAGGTACCCCGTGTAATCTCACAATCTGAGAAACATACAATTCAGCTAGTTTATCCAATGAAAAATCCGTACGTACGGGGATAAAGTGAAGCTCTTGGTATAGCTAGTTTAAATGTTTTGATTGTGGCGTGTATAGGGACTTGAAATTTTTGTTTAGTGTCTTATTAGTTTAGCCACAAGTGTTGGCTCTTATGATGGATATGATATTTATTTTGTATAGGCCATTAATGTTGGTTAATATTGATTATTATTAAATGCAATTGATACGAATTTCTCATGGTTGTGATTGATTTGGTTATATGTGTTATACTTGGATTGGTTTTGGTTGATATTGTTTTAGGTTGGTGCAAGTAAGGGTGGCAAAAAGGCTTGGTAAATAGCCTTATTTTTGTCCACACGGGGAGACACACGAGCATGTGTCTACGCCATTTGTGACACACTGTCTACCCCATGGGCGTGTAGTCCGGCCGTGTGTCCCCTGCACCTAAATTTTACAAGTCAGTATGCATGGTAGTAAACACACGAGCAAAGACACGACTGTGTGTGAGTATTAAATAAGTGCCTGTTGTGTGTGAGTATCTGGATGTGTTCCCGGAAGAGCTGCCTAGATTACCTCTTATTAGGGAAGTTGAGTTTGGTATTAAGTTAGTCCCTAGTAAAGCACCTATTTCAATTGCTCCATATAGAATTTCCCCAACTGAATTGAAAGAACTGAAGTCATAGTAGCAAGAATTTCCCCGAGTAAGATCTTGGCTATTGTTGAATGGAAATCGCTGAAGAATGCAACCAAGGTTAGAAGCTTTCTAGGCTTGGCCGGTTGTTACAGACTATTTGTTAAAGGATTCTCATGATTGCTACTCCAATGACGAAGTTGTTACAGAAAGATGTCAAGTTCGTATGGACAGAAAAGTGCCAGCAGAGTTTTGATAAATTAAAGGCATTATTGACCGAGGCTCCGATTTTAGTGCAACCTGAGTCAGGTAAAGAATTTGTGATTTACAGTGATGCTTCCTTAAATAGTTTGGAATGTGTACTTATGCAAGAGGGTAAAGTCGTAGCTTACACTTCGAGACATTTGAAGCCTCACGAAAAGAACTATCCGACACATGACTTAGAGTTGGCCGCCATAGTGTTTGCCTTGAAGATTAGGCGATATTATTTATTTGGTGAAAAATGCCATGTCTTTACTGATCACAAAAGTCTTATGTACTTAATGACTCAAAAGGATTTGAACTTATAGCAACGGAGATGGTTGGAACTGTTAAAAGACTATGAACTTGTGATTGATTACCATTTGGGTAAGGTAAATGTGGTCACCGACGCTTTGAGTAAGAAGTCATTGTTTGCCTTAAGGGCTATGAATACACGACTAACTTGGTCCAATGATGGTTCGATTTTAGCCGAGTTGAAGAGCTAGACTGACTTTTCTCCAACAGATTTGTGATGCTCAGAAAGTTGATAAAGAGTTACAAGCTAAGAGAATTCAGTGTGAGTCCAGCAATGAACCGGATTTTATGAGTGACTCCGATGGTTGTTTGAGATTCTGTGGTAAGATTTGTGTTCCGAAGGACACTGAGTTGATTCAAAATATTTTACATGAGGCACACAACGGTTGTTTGTCAGTTCACCCGGCAGCACAAAAATGTAAAATGACTTGAAGAAAATGTATTGGTGGAATGGTATGAAAAGAGATATCTCAGAGTTTGTATCAAAATAGTTTGTCAGCAAGTGAAGGCTGAACACCAAGTACCTTTAGCCCATTATGGTTCCCGAGTGGAAATGGGACCGAATTTGTAACATTCTATAATAGGGCCTAGTCAGAATGGTGGTTTTAGGACCACAAATCCAACATCAAAATATTTACTTTATGATTATTATGAGGCCTAGAATATGAGTATATTCATGTGTTAAAGTTTCATGAAGAAATTTTTTGAGTAAGGTGTTCAATTGGAAATTAGACACTAAATTGAATAAATTGCAAAACTTGAATTCTAGAAGCAATTTGTATGAAATTGATTTGGGTTATGAATTAAAAGGTCTTGGAGAGCAATTTGCCCAAATTCTAAGTTTTTGGACAAAAATGGGCTTGCATGGATGGAATTTTAAGGAAAGGGCTTAAGCGCATTTTGGTCATTTGGTATTTTAATGAAATAAAATGGGAAAAATGAACCAAAATCAGCCCATTCTCTTCCTTGTCCAGCCGAAACTTTAAGGGTTTCCATAGCTAGGGTTTTCAAGCTTTCCAAGCTCAATAGTAAGTGCTCTCAAGCCCCATTTTTCATGCTCTATGTATTTTTAAAATCCGGTAGCTTGTTCTCTCCATTTCTACCCATATTTCATGCTAGGGTTCATGTTTAAAAATTTACTCATGCATGAGTTGTTTGTATTTTGATGGATTATAGAGGAATATAAAAGATGAATGTGTATTAAACATCTTTTCCTAGTTGATTTTCATGAAAAACCCTTATAAGGACTATTTTGCAAAAGATGTAAATTTGTGGTACAAATGAGAAAATAATGGAAAATATGAGCTACCATAAGAAGGAAAAGTGTTCGGCTAGGCTTGGGTAAGATAGAAAGTGCATGTGTTTCATTATACGAGCCTAGGGACTAAATTGTAAAAATATGAAAAGTTAGGGGCAAAACGGTCATTTGGACTGGGGGTAGATATTAAACTAGAAATATATAATTTAGTGTATTAATGAGTCAATTTTTTTGTTATAGACCCCGAGGAAAAAATTTCGAAGGTCGGTCGAGGTAAACGCAAGGTTTCGAAATAACCGAAACATAACACCGAAAAGAATACCAAGTAAGTTCGGATAACTTAAAGTGAACCCCTAATATGCATAATTGAATGATTTATGAATGCATGATGATTGCATTTATTATTAGCATGAAATATCATAGTAATGCATATTTGATGGTAACATGTGAAAAATGTCTCGTATGAGGTTGACAAAGGGAATTCGATGGATAAACCCTCATTGATATGTGTAAAGAGATCCTCCATGTGTTGCAGTAAGGATTTAGCCCGGATGTGTAATCCGTGATCTCAAGTATGAAAAGGATCTATCCCAAACGGGTGTTCCTTGAATGATCAAGCCTCCCGGAGAATATATGTGCATTATGGATTTGGCCCGGACGGGTAATCCGATTAGGGTCTGAATTTAGCCAGGACTGGTAATTCAGATCCGAGCTCATTAAGGGTGTTTGTCGTTATAAGGAATTTAGCCTGGACTGGTAATCCTTCCATGAGGTGTGAGGTTCGCGGGAGTGCATATATGTGAAATGATCATTCCTAAGAATTGACAGATAATGGGTATTCCATCAAGATTTCATAGAAACTCAATGAGATTAATATGATGTATGTCAAGAAGATATGAATTATGAGCTCATCTACATAAACTACATGAAGCTTTTTTATGTAACTAACTTATTGATTGAGTGCATGTGATAGGGAATCGTTTCATAATTGATGATTTTATGATTTAAATATGGATGTATGCTAATTACTCAGTAAGTTTACTTTCCGGTTCTTCCAACGTACTAAGCATGTAAATGCTTACCCCTCTCTTTTTCCCTGTCTCACAGAGCTCGAGGACTCGAAAGGATTGGAAGGCGATTGGAGAGTCAACACACTATCAACTAGACAAGCTTTGGTATAAAGACTTTGTTTGTTTTGTTCAATGGCATGTATAGTATTTTTGAGTATTTTGTTATATGTGTCATTTGATTTGCCAAATGAAGGCATGTAAAAATATGTTTATCTCTTTGTATATGGCCACGAAAATTGGCTTAATTGAAGTAGGCTATGACCTATGAATTTATGCATGGTTTTAATTACAAGTGATGGGTCATTACCAATTGGCAATGAGTCACATGAATGAGCCAATCTCAGATGAATTAAAGTGACATGGGAACCCATAAACACTAAATGGGAAATAACCTATCATGTATGGAACCAATGATATGAGGTTTCTATACATCTAGTTTAATCAAGATTATTTACAAGTGTATAATTCTGTTTTACTTTGAATTTAGTAACCACTAAGCACAAGTAGTAGAAAGGGGTGACTAAAGGCTTGGAAAATAGCCTATTAGAGTTCGCATGGTTAGACACACAGGCGTGTGTCTAGGCCATGTGCGACACACAGTTCCCTCCCATGGGCATGTGCTATGGCTGTGTGTCCCTTGTACTTAAAATTTTAGCTCAAAGTTGTACTCAGATAGGCCACACGGGCGTGCACCATGCTGTGTTAAAAAGACAGTGTCGTCCACGGGTAGGCAGCACGAGTGTGTGCCATGGCCGTGTTGATAAGTTAGTGTTGCCCACGGATGAAGGGCATGGGCGTGCCCCAAGTCACACGATCGTATGAGTCCACATGGCCCACCAACACGAGTGTGTGACACTTTATGATAAGGAAAAATTCCCTAAAGAGCGCAAGGTTTCTCAAACGTACCTGAATTTCTTCCGCAACACCTCTAGGTATGTTATAGGCCTCGAAGGCCTATATAAGGGACGAGTTGTTCACGGATGAAAAGCTTAAAATTTGAGTAAAACTTGGTGACCCAATTTGGTACATTTCAAAATGTAAAGTCCTGGTAATGCCTCGAACCCCTCCCGGTGTAGGGTACGTGTAACACCCCAAACTCGAGACCATCGCCGGTGTCGGACACGAGGGGTTAACAAGCCAAGTTCACTTGTTTTGCCCATCCATTTGACATTTCCAGTCAGGCTGGAAATGCTGCGTCACTGTCGCCTTAAAAATCATATCTCGAGTTTCAAAACTCGGAAACTGGTTTCGTAAATTTTCCCTGAATTTAGACTCATATATCCATCCATGGATTTATTTCTAGAATTTTTGGTCAGGCCAATTGGTACAGTTTATTAGTTAAAGTCACCCATGTTACAGGGATCGACTGCTCTGACCCTCGCGTGGTATAACTTGAATATCTCTCTGTACAGGGCTTTAATGCTGGTGCCGTTTTTTCTAATGAAACTAGACTCAAAATGGAATCTGTACATATAAGGTATGTCTCCTAATTCTTTTTGGGTAATTTATAGTAAATTTTTAAAGTTGCGACAGGGAACCCAGAAACCATTCTGGCCCTGTCTCACAATAGCTTTAATATCTCTTAACATGTAACTCCTATGACCATTTAGTTTCTTCCATATGAAAATAGACTCATCAAGGTTCATTTACATAGCTTATTCACTATTTAATTCCATTCCTACGAATTTTGGTGATTTTTCACATTCACGTCACTGCAGCTGGCAGCATCTGTTTTAAGGTAGGTCTTACCTATTTGGTAGTCTCCATGAACCAACTAGTCTTGCCATACATAGGTTCATATATGATCATTTTAACCATGCCAATGGCTGATCATATGACCAACATTCCCATTTCCAAGCCATAGCCACATTATGACACCAAATATATACATACAAACCACAATTAGTCTAAGTCGATACTTCACTTTTACGAGCCATTTTCGCATGGCCGTACATATATACATCACAACATATTCAACCAACAAGGGGTAGTCCTATACATGCCATTTCAAAGTTCGACCAAAATTTATACCAAAATAGAGGCGTGGATAGTGTGGATGACTTCGACTTTATTGATCCCGAATCCGATTGCTATCGAGCGAAATCTATAAAACAGAGAGCCAAAGTAACGGGGTAAGCATTTTTTTATGCTTAGTAAGTCTCAAGGAATATAATCAGCTCTAATTACAGCAATACATTCACATAGCCAAATGCATCATTTCATTAATACACATTCTTACTTCACACTTCATCATTATATACTTTCACAAAGTATCAATCAATTCAAATACTGAAATTTATTAGTCGATTGAGCGAATGTTTCTCAAACATGTCGACTTTCCAATGCACATATAACGTACCTTATCCTTTGGGCTTTTCGAGTGTACTAATTGAATTCATTACAGCAACCAACACTCACCTCCAGCCCAAGATTCTTCGGAATATAACCGGATATAATCACGTGCTCAAATGCCTTCGGGTCTTAGCCCGGATAGAATAACTCACACGAATGCCTTCGGGTCTTAACCCGGATATAGCCACTAGCACAATTGCCTTCGGGTCTTAACCCGGATATAATTTCCGGCATAATTGTCTTCGGGGCTTAGCCCGGATATCATTCAATTTCTCATGTACACATACATCAATAATCATTGGACATACATATTTCATTTTCATTACTAAGGCTCAAAACGCAAATATAATCACAAGCATATTCGCCTTGGGACTTAGCCCGTAGAATTCAAATGCTCATACATACATAATCAATAATCAATACACATCCATACTTTATTTCACATAATTCAAGTAGGGTCACTTCTTGAGGACTTACCTCGGATGTTGTCGAACGGCTTTTTCGGCTATTCGATCACCTTTTCCTTCCCCTTGTCCAATTGTGGCCCTCTTAGCTCTTGAGCTAATTCAAACAAATTCAATTTATTAAAACCTCATTGTGCTTGCAATTTCACAAGCATTCTTCCACATCTTCTTCTTTAAACCAATATATTCATCACTTACTTCATAGCCAAAACATCATGTGCAAACATATATATACAATATGAGCATGGCCGAATTTCAAGGTGTCCATAGCCATCCAAAAATACAAATTTTAACTAACATGCAAGAAGCATGAACCATGCTCATGAATGCATCATGGCCGAATATGACAATCATGCTCCATTCAACTTCAATCATTGTTAAACACAAAAAGAAAACTCAAAATCTTACTCAAGAGTAGACAGTCCATCATTGCATGCATCATCATCAAGCTTCACACTTAGCATGCAATGGCTTTATCACCATAACAACTTTGGCCAAATACCATTTCCATGGCATAACAAGGATTTGAGCCATGGCTAACATGCACATCAAATTAGCAACCAAACCATGCATGAAACTCCCAACACAACCTCATACATACCTTAATCTTGATGCAACTTAGCCAAATCTCCTTCTAGATCTCTTCTAAACAAAGGAAGTGAAGCAAAAATCCCTTCTTCCTCTTAGTATTTTCGGCCAAAAGGGAGAGAGCAAGCATGAACAAATTTTTTGTTTTCTCTTCTTGGTTGCACGGCAATGGGGGGATGCTACTCTCACACACATTTTTTTTTTCTTTTCTCACCCATGCTTAGTTGTTTATTATTTCTAACATCATCCATTAGTAAAACATGTTGGGAACATGTTCCTTGCCCATAACCTTGTCATGGCCGGCCACTCCTCCTTAGGAAGGGATTATTTGACATGCAACTCCACCTTTTGTTAACATGTACTAACAAGCCATTTAAAATTAGCCTATCATATTTCACCATGTTTCACTTTGATCCCTATTTAATACTTTCTCATACAAATGGGTAAAATTAGAGAATGAAATTTCCACATATGCATGCACACATAGTAAGCATAGAATATAACAATTAATTATTTTTATGACTCGGTTTAGTGGTCCCAAACCACATTCCGGCTAGGGTCTATTTTGGGTGTCACAACTCTCCCCACTTAAGAAATTTTCGCCCCAAAATCTTACCGTAAATAGGTTTGGATATCTCTCTTTCATAGAATTCTCGGTCTCCCAAGTAGCTTCTTCTATCCCGTGCTTGAGTCATAACACTTTCACTAGCGGAACCCGCTTGTTTCAATAACTCTTTCACTTCTCGTGATAGGATACGAATCGGTTCTTCCTCATAACTCATATTAGCTTGAATTTCAATTTCGATGGACTAATCACGTGCGATGGATCGGATCTATAGCGTCGAAGCATCGAAACGTGAAAGACATCGTGAACCTTTTGAGTTCGGGGCAAAATCAAGCGATATGCCACCGACCGACTCGCTCGATATCTCATATTGCCCAATGAACCTCGGGCTCAACTTGCCCTTACGGCCGAACCTGAGTATCTTTTTCCAAGGCGATACCTTGAGAAACACTTTATCACCCACCTGATACTCGATATCCTTACGCTTCAGATCCGCGTACGACTTCTGACGATCGGAGGCTATCTTCAGACTTTCACGGATTACTTTCACTTTCATTCAGCATCCCTAATCAAATCCACCCCGAAAATCTTGCTTTCACCGAGCTCAGTCCAAAACAATGGTGTACGGCATTTACGACCGTATAAGGCCTCGTAGGGTGCCATCTTAATACTTGATTGAAAGCTATTGTTGTAAGCAAATTCAATCAACGGCAAATACCGTTCCCATGAACCACTAAACTCGAGGACGCAACATCTTAACATATCCTCAAGTATCTGAATTATCCGCTCGGATTGACCATCGGTTTGGGGGTGAAAGGCGGTCTGAAATGCAACTTGGTACCCAAAGCTTCTTGCAACTTTTTCCAAAATCGCGAGGTAAATCTCGGATCTCTATCCGACACAATGGAAATAGGCACCCGTGTAATCTCACAACCGAGAAACGTACAATTCCGCTAATTTGTCCATTGAAAAATCTGTACGTATGGGGACAAAGTGGGCCGACTTAGTCAATCGATCTACCACGACCCAAACCGCATCCTTCTTACTTATCGACAATGGCGATCGGATACAAAGTCCATTGTGACTCAATCCCATTTCCACTCGGGTATCGTGATTGGTGAAGTAATCTCAAGGCACTGATGTTCCGCTTTCACTTGTTGACATATTAAACATCCCAAACAAAGTCGGAGATGTCTCGCTTCATACCATGCCACCAAAACCGACGTTTCAAATCATTATACATCTTCAGTACTCCGGGTGGATTGCCATTCGGCTACAATGGGCTTTATTCAGAATTATCGAAATGAGTTCAATTCTTTGGGACACAGACGACTTTTGAACCTCAAACAATCGTCATCGTCGATTTGAAACTCCGAGTCCTTGTTCGGAACACACGTAGCCCGTTTTGCAACCAACTCGTCGTCGACTTTCTGAGCTTCTCGAATTTGGTGTGTCAATAATGGTTTGGCTTTCAATTCAGCCACTAACACAACGTCGGATCGGACAGACAAGTGCACATTCATCGCTCGTAAAGTGAATAACGATTTGCGACTCAAGGCATCCGCAACCACATTCGCCTTTCCCGGGTGATAGTCAATGATCAGCTCATAATCCTTTAACAGCTCGAGCCAACGTCTTTGTCGCAGATTTAAGTCTCTTTGGGTCATCAAATATTTGAGACTTTTGTGATCCGAGTATACATGGCACCTTTCACCAAATAAGTAATGTCGCCAAATCTTTAAGGCGAATACGATGGCGCCAATTCGAGATCATGAGTCGGATAATTTTTCTCATGTGGCTTTAATTACCTCGACGATAGGCCACAACTTGACCTTCTTGCATTAATACGCAACCTAACCCAAGTAGAGAGGCGTCGCTATAGATGACAAACTCCTTGCGGACTCGCGTTGCACTAGAATTGGGGCTTCAGTCAAATAAGTTTTCAGTTGATCGAAACTTTTTGGCATTTCTCCATCCATTCAAACTTAACATCCTTTTGGAGTAGCCATCATCGGCGTGGCTATCGTTGAGAAGCCTTTACAAATCGTCGGTAATAACCTAAGCAAGCCCCAAAAAGCTCGAACCTCAAGAATATTTCTGAGGCTTCCAATTAAGTATGGCTGAAATTTTATTCGGTCGACTCGAATACCCGATGCGAATACCACATGACCCAAGAAGCTAACCTCTCTTAACCGTAACTCACACTTGCCGAACTTAGCATATAATTGCTTATCCCGTAAAATTTGCAGCACTAACCGCAGTGTTCAAGATGTTCGGTCTCATTTCTTGAATAGACCAAGATGTCATCAATGAACACGACTACGAATCGATCCAAATATGGTCTAAAGATCCGATTAATTAAATCCATAAATACCGCGAGGGCATTAGTGAGCCCAAACGGCATCACTAGGAACTCATAGTGACCATATCTCATTTCAAGGCGGTCTTGGGTACGTCCGAATCTCGGATTCGCAATTGATAATAGCCCGATCTCAAATCTATTTTCGAGAACACCGAGGCTCCTTCAGCTTGATCGAACAAGTCATCAATACGTGGCAACAGATATTTGTTCTTTATCGTCGCTTTATTAAGTCGACGATAGTCGATGCACGTACCGCATGGTTCCATCCTTCTTCTTCACGAACAATCTTTGGCGCACCCCAAGGCGAAAAACTCGGGCGAGCAAAACCTCTATCCACCAATTCTTGCAACCGAGCTTTCAACTCCTTTAATTCGTTGGTGCCATACGATACGGAGCTATCGAAATTGGAGTGGTACCGGTACCAATTCGATGCCAAATTCTATTTCCGAATAGGTGGTAAACCCAAAGCAATTCTTGGGAAAACATTCGGTATTCACAAACCACGGCGCAGATTCGGGTTTCTTTTTCGATTCCTTGTCATCGACGCGACGCAAGGTACGCTTCGCACCCTTTTCTTAAATATTTCGGGCCAACATCGCGATATTACGGTGGCAACCCTTTAAGTCCGTAGACTCAACCCGAATTATTTCATTATTCGCACCTCAAATCGATAGTCTTGCTCTTGCAATTTACAACCGCATCGTGCATGGTCAACCAATCCAAACCAAGAATAACGTCGAACTCATCGAACGGCAAAAGCATCAAGTCCGGGAAAACAAGAACCTCGTAACACTAGGGGACTTTTCTTGCACACTTTGTTGACAAGCACGTAATGACCCAAGGGGTTTGACACCGAATTACAAACTCGAGACTCAATGGGCAAAGTCTTCTATGGATGCTAAGGTTTCACATATATATGAATGAGTAGAACCGTGGTCAATTAAAGCAATCACATTTGTATTGAAAAGAGTGAAAGTACTGGTAATAACATCCGAGAGGCAGCATCCTCGGCGTCGGCGATGGCATAAGTCCTAGCAGAGCACGAGCCTCAGATCTGATGGTAGCATCTCTAGATCCTCTCGACCGCCATCGACATTGCCCATATTTCTAGGTGGCCTACCTCGGCGATGGTAGCACCGGGTTTCCACTCGACTCACATTCTGCTCAAGCATCCTCGGGCAATCCTTCATAACGTGGTCGGCCGATCCACACTTATAGCAGAGCGATCACGAAACCAACAGCTCCCGAATGCCATTTGCCACAATGTGGACACTCGCCTCTCTCGGCGATCATTTCCACCATCGGCGATCGAAGTGACTCGTGTGGTCACAGGGGTCGATCGCATCCTCGTTTAGAAAAGCCCAAACGCCTCTAGACCGGCTCGCATCATCTCGAAATCTCTTCGATGCTTGTTGAAGAGACTTTCCGAGGACCTCTTCGCAATTCTCCGTTCCCACATCGCTTTTGTTTCTCCTTTCTAAGCTCTTCGGTTTTACAAGCTCGCTCAACAAGTACTACGAACTCTCGATCTCGAGGATGCCAACAAACATCCTTATATCATCATTCAGCCCATCCTCAAGCGTTTACACATAATAGCTTCGGACGAAATGCATTCTCGCTGCATCGACTAAGCCTCACAAATTTTCGTTCGAGTCAGAATCGACATCGAACCTTGCTTAAGATCAAGGAATTCCCTCCGCTTTTGGTCGATGAATCTCGATCGATATACTTTTTGAACTCGGTTTGAAAGAATTCCCAAGTCACTTGCTTTCTAGGCACCACGTAAGTCGAGTACTCCACCAATAGTAGGCGGACTCGCGTAGCAAGGAGATGGTACACTTTAAGCACTCATCGGGTGTGCAGGATAGCTCATCAAGCACCGGATAGTGTTATCTAACCAAAATTCAGCTCGCTTCGGCATCATCATCATCCGTAGCCTTAAATTCAGTGGCCCCATGTTTTCGAATCCTATCGATCGGGGCTTACTTGACCTTATTTGGTCGATCCACCGGAGGTATTGTAGGTGCGGGGTTGCATTTGTCGGGAATGGAGGTTGTGGAATGTACCGTGTTGGTTCGAATGTATTGATTAAACCATTCGCTCATCACACTATAAAAGGCTTGCCTAGCCTCGTCATTAGGATTGTTGGCCATAGGTTGAGAGTCCGCCAGCGCTGTCCCTTCTTGGGAGCAGCGCCACACTCTCCACATCATCATCTATCGCTCGGTTGGGATCGGGATCCATTGCTATAAACAAACACAAAGTCAAATTGTCAGAAATCACCACACTATCGATTCATCATTTAATGGCATGTATAGCTAGACCCCAAACACATCACGGTAGTCCTAGAATCGACTAAACCGTGGCTCTGATACCAATAAAATTGTAACACCCCGAACCCGAGACCATCGCCGGTGTCGGACACGAGGGGTTAACAAGCCAAGTTCACTTGTTTTGCCCATCCATTTGACATTTCCAGTCAGGCTGGAAATGCTGCATCACTGTCGCCTTAAAAATCATATCTCGAGTTTCAAAACTCAGAAACTGGTTTCGTAAATTTTCCCTGAATTTAGACTCATATATCCATCCATGTATTTATTTCTAGAATTTTTGGTCGGGCCAATTGGTACAGTTTATTAGTTAAAGTCACCCATGTTACAGGGATCGACTGCTCTGACCCTCGCGTGGTATAACTTGAATATCTCTCTGTACAGGGCTTTAATGCTGGTGCCGTTTTTTCTAATGAAACTAGACTCAAAATGGAATCTGTACATATAAGGTATGTCTCCTAATTCTTTTTGGGTAATTTATAGTAAATTTTTAAAGTTGCGACAGGGAACCCAGAAACCATTCTGGCCCTGTCTCACAATAGCTTTAATATCTCTTAACATGTAACTCCTATGACCATTTCGTTTCTTCCATATGAAAATAGACTCATTAAGGTTCATTTACATAGCTTATTCACTATTTAATTCCATTCCTACGAATTTTGGTGATTTTTCACATTCACGTCACTGCAGCTGGCAGCATCTGTTTTTAAGGTAGGTCTTACCTATTTGGTAGTCTCCATGAACCAACTAGTCTTGCCATACATAGGTTCATATATGATCATTTTAACCATGCCAATGGCTGATCATATGACCAACATTCCCATTTCCAAGCCATAGCCACATTATGACACCAAATATATACATACAAACCACAATTAGTCTAAGTCGATACTTCACTTTTACGAGCCATTTTCGCATGGCCGTACATATATACATCACAACATATTCAACCAACAAGGGGTAGTCCTATACATGCCATTTCAAAGTTCGACCAAAATTTATACCAAAATAGAGGCGTGGATAGTGTGGATGACTTCGACTTTATTGATCCCGAATCCGATTGCTATCGGCGAAATCTATAAAAAGAGAGCCAAAGTAACGGGTAAGCATTTTTTATGCTTAGTAAGTCTCAAGGAATATAATCAGCTCTAATTACAGCAATACATTCACATAGCCAAATGCATCATTTCATTAATACACATTCTTACTTCACACTTCATCATTATATACTTTCACAAAGTATCAATCAATTCAAATACTGAAATTTATTAGTCGATTGAGCGAATGTTGCTCAAACATGTCGACTTTCCAATGCACATATAACGTACCTTATCCTTTGGGCTTTTCGAGTGTACTAATTGAATTCATTACAGCAACCAACACTCACCTCCAGCCCAAGATTCTTGAATATAACCGGATATAATCACGTGCACAAATGCCTTGGTCTTAGCCGGATAGAATAACTTCGCACGAATGCCTTCGGTCTTAACCCGGATATAGCCACTAGCACAATTGCCTTCGGTCTTAACCCGGATATAATTTCCAGCATAATTGTCTTGAGCTTAGCCCGGATATCATTCAATTTCTCATGTACACATACATCAATAATCATTGGACATACATATTTCATTTTCATTACTAAGGCTCAAAACGCAAATATAATCACAAGCATATTCGCCTTGGGACTTAGCCGGGTAGAATTCAAATGCTCATACATACATAATCAATAATCAATACACATCCATACTTTATTTCACATAATTCAAGTAGGGTCACTTCTTGAGGACTTACCTCGGATGTTGTCGAACGGCTTTTTGGCTATTCGATCACCTTTTCCTTCCCTTGTCAAATTGTGGCCCTCTTAGCTCTTGAGCTAATTCAAACAAATTCAATTTATTAAAACCTCATTGTGCTTGCTTATGGCGAATATGACAAGGAGTTTAAATGGTCATATGGCCACTCTTTAGCTTGAATACACAATGGTCATGCACATTTTATACTACATCAAGCAATTCAATACAATTTATTTGAGCATCAAGGGAAAGCTAAGGCCTTCAATAGGCTACCCAAGGCCGAATATTCATGTACATGTTGAGGTCAATTTTGCACTTAATACCTCACAAAAACAGCATGCATTTTACTAGTTAATGCTTTGCACATTGTGGCCCAAAACTTATAATATAGCATCAAGCACTTATATGTGTGCTAGGCAATTGTGCTTGCAATTTCACAAGCATTCTTCCACATCTTCTTCTTTAAACCAATATATTCATCACTTACTTCATAGCCAAAACATCATGTGCAAACATATATATACAATATGAGCATGGCGAATTTCAAGGTGTCCATAGCCATCCAAAATACAAATTTTAACTAACATGCAAGAAGCATGAACCATGCTCATGAATGCATCATGGCGAATATGACAATCATGCTCCATTCAACTTCAATCATTGTTAAACACAAAAAGAAAACTCAAAATCTTACTCAAGAGTAGACAGTCCATCATTGCATGCATCATCATCAAGCTTCACACTTAGCATGCAATGGCTTTATCACCATAACAACTTTGGCCAAATACCATTTCCATGGCATAACAAGGATTTGAGCCATGGCTAACATGCACATCAAATTAGCAATCAAACCATGCATGAAACTCCCAACACAACCTCATACATACCTTAATCTTGATGCAACTTAGCAAAATCTCCTTCTAGATCTCTTCTAAACAAAGGAAATGAAGCAAAAATCCCTTCTTCCTCTTAGTATTTTCGGCCAAAAGGAGAGAGCAAGCATGAACAAATTTTTTGTTTTCTCTTCTTGGTTGCACGGCAATGGGGGATGCTACTCTCTCACACACATTTTTTTTCTTTTCTCACCCATGCTTAGTTGTTTATTATTTCTAACATCATCCATTAGTAAAACATGTTGGGAACATGTTCCTTGCCCATAACCTTGTCATGGCCGCCACTCCTCCTTAGGAAGGGGATTATTTGACATGCAACTCCACCTTTTTGTTAACATGTACTAACAAGCCATTTAAAATTAGCCTATCATATTTCACCATGTTTCACTTTGATCCCTATTTAATACTTTCTCATACAAATGGGTAAAATTAGAGAATGAAATTTCCACATATGCATGCACACACATAGTAAGCATAGAATATAACAATTAATTATTTTTATGACTCGGTTTAGTGGTCCCGAAACCACATTCCGGCTAGGGTCTATTTTGGGCTGTCATAGTACGGGTGAGGGGTGTTACATTTATTGGTATTAGAGCTACGATTTAGTCGATTCTAGGACTATCGTAGAGGATGTTAAAGTTCGCTATACATGCCATTATTTGAATGTTGATAGTGTGATGTCTCCTAGTTGTCTAAACTATTTTGAATATAGTGAATGTCTTCCAATCAAGCACAAGATGAGTTTGAGGGAGCCGAGAGCCATGCTCCAACTTCCGTATAGCGAGTTGTATCTAGTAGTAGTAGAATGCTGATGTCAGAAGGCCGAGAAAAGGCTCGAGCTGCCTTTTTGATATGATGGATGAATGGTTTGGGGATTATTTGAGAAGTCGCCCTAATATACCAAGACCTACCCCCCCCCTAACCAACCTGATGAGGATATGCCACGAGGTATGGCACCGATGAGAGTCGGTAAAGCTCCTATAGATACGCTTAGAAAGTATGGGGTAGAGGAATTCAGAGCTAAAGTTGATGATGACGCTGAAAGAGCCGAGTTTTGGCTCGAAAATACTACACGGATGGTAGATGATTTGTCATGCACACCCGAAGAATGTTTGAAGTGTGTTGTGTTCCTTTTGAAGGACACTGTATACAATTGGTGGAAGACCGTATCCTCAGTAGTCCTGAAACAAAATGTTACTTTGGATTTCTTCCAATTAGAGTTTAGGAAGAAATATATTAGCCAATGGTTTTTGGACTCGAAGCGAAATGAGTTCCTCGAACTCAAACAAGGGAATAAGACTATAGCAGAATACGAGAGAGAGTTTGTACGACTAAGTCAGTACTGTAATATCCTGATTTTTGGCCTAGTCGGAATAGTGGTTTCGTGACCACAAAATTCGAGATAGAAATAATTATTTTATGATTATTTTAAGGTCTATGATATGATTGCATGATTGTTTGAAAATTTCGTGATGAAATTCTATGCCTAAAGTGCTTAAATTGAAAGTAGGGACTAAATCGAATAAGTTGCAAAACTTGCATTCTAGAAGTTTTTAGTATGAAATTGTTTTGGAATATTAATGAGGAGGTCTTAAATAGAAATTTGACCAATTTTAAGTTCATGGACAAAATTAGGACATGGAAGGAATTTTTGGAAAGTTTAGTAGTAAGGGTATTTTGGTCATTTAGTTATTAAAATGAATTAAAAACAAAATTAAAAGCCAATCTTTGTCTATCTTCTTCATTAGGCCGAAATTTCAAGGGTTCTCCATAGCTAGGGTTTGTTTCAAGCTTCCAAGCTCCATAGTAAATGATTCCAAGCCCCGTTTTTAATGATTTTTACGTTTTTGGAGTCCCGATAGCTCAATTAAGCTTATGCTAGCAATAATTCAACCTAGGGTTCATATTTGGAAAAATACCCATAGGTGAAATTTGTGTATTTTGGTGTTTTATGATAGAATATGAGGTTTTAAATTATGTTAGACAACTTGTGCTACTCGGTTTTAAATGAAAACGAGCAAAAGGGCTTAATTGGTAAAAATACCTAATAGTCATAAGTACATGTTAGAGTGAGAATTTGATGCTGCCATAGAAGGGAAAAATGATCAGCATGTTATAAAACATAAGAATAAGGAATAAAGTTTCATTCCCGAGCCTAGGGGCACAAGTGTAAATATGCAAAAGTTTAGGGGCAAAATTGTAATTTTCCAAAATATGATTTTGGGTCAATTTGAATAATGTGAGTCCTAATTAGACTATATTTTAAATGATAGAGCAAGGAAAATCGAATCCAGGGCTAAAATGGGGAAAATACCAAGTTGTGGACGAAATGGTAAAAGTAGCCATTTTCGCATACGAGGTAAGTTCATGTGTAAATGTAGTAACATAATTGTTGTTTTAAGGAATTTAATGTTGTTTATATGATATGATGCTTATTATTATCATGAAACGTTATGTTTTGTGGTTATTGTTGAATAATATGTAATTATGTGAATTACTTGATGAGTATGAACTATCACCGAGTATCGGTTCCGATATTCCGTGGAAGACGGCAAAGATGTGAGATCGAGGAAAAAAGCCTGTTTGAACCTTAGGAATAGATTAGGATACAAGTGACATATCACCGGGATATTTGGGCATCCGAACTCGTTGAGTTGAGTCCGAGTTCACTTATGGATGCAAATGTTCGAACTCGTTGAGTTGAGTCCGAGTTCGAGAGATGTAACTAGGCATCCGAGCTTGTTGAGTTGAGTCCGAGTTCACTTATGGATGCGAACGCTCGAGCTCGTTGAGTTGAGTCCGAGTTCGCTTATGGGCGGGTTACATGGTAGCTTGGCTACATATGTGGCACTTATGTGCAAACTTTCCATGTATCCGAATTATATTCCGATGTGTTCAACGGGTAAAGTTCTACAAAAATGGAGGAATACTCAAGATGAAAGGGACGTATTGGTAAGTGTTGTGAAATGGATACTTTGAACAGGTATGTACTTAACCCTCGGGTTGAAAAATCGATATAACAACAATATGGTAAGATGATAAATGAAAATGTGATATGAATGTCTTGGTGATGATTATGCAAATGATGTTTTATGTTTGCTTATATGGTTATGTTACTTGCTATTTGCATGTGAACTTATTAAGCATTTATGCTTACTCCTCCTTTTCATTCCTTTTAGTTTTGACAAGCCAGCTCGAAATCGGGAACGGTCGGAGGCTCGCTCACACTATCCGTATACCATCTTGGCATAATGGCTTGTATATTTTGAGTATGGCATGTATAGCATTATAATCATTTTGTATATATGGTCTTATGATATGGTTATTGAGTGGTATGGAAATGCTTGGTAATGATTAGCCATTGGAATGGCTAATCATGATCATATTTGGTGTTATGTATGCTAAATTGCTAGCTAATCCATGGAAACCATGAAATAGGTAAAATTTACCATAAAATAGATTCAGACAGCACCAGTGACTTGAGTTTGAAAAATCACTAAAAATAGTAGAGATACAATTAGATGATGAATAATATATGGAATTGAAGAATTATGAGTATATTTTCATATGGATGGAACAAAACAGGTATATGAGTTATATTTTATGAGATGTTTAAATTTTTGTGAAACAGGGCCAGAGCGATTTCTGGATCCCCTATTCTGACTTTGTAAATTCACCATAAATTTTACAAAGATAATTAGAAGTCATGATTTATATGTACAGATTCCTTATTGAGTCTAGTTTTATTAGATACAAACGGCATAGTCATTGAAGCTCTGTAGAGGGAGATATCTGATTCGTAATACATAGAGGTCAGAGTAGTCGAACCCTAAAATAGGGGAGAATTTAACTAATAAACTGTACTAATTGGCCCGACTAAAAATTCTAGAAAAAAACTAGAAGATATATATATGAGTCTAGTTTCATGAAAAATTTACAGAATTGGATTTCGAGTTTCAGAACTCGAGATATGATTTTTAAAGCGACTATGATGCAGTTAGCCAGCTTGTCTGGAAATTTTAAAATGAATTGTATGAGCTGTTTAAGTAATGAATTAAGTCTATTAACACCTCGTGTTGGACTCCGGCAATGGTCTCGAGTACGGGGCGTTACAAGTACGCAACTGAATGGGTCCCAACTGAATCGGAAATGTGTAAACACTTCGAGAAAGGTCTGAATGAGGATATCAAGTTGTTGATTAGGATCTTGGAAATACAGGAGTTTGCCGCATTAGCCGATCAAGCCAAGAAGGCCAAGGAACTTAATAATGAAAGAAAGCAAGCTAAGAGAGAGGCTCGAGTTGAGAGCAAGAGGTCTAGTGATAAAACACTCTCGTTCTCCATGAAGAAAGCGAGGAGCCTGCATGAACGCTCCACTTCGTCAATGGAATATTTAGGTAGATTGAGAAGCTCTAAATGACGAGGTCAAAAGTCTTCCTCCCCGATGGTGACTAGTGTGGGGAGTGTAGATGATCAAAAATTGAAGTGTAAGAGCTGTAACAAATTTCACTTCGGAGAGTACCGAATGAAGAACGACCCATGTTTTAGATGCGGTTCTCTTGATCACTTTCTCAGAGACTGCCTAGAACGAGCTGAAAAAGAAGTGGAAATAGCTTCGAAGTTGAGTACTCCCATTCTACGAGGTAGACCTCCGAGATACCCTGGGAGTGCTAGTGGCAGTCGAGTCGTGACCAATGACACTGCAAAATCAGAGGTTGGAGCCCCGACAGGAACATATACGATACGTGCTCGAGAAGAAGTCGCTGCTGCTGATGTTATTACGGGTACTTTCTCTCTTTTTAATATAAGTGTTGTTGCTTTAATTGACCCGGGGTCTATGTAACACCCCAAACCCGGCCCAGACGTTATGGCCGAATCTGACGTGCCACATTGGAGTTGAAAACCCACGTTCCGTCTTAGTGTTTTAAAAAACCATATATTTTGTTGAGTTAACAATGTGTATGGAAGCTGGGCACTAGGTAGTTATCCGAGACAAAGGAGGTGAGCCGTGAAGGCTGCTTAAGTACCAAGCTCTTTGATTGGATCCAATCCTAGACATGCCCACAACCATAGCCACACTTTGTTATATCGAGTTTAAAATTGTTTAAGTGGACGTCTTTGATAAATCGATTAATCGTGGCATTAAGCTATTTTGAAAACAAGTATCGTTTTGAAAACACGTCCTAAGTCTAGCCCATTTGAATAATTATCAACCAGGTTTAAATTTATTAAAATTAAAATAATCCCGAAAAGAAATAAAAGGAAAGTTAAAATGGCCTTATTACAACCCAAAAATAAATAATAATTAAAGGAAATTTAATGAAAACCAACGCTTATTTAAAAGTCCAAAGGCGATCACCGTGGCTACTCTGAATCCTCCTACCAAGTCCTCACATCAAGGTGACACGCAAGGTTAAGGAAAGGGGGTGAGTTTGAAACTCGGTGTGCAACAAGCCCTTTCAGAGCCCAAAACAATAACAGCCTGTTGGGCCTAAGCCCAAATCCAATCTCAACATGTACTGGGCCATAGCCCTTTTCATATTTCATATTTCATAACACTGGGCCGAAGCCTTTTCATATTTCATATTATTGGGTCAAGCCTTTATCAGAAAGCGGTATGGCCCATAGGCCCATTTCAATATCACATATAATGTCAATGAAAGAATGCAAGCCCATTTGGGAGACTACTCAACCCACCATCTGCTACTCTCCACCGTACCAACCAACACACCATGTGGGGATTAACTCAACCCACCCCGCCATAACTCTCCATCGGCAAAGATAGTCGCTTTATCATATATAACTTGGAGGCCTAGCCTCTTTTACTAACTGGGGCAAAAGCCCTTTTAATAACTGGGCATAAGCCCTTTAATAACCTGGGGCATAAGCCCTTTTCACTTCCTCCATTCATATAAAAACCCAACCCAATGCATTTATGATTACATCATGTGCATATCATACATATCATGTGCATATCATACATGTCATGTGCATATCATACATACCATGCCTATCAAAATCCCATGTATTAAATTCATACATAAACCCTAGGGGTATAATGGTCATTTTTACCTAGGGGCAAAACGGTCATTTTCATGTTATAAGGGTAATCTTGTAATTTTACCAAAAATTAGGGTTTCCATGTTCATTAACAGTTACTAACAATTCATGTGTGCAAATAGTGAGTCTGGCCCATTTTTAGCGAAATTGAGTTATTGGGCCTAAAAACCTCTAATGGGCCCTGCTTAGCCAATTTCGTCATCTAAGCCCATTTAGCCTATATTCCATAACAGTTTTATCACCACGATGCTAATTTAATGTGTTCTCCTTTTCTACCAATTTTACCCAAATGGGCCCGAAAGCCCAATGGGCCCCACTTGACCCCTCGAGGCCTAACTTACCGAGAACGCCAAAATCACATTCTTACCGTTTCCATTGTTCCCGATCATCATCTCATCGATTCTAACTAACTAGTGAGCGTTCAGCTTGCTCACTATCCTCGAAATGCCGAATTTGGCATTTATCGCTTTAAGCTATGAAAAGGGTTCGTTACACACATTTGGCGATATTCCTCGGCGAGATCTCCTACACGATTTCTCCTAAAATCCATCGTTAATAATCAGCATCCCATAATTGAACCAAACCAAAAATCATCTAATACTAATACTTACACATTCGGCCACCATCCATAATGGCCTTAGGAATCTTACCTTTGTCGCGATTGATGACTAGGTCTAGCCAATCCGGAGATCCAAGCTACCCCAAGTCGACACTACACCTTGCTACTCCTCCACTAAATAAACCACAAAAAATATTAAAAGAAGACCCCATAAAGCCTATACCCATATTCAGCCATCTCCCTAAATTATAGGGTTTCGGCTTTTGGCCAACAATTACTCTAAGAATCGTTTAGAGTTTGGGCACTTACCACAGTCTTTCTCCTCTTGAATTCGGATGCCTAAAAGGTAAAGGAATTGAATGCCAACAATTGAAAAGGAAAGAAAAGGTTGCTGGTCACAAAGAATCGGCACCCCCCAGCTTTACTGATTTCGGCTTTTGCGGTATTTTGACAGAAGTAGAGATAAAGGAAAGAAATAATGGGTGAATGAAGGGAAATAATGGGCTGGTTTGAAAGAAAGAGAAGGAAGAAAAGATGGAAGAAGAGATGGTAGGTTCGGCTGCAAAAAGAAAAAGAGAGAAGAAGACTAACCTCAAGGGAGAAAAAGGCACACCAATACCTAAGTGCCGAAAATCCCTAACTAAAACCCCTCTACCGAAAATCCCCTCTCCAATCTCCCTTATTCGGCCAACTCTATCTCCATATCAAATCCCTAAAATCTCTCTCCTTATCCCTCCTTAATCTATGCATTTGACTTGATCCAACTCTCCTGTAACACCCCAAACCCGAGACCATCGCCGGTGTCGGACCCGAGGGTTAACAAACCAAGTTCACATGTTTTTGCCCACCAATTTGACATTTCCAGTCAGGCTGGAAAACTGCGTCACTGTCGCCTTAAAAATCATATCTCGAGTTTCAAAACTCGGAAACTGGTTTCGTAAATTTTCCCTGAATTTAGACTCATATATACATCCATGGATTTATTTCTAGGATTTTTGGTCGGGCCAATTGGTACAGTTTATTAGTTAAAGTTACCCCTGTTACAGGGATCGACTGCTCTGACCTTCGCGCGGTATAACTTGAATATCTCTCTGCACAGGGCTTTAATGCTGGTGTCGTTTGTTTCTAATGAAACTAGACTCAAAATTGAATCTGTACATATAAGGTATATCTCCTAATTATTTTTGGATAATTTATAGTGAATTTTTAAAGTTGCGACAGGGAACCCAGAAACCATTCTGGCCCTGTCTCACAATAGCTTTAATATCTCTTAACCTGTAACTCCTATGACCGTTTCGTTTATTCCATATGAAAATAGACTCATCAAGGTTCATTTGCATAGCTTATTTACTATCTAATTCCATTCCTATGAATTTTGGTAATTTTTCACATTCATGCCACTGCAGCTGGCAGCATCTGTTTTAAGATAGGACTTACCTATTTGGTGGTCTCCATGATTCAACTAGCCTTACCATACATAGGTTCATGTATGATCATTTTAACCATGCCAATGGCTGATCATATGACCAACATTCCCATTTCCAAGCCATAGCCACATCATGACACAAAATATATACATACAACCCACAATTAGTCTAAGTTCATGCTTCCCTTTTCGAGCCATTTTCATGCGGCCGTACATACTTACATTACAACATATTTAACAAACAAGGGGTAGTCCTATACATGCCATCTCAAGTTCAACCAAAAATTTATACCAAAATGGAGGCTTGATAGTGTGGATGACTTCGACTTCAACGATCCCAAATCCGATTGCCTCGAGCGAAATCTAGAAAACTAAGAGCCAAAGCAACGGGTAAGCATTTTTATGCTTAGTAAGTCTCAAGGAATATAATGAACTATAATTTACAGCAATACATTCACATAGCCAAATGCATCATTTCATTAATACACATTCTTACTTCATACTTCATCATTATATAAGTTCGCAAAGCATCAATCAATTCAATAACTGAAATTCATTAGTCGATTGAGCGAATGTTGCTCAAACACGCCGACTTTCCAATGCACATATAACGTACCTTATCCTTTGGGCTGTCCGAGTGTACTAATTAAATTCATTTCAGCAACCAACACTCACCTCCAGCCCAAGATTCTTCGAATATAACCGGATATAATCACGTGCACAAATGCCTTCGGTCTTAGCCGGATAGAATAACTCGACGAATGCCTTGGGCCTTAGCCCGGATATAGCCACTAGCACAATTGCCTTGGTCTTAACCCGGATATAATTTCCAGCATAATTGTCTTCGGCTTAGCCGGATATCATTCAATTTCTCATGCACACATACATCAATAATCATTGGACATACATATTTCATTTTCGTTACTAAGGCTCAAACACAATTAATATCATTAGCATATTCGCCTTGGGACTTAGCCCGGTGGAATTCAATTACTCATACACACATAATCAATAATCATACACATCCATATTTCATCTCACATAATTCAAGTAAGGTCACTTCTTGAGGACTTACCTCGGATGTTGTCGAACGGCTTTTTCGGCTATTCGATCACCTTTTCCTTCCCCTTGTCCAATTGTGGCCCTCTTAGCTCTTGAGCTAATTCAAACAAATTCAATTTATTAAAACCTCATTGTGCTTGCTTATGGCGAATATGACAAGGATTTTAAATGGTCATATGGCCACTCTTTAGCTTGAATACACAATGGTCATGCACATTTTATACTACATCAAGCAATTCAATACAATTTATTTGAGCATCAAGGAAATGCTAAGGCCTTCAATAGGCTACCCAAGGCCGAATATTCATGTACATGTTGAGGTCAATTTTGCACTTAATACCTCACAAAAACAGCATGCAATCTACTAATTGATGCTTTGCACATTGTGGCCCAAAACTTATAATATAGCATCAAGCACTTATATGTGTGCTAGGCGAATTGTGCTTGCAATTTCACAAGCATTCTTCCACATTTTCTTCTTTAAATCAATATATTCATCACTTAGTTCATAACCAAACATAATGTGCAATCATATATATGCATATATGAGCATGGCGAATTTTCAAGGTGTCCATAGCCATCCAAAACACAAACTTTTAACTAACATGCAAGAAGCATGAATCATGCTCAAGAATGCATCATGGCCAAGTATGACAATCATGCTCCTTTTCAACTTTAATCATGATAAAACAAAGAGAAAACTCAAAATCTTACTCATGAGTAGAAAATCCATCATTGCATGCATCATCATCAAGCTTCACACTTAGCATGCAATGGCTTTATCACTATAACAACTTTGGCCAAATACCATTTCCATGGCATACCAAAGATTTGAGCCATGGCTAACATGCACATCAAGTTAGCAACCAAAACATGCATGAAACTCCCAACACAACCTCATACATACCTTAATCTTGATGCAAATTTAGCCAAATCACCTTCTAGATCTCTTCTAAACAAAGGAAATGAAGCAAAAATCCTTCTTCCTCTTAGTATTTTCGCCAAAAGGAGAGAGCAAGCATGAACAAATTTTTTTGTTTTTCTCTTCTTGGTTGCACAAGCAATGGGGTATGCCACTCTCTCACACACATTTTTTTTCATTCTTTTCTTACCCATGCTTATTTGTTTACTATTTCTCCCTAATGCCCAACAAAACATGTTTCATGACATGTTTAACCCATATTTCTTTGTCATGGCCGGCCATTACTTGTAAAAAGGGGGAATTTGACATGCAAGTCCATTATTTTGCATGCATGCTTTAATTAGTCATCACATATTTCCCTATCGTACTTTCAAAGTTCACTACTAAGTCCTTTCTTATAAATTAGCACCAAATTAATAAAAATCGAGACACGAAATATTTACGCATACCAATTCCACATACAATAAGTACGGAATATAACACTTAATTATTCTTGTGACTCGGTTTCGTGGTCCCAAACCACTCTCCGACTAGGGTCACATTCGGTGTCACAACTCTCCCCACTCAAGAGATTTTCGCCCAGAAAAGCTTACCGTAAATAGGTTCGGATATCGCTCTCTCATAGAGTTCTCGGTCTCCCAAGTAGCTTCTTCTATCCCGTGCTTGAGCCATAACACTTTCACTAGCGGAACCCGCTTGTTTCGCAACTCTTTCACTTCTCGTGATAGGATACGAATTGGTTCTTCCTCATAACTCATATTAGCTTGAATTTCAATTTCGATGGACTAATCACGTGCGATGGATCGGATCTATAACGTCAAGCATCAAACGTGGAAGACATCGTGAACCTTTTGAGTTCGGGGCAAAATCAAACGATATGCCATCGGACCGACTCGCTCGATATCTCATATGGCCCAATGAACCTCGGGCTCAACTTGCCCTTACTACCGAACTCGAGTATCTTTTTCCAAGGCGATACCTTGAGGAACACTTTATCACCCACCGATACTCGATATCCTTACGCTTCATATCGCGCACGACTTCGACGATCGAAGGCTATCTTCAAACTTTCACGGATTACTTTCACTTTCTGCTCAGCATCCCTAATCAAATCCACATTTCAAAATCTTGCTTTCACCAAGCTCGGTCCAAAACAATGGTGTACGGCATTTACGCCCGTACAAAGCCTCGTAGGGTGCCATCTTAATACTCGATTGAAAGTCTGTTGTTGTGTTTAATTCAATCAACGGCAAATACCGCTCCCATGAACCACTAAACTCGAGGACGCAACATCTTAACATATCCTCAAGTATATGAATTACCCGCCGGATTGACCATCGGTTTGGGGTGAAAGGCGGTCTGAAATGCAACTTGGTACCCAAAGCTTCTTGCAACTTTTTCCAAAACCGCGAGGTAAATCTCGGATCTCTATCCGACACGATAGAAATAGGCACCCGTGTAATTTCACAACTGAGAAACGCATAATTCCGCTTAATTTGTCCATTGAAAAATCCGTGACGACGGGGACAAAGTGGGCCGACTTAGTCAATCGATCTACCACGACCCAAACCGCATCCTTCTTACTTTGCGACAATGGCGGTCCGGATACAAAGTCCATTGTGACTCGATCCCATTTCCACTCGGGTATCGTGATTGGCTAAAGTAATCTCAAGGCACCGATGTTCCGCTTTCACTTGTTGACATATTAAACATCTTGAAACAAAGTCGAGATGTCTCGCTTCATACCATGCCACCAAAATCGACGTTTCAAATCATTGTACATCTTCGTACTCTCGGGTGGATTGCCATTTGGCTACAATGGGCTTCATTCGAATTATCGAAATGAGTTCAATTCCTTGGGACACCTGACGACTTTTGAACCTCAAACAATCGTCATCGCCGATTTGAAACTCCGAGTCCTTGTTCGAACACACGCAGCCCATTTTGCAACCAACTCGTCGTCGACTTTCCGAGCTTCTCGAATTTGGTGTGTCAATAGTGGTTTGGCTTTCAATTCAGCCACTAACACACCGTCGGATCGGATGCATAAGTGCACATTCATCGTCAGAAGTGAATAACGATTTACGACTCAAGGCATCCGCAACCACATTCGCCTTTCCGGGTGATAGTCAATGATCACTCATAATCCTTTAATAATCGAGCCAACGTCTTTGTCGCAGATTTAAGTCTCTTTGGGTCATCAAATATTTGAGACTTTTGTGATCCGAGTATACATGGCACCTTTCACCAAATAAGTAATGTCGCCAAATCTTTAAGGCGAATACGATGGCGCCAACTCGAGATCATGAGTCGGATAATTTTTCTCATGTGGCTTTAATTGCCTCGACGATAGGCCACAACTCGACCTTCTTGCATTAATACGCAACCTAACCCAAGTAGAGAGGCGTCGCTATAGATAACAAACTCCTTGCCGGACTCGGGTTGCACTAGAATTGGGGCTTCGGTCAAATAAGTTTTCATTGATCAAGCTTTTTGGCATTTCTCCGTCCATTCAACTTAACATCCTTTTGGAGTAGCCGTCATCGGCGTGGCTATCGTTGAGAAGCCTTTACAAATCGTCGGTAATAACCTAAGCAAGCCCCAAAAAGCTCCAAACCTCAAGAATATTTCTGAGGCTTCCAATTAAGTATGGCTGAAATTTTATTCGGTCGACTCGAATACCCGATGCAGATACCACATGACCCAAGAAGCTAACCTCTCTAACCGTAACTCACACTTCTTGAACTTAGCATATAATTGCTTGTCCCGTAAAATTTGCAAAGACTAACCGCAGGTGTTCAAAGATGTTCGGTCTCATTTCTTGAATAGACCAAGATGTCATCAATGAACACGACTACTTAATCGATCCAAATATGGTCTAAAGATCCGATTCATTAAATCCATAAATACCGTAGGGCATTAGTGAGCCCAAACGGCATCACTAGGAACTCATAGTGACCATATCTCGCTCAAGGCGCCTTGGGCACGTCTCAATCTCGGATTCGCAATTGATAGTAGCCCGATCTCAAATCTATTTTCGAGAACACCGAGGCTCCCTTCGCTTGATCGAACAAGTCATCAATACGTGGCAACGAATATTTGTTCTTTATCGTCGCTTTGTTAAGTCGACGATAGTCGATGCACAATCGCATGGTTCCATCCTTCTTCTTCACGAACAACACCACGCACCCTAAGGCGAAAAACTCAAGCGAGCAAAACCTCTATCCACCAATTCTTGCAACCGAGCTTTCAACTCCTTTAATTCGTTGGTGCCATACGATACGGAGCTATCGAAATTGAGTGGTACCAGGCACCAATTCGATGCCAAATTCTATTTCCGAACAGTGGTAAACCCGGCAATTCTTCTGGAAAACATCCGGTATTCACAAACCACGGGCACAGATTCGGTTTCTTCTCCGATTCCTTGTCATCGAAAGCACGACGCAAGGTACGCCGCGACCTTTTCTTACATATTTCGGGCCAACATCGCCGATATTATACGGTGGCAACCCTTTAAGTCCGTGGACTCAACCCGAATTATTTCATTATTCGCAGACTCAAATCGATAGTCTTGCTCTTGCAATTTACAACCGCATCGTGCATGGTCAACCAATCCAAACCAAGAATAACATCGAACTCATCGAACGGCAAAAGCATCAAGTCCGCCGGAAAACAAGAACCTCGAACACTGGGGACTTTTCTTGCACACTTTGTTAACAAGCACGTAATGACCCAAGGGTTTGACACCGAATTACAAACTCAAGAGACTCAATGGGCAAAGTCTTATGGATGCTAAGGTTTCACATATATATGAATGAGTAGAACCAGGTCAATCAAAGCAATTACATTTGTATTGAAAAGAGTGAAAGTACCGGTAATAACATCCGGAGAGGCAAGATCCTCAAGGCGTGCGGCAGATGGCATAAGTCCTAGCAGAGCACAAGCCTCAGATCGATGGTAGCATCTCTAGATCCTCTCGACCGCCAACGACATTGCCCATATTTCTAGGTGGTCTACCTCGAGCGATGGTAGCACCCGGGTTTGCACTCGACTTGCATTCTGCTCATGCATCCTCGGGCAATCCTTCATAAAGTGGTCGGCCGATCCACACTTATAGCAGAGCGATCACGAAACCAACAGCTCCTCGAATGCCATTTGCCACAATGTGGACACTTCGCCCTCTCTCGGCGATCATTTCCGCCACCGGCGATCGAGGTGACTCGTGTGGTCACAGGGGTCGATCGCGTCCTCGTCTAGAAAAGCCCAAACGCCTCTAGACCGGCTCGCATCATCTCGAAATCTCTTCGATGCTTGTTGAAGAGACTTTCCGAGGACCTCTTCGAATTCTCCAATCCCCACATCAGCTTTTTGTCTCTCCTTTCTAAGCTCTTCGACTTTACAAGCTCGCTCAACAAGTACTACGAACTCTCAGATCTCGAGAATGCCAACAAACATCCTTATATCATCATTCAGCCCATCCTCAAGCGTTTGCACATAATAGCTTCGGACGAAATGCATTCTCGCGCATCGGCTAAGCCTCACAAACTTTCGTCAGTAGTCGGTAACGGACATAGAACCTTGCTTAAGATCAAGGAACTCCCTCCGCTTTTGGTCGATGAATCTCGATCGATATACTTTTTTGAACTCGGTTAGAAAGAATTCCCAAGTCACTTGCTCTCTAGGCACCACGTAAGTCGAGTACTCCACCAATAGTAGGCGGACTCGCGTAGCAAGGAGATGGTACACTTTAAGCACTCATCGGGTGTACAGGATAGCTCATCAAGCACCCGGATAGTGTTATCTAACCATAATTCAGCTCGCTTCGCATCATCATCATCCGTAGCCTTAAATTCAGGGCCCCATGTTTTGAATCCTATCGATTGGGGCTTACCCGACCTTATTGGGTCACCAACGGAGGTATTGTAGGTGAGGGGTTGCATTCGTCGGGAATGGAGGTGGTGGAACAGTAGTGTTGGTTCGAATGTATTGATTAAACCATTCGCTCATCACACTATAAAAGGCTTGCCTAGCCTCATCATTAGGATTATGGCCATAGGTTGAGAGTCCATGGCGCTGTCCCTTCGCTGGAGCAGCGCCACACTCTCCACATCATCGCTATCGCTTCGGTTGGGATCGGGATCCATTGCTATAAACAAACATGAAGTCAAATTGTCGAATTCATCACACTATCGATTCATCATTTAATGGCATGTATAGCTAGACCCCAAACACATCACGGTAGTCCTAGAATCGACTAAACCGTGGCTCTGATACCAATAAAATTGTAACACCCCAAACCCGAGACCATCGCCGTGTCGGACCCGAGGGTTAACAAACCAAGTTCACATGTTTTTGCCCACCAATTTGACATTTCCAGTCAGGCTGGAAAACTGCGTCACTGTCGCCTTAAAATCATATCTCGAGTTTCAAAACTCGAAACTGGTTTCGTAAATTTTCCTGAATTTAGACTCATATATACATCCATGGATTTATTTCTAGGATTTTGGTCGGGCCAATTGGTACAGTTTATTAGTTAAAGTTACCCCTGTTACAGGGATCGACTGCTCTGACCTTCGCGCGGTATAACTTGAATATCTCTCTGCACAGGGCTTTAATGCTGGTATCGTTTGTTTCTAATGAAACTAGACTCAAAATGGAATCTGTACATATAAGGTATATCTCCTAATTCTTTTTGGATAATTTATAGTGAATTTTTAAAGTTGCGACAGGGAACCCAGAAACCATTCTGGCCCTGTCTCACAATAGCTTTAATATCTCTTAACCTGTAACTCCTATGACCGTTTTGTTTCTTCCATATGAAAATAGACTCATCAAGGTTCATTTACATAGCTTATTTACTATCTAATTCCATTCCTATGAATTTTGGTGATTTTTCACATTCATGCCACTGCAGCTGGCAGCATCTGTTTTAAGATAGGACTTACCTATTTGGTGGTCTCCATGATTCAACTAGCCTTACCATACATAGGTTCATGTATGATCATTTTAACCATGCCAATGGCTGATCATATGACCAACATTCCCATTTCCAAGCCATAGCCACATCATGACACAAAATATATACATACAACCCACAATTAGTCTAAGTTCATGCTTCCCTTTTGAGCCATTTTCGCACGGCCGTACATACTTACATTACAACATATTTAACAAACAAGGGTAGTCCTATACATGCCATCTCAAGTTCAACCAAAATTTATACCAAAATGGAGGCTTGATAGTGTGGATGACTTGACTTCAACGATCCCAAATCCGATTGCCTCGAGCTAAATCTAGAAAACTAAGAGCCAAAGCAACGGGTAAGCATTTTTATGCTTAGTAAGTCTCAAGGAATATAATGAACTATAATTTACAGCAATACATTCACATAGCCAAATGCATCATTTCATTAATACACATTCTTACTTCATACTTCATCATTATATAAGTTCGCAAAGCATCAATCAATTCAATAACTGAAATTCATTAGTCGATTGAGCGAATGTTGCTCAAACACGCCGACTTTCCAATGCACATATAACGTACCTTATCCTTTGGGCTGTCCGAGTGTACTAATTAAATTCATTTCAGCAACCAACACTCACCTCCAGCCCAAGATTCTTCGAATATAACCGGATATAATCACGCACAAATGCCTTCGGTCTTAGCCCGGATAGAATAACTCAGACGAATGCCTTCTGCCTTAGCCGGATATAGCCACTAGCACAATTGCCTTCGGTCTTAACCCGGATATAATTTCCAGCATAATTGTCTTCGGCTTAGCCCGGATATCATTCAATTTCTCATGCACACATACATCAATAATCATTGGACATACATATTTCATTTTCGTTACTAAGGCTCAAACACAATTAATATCATTAGCATATTCGCCGGACTTAGCCGGGTGGAATTCAATTACTCATACACACATAATCAATAATCATACACATCCATATTTCATCTCACATAATTCAAGTAAGGTCACTTCTTGAGGACTTACCTCGGATGTTGTCGAACGGCTTTTTCGCTATTCGATCACCTTTTCCTTCCCTTGTCCAATTGTGGCCCTCTTAGCTCTTGAGCTAATTCAAACAAATTCAATTTATTAAAACCTCATTGTGCTTGCTTATGGCGAATATGACAAGGATTTTAAATGGTCATATGGCCACTCTTTAGCTTGAATACACAATGGTCATGCACATTTTATACTACATCAAGCAATTCAATACAATTTATTTGAGCATCAAGGAAATGCTAAGGCCTTCAATAGGCTACCCAAGGCGAATATTCATGTACATGTTGAGGTCAATTTTGCACTTAATACCTCACAAAAACAGCATGCAATCTACTAATTGATGCTTTGCACATTGTGGCCCAAAACTTATAATATAGCATCAAGCACTTATATGTGTGCTAGGCCGAATTGTGCTTGCAATTTCACAAGCATTCTTCCACATTTTCTTCTTTAAATCAATATATTCATCACTTAGTTCATAACCAAACATAATGTGCAATCATATATATGCATATATGAGCATGGCCGAATTTTCAAGGTGTCCATAGCCATCCAAAACACAAACTTTTAACTAACATGCAAGAAGCATGAATCATGCTCAAGAATGCATCATGGCCAAGTATGACAATCATGCTCCTTTTCAACTTTAATCATGATAAAACAAAGAGAAAACTCAAAATCTTACTCATGAGTAGAAAATCCATCATTGCATGCATCATCATCAAGCTTCACACTTAGCATGCAATGGCTTTATCACCATAACAACTTTGGCCAAATACCATTTCCATGGCATACCAAAGATTTGAGCCATGGCTAACATGCACATCAAGTTAGCAACCAAAACATGCATGAAACTCCCAACACAACCTCATACATACCTTAATCTTGATGCAAATTTAGCCAAATCACCTTCTAGATCTCTTCTAAACAAAGGAAATGAAGCAAAATCCTTCTTCCTCTTAGTATTTTCGCCAAAAAGGAGAGAGCAAGCATGAACAAATTTTTTTGTTTTCTCTTCTTGGTTGCACTGCAATGGGGTATGCCACTCTCTCACACACATTTTTTTTCATTCTTTTCTTACCCATGCTTATTTGTTTACTATTTCTCCCTAATGCCCAACAAAACATGTTTCATGACATGTTTAACCCATATTCTTTGTCATGGCGGCCATTACTTGTAAAAGGGGAATTTGACATGCAAGTCCATTATTTTGCATGCATGCTTTAATTAGTCATCACATATTTCCCTATCGTACTTTCAAAGTTCACTACTAAGTCCTTTCTTATAAATTAGCACCTAATTAATAAAAATCGAGACACGAAATATTTACGCATACCAATTCCACATACAATAAGTACGGAATATAACACTTAATTATTCTTGTGACTCGGTTTCGTGGTCCCGAAACCACTCTCCGACTAGGGTCACATTCGGGGTGTCACATCTCCTCTTACAGAATCCACTTAGGTTCCAATACTTACCCTTCCTGCACATAAAAATAAATGCTCTTATTTGCCAACACAGGATCGATCCTGTGTCTTCCTTATGCTCCACACGCCAACTTTTTAGGAACTTAGTGGCGTCACCCTTGCCACTTTACTACAGCTCTTTTTGTGATGCATGTTACCCACAACTTTATATAAGGGCACCTAGCCGGAACCCCTAACTCCTAAGTCCAAAATTTAAAAATTCTACTGGGTTTTGGCCAACTCATGGGCCTTCCATAAGCCCATTTACATACCCAAATTATGAATTCCATAATCACATACCAAATTTTAGAAATTTACTTAAAATATCAAGAATTGCGAAAAACCCGAAAATCAGGATGTTACAACTCTACCCTCCTTAAAGAAATTTCGCCTCGAAATTTACTCCGATCCAAACAGTTGAGGGTATCACGACGATTGCCTCTTCGGTCTCCCAAGTAGCTTCTTCCTTGCCATGGTTCCCCCAAAGTACCTTCACTAATGGGACTGACCTCCTTTTCAACACCTTGACATCGCGATCAAGTATTTGCACAGGTTCCTCTTCAAAGGTCAAATCCACCCGTACTTCGATTTCCGCAACTGGCACGATATAAGTTGGGTCAGAACGACATCGTCTTAGCATGGACACATGGAAAACGTCGTGAATGCAATCCAGTTCTGGAGGTAACTCTAGCTGATAAGCCACTGACCCTATCTGCTTAATGATTCGGTAAGGCCCAATAAACTGTGGGCTCAACTTAGCCTTCTTACCAAATCTCAATATCTTCTTCTAAGGTGAAACTTTCAAAAAGACCATGTCCCCTACCGCATATTCAATATCCTTACGCTTCAGATCGGTATAAGACTTTTGTTGATCCGCCGCCTCTTTTAACCGATTCCTGATCACCTTAATCTTGTCTTGATTCGCTACCAACTCTGGTCCAAGTATTTGCCTTTCCCCAATTACGCCCAACAAGTAGGTAACGACACCTTCACCCATATAGTGCCTCATATGGAGCCATCTGAATACTTGCTTGGTAACTATTGTTATACGCGAACTCCGCCAATGGAAAATGGTCCTTCCAGCTGCCTCTAAACTCAATAGCACAACCCCTCAACATATCCTCTAAAATCTGGATAACCTCTCTGACTACCCATCCGACTGAGGGTGAAAAGCCGTACTGAAATCCAATCGCGTTCCCAAAGCCTCATGCAACTTCTGCCAAAATCGAGATGTAAACCTTGGGTCTTGGTCTGAAATTATCGATGCTGGCACACCATGCAACCGTACTATTTCCGCCACATATAATTTGGCCAACTTCTGAAGTGAGTAATCGGTTCGGACAGGTATGAAATGAGCAGATTTCGTGAGTCTATCCACAATCACCCAAACCAAATCCTTCTTAGAAGGTGTCAACGACAACCCACTTACAAAGTCCATAGTTACCCTTTCCCACTTCCAAAGTGGTACCTTTACCGGCTGTAACAATCCCGAAGGTAGTCGATGCTCTGCCTTCACTTGTTGACATGTCAAACATCTCCCTACAAATTCAGTCATTTCTCGCTTAAGCCCAGGCCACCAATATTGCTCTTGCAAGTCTCGATACAACTTACTCCCTCCTGGATGCATAGCACAAGGTCCATTATGTGCCTCTTTCAAAATCATCAATCTCAAGTCAGAGTCTTTTAGCATACAAATTCTTCCTTGAAAATAAAGAACTCCCTCATTATTTAACCCAAAGTCCGGATTCTCCCCCTTCTCAACTTGCTGAAACCGAGAAACCAACGACTCATCCTCCAACTATTGCTTCTTAATCTGTTCTACCCAAGTCAGTCTTACTTGCAACTCCGCCAATAAGCTTCCGTCGTCATAAAAACTTAGACGAGCAAACATCGCCTTTAATTCCGCCACAGCCCTTCGACTTAGCGCATCAGCCACGACATTCGCCTTACTTGGATGGTACTCAATCGAACAGTCATAGTCCTTTAACAACTCTATCCACCTTCGCTGCCTAAGATTCAGCTCCTTTTGAGTCAGCAAGTATTTAAGACTCTTGTGATCCGTATAGATGATGCATTTCTCCCCATACAGGTAATGCCTCCATATCTTAAGTGAAAAGATTACTGTTGCCAATTCCAAGTCATGCGTAGGGTAGTTCACCTCGTGCGGCTTAAGCTGTCGTGAAGCATAAGCGACCACTTTACCCTCTTGCATCAACACGCAGCCCAAACCTACATGTGACGCATCGCTGTACACAATGAAGTCCTTACCAGACTCTGGCTGAATCAACACTGGCGTTTCCGTCAAAACCTTCTTCAACTTCTCAAAAGCCTCTTGCTTCTTATTTGTCCAAACAAAAGGTGCTCCCTTCCTTATAGGTTTCGTTAACGGTGCTGCCAACACAGAAAATCCTTCCACGGATCTCAGATAATAACCTGCCAACCCCAGAAAACTTTGGATCTCTGTTACCGACCTCGGTGGCTTCCATTCCAAAAGTGCTTCAATCTTTCGAGGGTCCACCTTGATCTCCTCGGCAGACACAACATGCCCCAAGAAGGTAACTTCTTTCAGCCAAAACTCGCACTTACTAAACTTTGCATAAAGTTGCTTCTCCCTTAACACTTGCAGCACTACACGAAGATGCTCATCATGCTTCTCTTCCATTTCCGAATACACTAAGATATCGTCAATAAAAACAACTACGAACTGATCCAAGTATGGTTGGAACACCCGATTCATCAAATCCATGAATGCTGCTGGTGCATTAGTCAGTCCAAAAGGCATTACTAGAAACTCGTAATGACCGTATCGAGTCCTGAATGCCGTCTTATAAATATCCACCTCTTAAACTCTTAATTGATGATATTCTGACCGAAGGTCGATCTTAGAAAATACCGAGGCTCTTTTTAATTGGTCGAACAGATCGTCGATTCTTGGTAACGGATACTTATTCTTGATCGTCAGTTTATTCAACTGCTGATAGTCAATACACATTCGCATAGTCCCATCTTTCTTCTTTATGAACAAGACAGAAGATCTTACGGGAACACTTGGTCTTATAAACCCTCTATCCAACAGTTCCTGTATCTGAGCTTTCAATTCCACCAATTCCTTTGGTGCCATCCTATAAGGTGCAATGGACATAGGAGCTGTTCCAGGTAATAAGTCGATTCCAAACTCGACTTCTCTGCTTGGGGGTAATCCAGGAAGTTCATCTGGGAATACATCCTGAAATTCCTTAATAGTTCTAATCGACTCTACCGTTATCTCCTCAAGTCCAGTTTGACTTATAAGGGCCAAGTACGCCTCACAACCTTTCCGAATCAACTTCTCGGCTCTTAAAGACGAAACAACATTGGGCAAATAATCCCTTCGTTCCCCTATGACCATTATCTCCTCATCTTCAGTAGTTCGTAGTACCATCCTCTTTGTAGCACAATCCAACGTCGCCTTGTGCTTAGCTAAACAGTCCATTCCCAAGATAAGATCAAAATCCCCAAATGGCAGCTCCATCAAATCTCCTTCAAAGATTTTATCTTGTGTCACTAACGGTACTGCCCTAAAAAGTTTATCTACCTTAACCGAATGTCCCAATGGACTTATCACCGGTACCCCACTCACAGTCTCCTCAGGAAGCACATCCAAAGCCTCAGATACATCACAAGCTACATACGAGTGAGTGGAACCTATATCAATCAAAGCAGTGTAAGGCATGCTATGAATGAAGAACGTACCAGTTATAACATCAGGAGTGTCACCCTCCTCACGACGTCATGTAGCATAAACCAACGTCGGTTGTTGAGCTTCAGCATGTCCAGCACCCCTGCTAGGTGCCCCACGTCCTCGTCCATTACCATTGCCACCTCTACCTTGCCCACGACCCCTCTGTGGTGGTGGTCCTCCTCGCCGTGGTTGGACATCCCTTTGCTCTGCAGCTAGCTCCTGAGCTGTCCTCCGAGGACACTCTCTGAACTTATGTTCCTTAGACCCACATCAAAAACATGCTCCAGTTCGTTTCCAGCACTCCCCCATATGCATCTTACCACAATCCCTGCAAGCCTGCGGTCTATAAGTATTTATTGGAACTGCTCGAATCGGTTCCTCCATCCTTGCTCTTTTAACATTTCGATTCGTGGCACTTGAGGGTCTAAAATCCCTCTTAAATCTGGGTCGATCCTTCTCACGATTCTGTCGTTCAGTCAGCTTCACCTCCTCAGCTATCTTAGCCTTCTCTACCAATGCAGCAAAACCACGCTCCCTCTGTGGAGCTATCAATATCCTAAGCTCATCACGGAGGCCATCCTCAAATCGGACACTGCGCTCATATTCAGTTGCCACTATCCCACTAGCATATCGACTCAGCCTCAAAAATTCTGCCTCATACTCTGCTACAGTCTTATCACCTTGAGTCAGATTCAAGAATTCCTTCTGACAAGCATCCACATAGCTTGCTCCAACATACCCCTCCCAAGTTACCTGCTCAATTAGGGTACTCTCCCTTACGGTGATCCACCATTGGTATGCCTCGTTACGTAGCAATGACACGACTCCTTTCGACTTTTGCTCCTTCGAGCGGTCTAGATCGTCCATGATCCGCTCATTGCCTCTAGCCAATATTCGCCACATTTGAGGCTACTTCAGATACACTCCTAAATACTTCTGCCCCGTTGGCCTGGAGTTGCTCCGATATAGACCCCCTATTCATTTTCCCAGTACTAGCTCCAGCAACTCTTTCTAAAACCCTTAACATGGCTTGGGACAAAGCATCATCCCCCACAGCCCGATCATAAGACCCAGTCTCCGTTGCTTGTGGCACAGATGGCTCCTCAGCTGGCCTATGCCCTGAGGATGAAGATTCAGCTTGCACCCTTCCGCGACCACGTCCACGGCCTCGTCTACGAACTCCTCTTGTACTCATATCGAATTATCTGATTTACAAATTTTATGAAATTAGTATAATGTTCCACTATTTATTAAGAAAATGTCTTATGGAAATGTAGCAGTTCAAGAATTGCTTTCGTATCATCGTAGTCTAGCTACAGTCTCATTTCTACCGTTTCACGGTTTTACCCTATCTACGAGATCATAGTAGAGTCTCAAGACTATTCATAATATCATATCATTATCATATAGCGTAAAGAAAATATACTTACAGACTTGGTGCCGGGGATTCAGTGCGCCACCTCTTTCTTTAATCCAAAACTTGAAAACCATGTTTTTGATCACCGAAAATAGAAATTTGAAAACTTTGATTTGAAAACACCCTTTATTTTGAACTCTTGGTTTAAAACAGAAAAACTTGCACCATTTTAACATGTATACTCTGTAAAACATCTTTGAAAAGATTTTTCAAGAACCATTTCCAAAAATACCCTTCTTAAGCTGAAGTTTTTTTTGAAATTTTTTTGAACCCGATCCACAACCGAGTTATTGCAACCTAGCTCTAATACCACTAAATGTAACACCCCAAACTCAGCCCAGACGTTATGGCCGAATCTGACGTGCCACATTGGAGTTGAAAACCCACGTTCCATCTTAGTGTTTTAAAAAACCATATATTTTGTTGAGTTAACAAAGTGTATGGAAGCTGGGCACCAGGTAGGTATCCGAGACAGAGGAGGTGAGCCATGAAGGCTGCTTAAGTACCAAGCTCTTTGATTGGATCCAATCCTAGACATGCCCACAACTATAGCCACACTTTGTTATATTGAGTTTAAAATTGTTTAAGTGGACGTCTTTGATAAATCGATTAATTGTGGCGTTGAGCTATTTTGAAAACAAGTATCGTTTTGAAAACACGTCCTAAGTCTAGCCCATTTGAATAATTATCAACCGTGTTTAAAGTTATTAAAATTAAAATAATCCGAAAAGAAATAAAAGGAAAGTTAAAATGGCCTTATTACAACCCAAAAATAAATAATAATTAAAGGAAATTTAATGAAAACCAACGCTTATTTAAAAGTCCAAAGGCGATCACCATGTCTACTCTGAATCCCCTCCGACCTAACTCCCCACATCAAGGCTCACCTGCAAGGTTAAGGAAAGAGGGGTGAGTTTGGAAACTCAGTGTGCAACAAGCCCCTTTCAGAGCCCAAAACAATAACAGCCTGTTGGGCCTAAGCCCAAATCCAATCTCAACATGTACTGGGCCATAGCCCTTTTCATATTTCATTTTTCATAACACTGGGCCGAAGCCTTTTCATATTTTATATTACTGGGCCAAAGCCTTTACTGTAAACGGTATGGCCCATAGGCCCATTTCAATATCACATATAATGTCAATGAAAGAATGCAAGCCCATTTGGGGAGACTACTCAACCCACCATCCACTACTCTCCACCCGTACCAACCAACACACCATGTGGGGATTAACTCAACCCACCCCGCCATAACTCTCCACTGGCAGTATAGTTGCTTTATCATATAACTAAAGGCCTAGCCTCTTTTAATCACTGGGGCAAGAGCCCTTTTAATAACTGGGCATAAGACTTTTAATAACTAGGGCATAAGCCCTTTAATAACTGGGGCATAAGCCCTTTAATAACTGAGGCATAAGCCCTTTTTCACTTCCTCCATTCATGTAAAAACCCAACCCAATGCATTTATGATTACATCATGTGCATATCATACATATCATGTGCATATCATACATGTCATGTGCATATCATACATATCATGTCCATCAAAATCCCATGTATTAAATTCATACATAAACCCTAGGGGTATAATGGTCATTTTTACCTAGGGGCAAAACGGTCATTTTCATGTTATAAGGGTAATCTTGTAATTTTACCAAAAATTAGGGTTTCCATGTTCATTAACGGTTACTAACAATTCATGTGTGCAAACGGTGAGTCTGGCCCATTTTTAGCGAAATTGAGTTATTGGGCCTAAAAACCTCTAATGGGCCCTACTTAGCCAATTTCGTCATCTAGGCCCATTTAGCCTATATTCCATAATGATTTTATCAGTCATGATGCGCAATTTAACAGGTTCTTCTTTTCTACCAATTTTACCCAAATGGGCCCGAAAGCCCAATGGGCCCCACTTTGGCCCCTCGAGGCCCAACTTACCGAGAATGCCAAAAATCATATTCTTACTATTTCCATTGTTCCCGATCATCATCTTATCGATTCTAACTAACTAGTGAGCATTCGCTTGCTCACCAGTCCTCGAAATGCCAGAATTCCGGTATTTCGGCTTTTCGGCATTTATCGCTTTAAGCTATGAAAAAGGGTTCGTTACACACTTGTTTGGTGATATTCCTCGACGAGATCTCCTACACAATTTATCTTATAATCCATCGTTAATAATCAGCTTCCCATAATTGAACCAAACCAAAAATCATCTAATACTAATACTTACACATTCGGCCACCATCCATAATGGCCTTAGGAATCTTACCTTTGTCTCGATTGATGACTAGGTCTAGCCACTTCGGAGATCCAAGCTACCTCAAGTCGACACTACACCTTGCTGCTCCTCCACTAAATAAACCACAAAATATATTAAAAGAAGACCCCATAAAGCCTATACCCATATTCGGCCATCTCCCTAAATTATAGGGTTTCGACTTTGGCCAACAGTTACTCTAGGAATCGTTTAGAGTTTGGGAACTTACCACAGTCTTTATCCTCTTGAATCTGGATGCCTAAAAGGTAAAGGAATTGATCGCCAACAATTGAAAAGGAAAGAAAAGGTTGCTGGTCACAAAGAATCGGCACCCCCCTAGCTTCACAGATTTCGGCTTTTGTGGTATTTCAGCAGAAGTAGAGATAAAGGAAAGAAATAATGGGTGAATGAAGGGAAATAATGGGCTTGTTTGAAAGAAAGATAAGGAAGAAAAGATGCAAGAAGAGATGGTAGGTTCGACTGCAAAAAGAAAAAGAGAGAAGAAGACTAACCTCAAGGGAGAAAATGGCACACCAATACCTAAGTGCCGAAAATCCCTAATTAAAACCCCTCCGAAAATCCCTCTCCAATCTCCTTATTCGCCAACTCTATCTCCATATCAAATCCCTAAAATCTCTCCCCTTATCCCTCCTTAATCTATGCATTTGACTTGATCCAACTCTCCTCTTATAGAATCCACTTAGGTTTCAACACTTACCCTTCCTGCACATAAAAATAAATGCTCTTATTTGCCAACACAGGGGATCGATCCCAGGTCTTCCCTTATGCTCCACACGCCACCTTTTTAGGAACTTAGTGGCGTCACCCTTGCCATATTTACTATAGCTCTTTTTGTGATGCATGTTACCCACAACTTTATATAAGGGCACGTAGCCAGAACCCCTAACTCCTAAGTCCAAAATTTAAAAATTCTACCGGGTTTTGGCCAACTCATGGGCCTTCCATAAGCCCATTTACATACCCAATTTATGAATTCCATAATCACATACCAAATTTTAGAAATTTACTTAAAATATCAAGAATCGCGAAAAACCCGAAAATCAGTATGTTACAGTCTACGCATTCATATATCTACATGAGATTGGCATCTAGTATGAACATACTTGTTGAACAGCGGAAGATATTATTAGAGTGTCGAACCCACTACGCAGATCAGTTCTAGTTGATAAAGTCTGTAAGAATTGTCCTTTGATGATTCAAGGTCGTTGTTTCCCGGCTAACCTTATGTTGTTACCATTTGATGAATTTGATGTAATACTTGGTATGGATTGGTTAGCCCTTCATGATGTAATAGTGAATTGTGGTAGTAAGTATATTAAGTTAAAATGCCCGGATGGTAAGACTCTACATGTTGAATCAAGAGAATTGGGTTCGCCGCTGATTGTAATCACGGCAATGGTTGCCTAGAGATATATGAGGAAAGGATATGAAGCCTACCTTGCATTTGTACTGAACACTAAAGAAACAAAGTTGAAAATCGAGTCCATGCCGATAGTATGTGAGTACCTAGATGTGTTTCCAGAGGAATTACCCGGATTACCTCTTAAAAGGGAGATAGAGTTTGGTATTGAATTGGTGCCAGGGACAACTCCCATTTCTATTGCCCCGTATAGAATGGCACCTACTGAACTGAAGGAGTTAAAAGCACAGTTGCAAGAGCTGACAAATAAAGGATTTGCTAGGCCAAGTTTTTCACCTTGGGGTGCCCCCGTGTTGTTCATAAAGAAGAAAGATAGTTCGATGAGGTTATGTATCGATTATTGACAACTGAACAAGGTGACTATCAAGAATAAGTATCCTTTGCCAAGGATCGATGATTTGTTTGACCAGTTGAGAGGAGCCACCATATTCTCCAAGATAGACTTGAGGTCTGGCTATTATCAGTTGCGAGTTAAAGACTCGGATGTACCCAAGACAGCTTTTAGAATGAGGTATGGCCATAATGAATTTCTTGTCATGTCGTTTGGGCTGGCGAATGCACCGGCTGTGTTTATGAATCTAATGAATAGGATCTTTTGGCCATATTTGGATAAGTTTGTCGTTGTATTTATTGACGACATTTTGATCTACTCTAAAGATGAGACAAAGCATGCAAAGCACCTGAGAATTGTGTTGCAGACCTTGCGGGAAAAACAACTGTATGCTAAGTTTAGCAAGAGTGAGTTTTGGCTCCAGGAAGTTGGGTTTTTGGGTCATATAGTTTCGGGTGAGGGCATCTGAGTTCATCCAAGTAATATTTCTGCAATTGTTGAATGGAAATTGCCTAAGAATGTAACCGAGGTTAGAAGCTTTTTAGGCTTAGCCAGTTACTATCAAAGGTTTGTAAAAGGATTTTCCATGATAGCGACTCTGATGACAAAGCTGATACAAAAAGACAATAAGTTTGAATGGACAGAGATGCGTCAAAAAAGTTTTAAGAAGTTAAAGACATTGCTGACCAAAGCTCCTGTTTTAGTGCTACCTGAACCGGGAAAAGAGCTTGTGGTCTACAGTGATGTATCCTTAAATGGATTGGATTGTGTACTTATGCAAGATGGCAAGGTGATAGCCTATGCTTCACAGCAATTGAAGCTTCACGAGAAGAATTATCCAACCCACGACCTAGAGCTTGCCGCTATTGTTTTTGCCTTGAAAATTTGGAGGCATTATTTGTATGGCGAGACTTGCCGTATATTCACAGACCACAAGAGTCTGAAATATTTGATAACTCAGAAAGAATTAAATTTGATACAGTGGAGATGGTTAGAATTAATTAAGGATTATGATCTGGTTATCGACTATCACCCGGGAAAAGCGAATGTGGTCGCCAATGCATTGAGCAGAAAATCCCTGTATGCTTTGAGAGCCATGGATACTCGTTTGACATTGCTTGATGATGGTTCAGCTCTGGCTGAGCTGGAGGCTAGGCCAACATTTCTGAAGGAAATTCATGATGCTCAGCTTAATGATGATGACTTGCAAGCAAAAAGAGCTCAATGTGAGTCTGGTGTTGAGTCAGATTTCTGAATTAGTCCTGATGGATGTTTAATGTTTAGAGATAGGGTTTGTGTACCCAAAGACAATAAACTTATTCGAAAGATTTTGTATGAAGCACATAACAGTCGTTTGTTTGTTCACCCGGGAAGTACCAAGATGTACAACGATTTAAAGAAGATGTACTGGTGGAACTGCATGAAAAGAGATGTTTCTGAATTTGTATCGAAATGCTTGGTATGTCAGCAAGTTGAAGCTGAACATCAAGTGCCTTCAGGTTTGTTACATCAAGTCCCCGAATGGAAGTGGGACAAAGTTATCATGGACTTCGTGACGAGATTACCTTTAACTTCGAAAAAGAAAGATGTCATATGGGTTATAGTAGACAAATTGACAAAGTCGGCTCATTTCATCCCGGTAAGGACAAATTATTCTCTTGATAGATTGGTCGATTTGTACATTTTTGAGATAGTAAGATTGCATGGAGTACCACTGTCGATTATTTAAGAGTGGGACCCGAGGTTCACTTCGAGATTATGGAAGAAGTTACAGGAAGCCTTAGGTACAAAGTTGAGCTTTAGCACAACTTTTCACCCTCAGACTGATGGCCAGTCTGAGCGGACGATTCAGATTCCCGAGGACATGTTGCGTTGTTGCATCCTCGAATTTCAGGGTAACTAGGAAAAATACCTACCATTAGTAGAATTTGCCTACAAAAATGGTTTCCAAACATGTTTGAAGATGGCGCCTTATGAGGCCTTATATGGTAGGAAGTGCCGAATTGCATTGTATTGGACAGAACTCAAGGAAAACCGGATTCATGGAGTTGATCTGATTAAAGAAACTGAAGAAAAAGTTAAAGTGATACGGGATTGTTTAAAAGTGGCATCAGATAGGAAAAAGTCTTATGTTGATCTGAAAAGAAAGGAAATTGAGTTTCAAGTTGGAGATAGAGTATTCTTGAAAGTATATCCATGGAAAAAGGTATTGAGATTTGGTTAGAAAGGTAAATTGAGTCCACGATTTATCAGACCGTACAAGATCACCGAAAGAGTTGGACTGTTAGCCTATCGTTTAGCGTTGCCACCTGAACTGGAAAAGATTCATGACGTGTTCTATGTATCCATGTTAAGGAGATACCGATCAGACCCCTCTCATGTAATTTCACCGATTGAGATTGAAATTTGACTGGACATGACTTATAGAGAGGAACCGGTTAAGATATTGGCTCGTGAAGTTAAATAGTTGAGAAATAAAGATGTGGCTTTAGTAAAAGTTTTATGGCATCGACATGGTGTAAAAGAGGCTACATGGGAGCTGGAAGAAACCATGAGAGGTCATTATCCAAATCTGTTTTCCGGTAAGACTTTTGAGGACGAAAGTCCCTAAAGGGGGAGAAATGTAACATCCTGAAATAGGGCCTAGTCAGAATGGTGGTTTCGGGACCACAAATCCGACATCAAAATATTTACTTTATGATTATTATGAGGCCTAGAATATGAGGATATACATGTGTTAAAGTTTCACGAAGAAATTCTTTGAGTAAGGTGTTCAATTGGAAATTAGGGACTAAATTGAATAAATTGTAAAACTTGAATTCTAGAAGCAATTTTCATGAAATTGCTTTGGGTTATGAATTATAAGGTCTTGGAGAACAATTTGCCCAAATTTTATGTTTTTGGACAAAAATGGGCTTGCATGGATGGAATTTTAAGTAAAGGGCTTTAGGGCATTTTGGTCATTTGGTATTTTAATGAAATAAAATAGGAAAAATGAACCAAAATCAGCCCATTATCTTCCTTGTCCAGCCGAAACTTCAAGGGTTTCCATAGCTAGGGTTTTCAAGCTTCCCAAGCTCAATAGTAAGTGCTTCCAATCCCCGTTTTTCATGCTCTTTGTATTTTTGAAATTCCGATAGCTTGCTCTCTCCATTTCTACCCATATTTCATGCTAGGGTTCATGTTTAAAAATTTAACCATGCATGAGTTGTTTGTATTTTGATGGATTATGGAGGAATATGAAAGATGAATGTGTATTAAACATCTTTTACTAGTTGATTTTCATGAAAAACCCTTATAAGGACTATTTTGTAAAAGATGTAAATGTATGGTAGAAATGAGCAAATAATGGAAAAATGTGAGCTACCATAAGAAGGAAAAGTGTTCGGCTAGGCTTGGGTAAGATAGAAAGTGCATGTGTTTCATTATACGAGCTTAGGGACTAAATTGTAAAAATGTGAAAGGTTAGGGGCAAAACGGTCATTTGGACCGGGGGTAGATATTAAACTAGAAATGTATAATATAGTGTATTAATGAGTTAATTTTGTTGTTATAGACCCCGAGGAACAAATTCCGGAGGTCGATAGAGGTAAACGCAAGGTTTCAGAATAACCGAAACAAAACTTCGAAAAGAATACCAGGTAAGTTCAGATAACTTAAAGTAAACCCCTAATATGCATAATTGAATGATTTATGAATACATGATGATTGCATTTATTATTAGCATGAAACATCATAGTAATGCATATTTGATGGTAACATGTGAAAAATGTCTTGGATGAGGTTGACAAAGGGAATTCGATGGATAAACCCTCATTGATATGTGTAAAGAGATATTGCATGTGTTGCAGTAAGGATTTAGCCTAGATGGGTAATCCGTGATCTCAAATATGAAAAGGATCTAGCTCGGACAGGTGTTCCTTGAATGATCAAGCCCCCTGAAAAATATGTGTGCATTATGGATTTAGCCCGGATGGGTAATCCGATTAAGGTCTGAATTTAGCCTGGACTGGTAATTTAGATCCGAGCTCATTAAGGGTGTTTGTCGTTATAAGGGATTTAGCCTAGACTGGTAATCCTGCCATGAGATGTGAGGTTCACAGGAGTGCATATATGTGAAATGATCATTTGTAAGAATTAATGGATAATGGGTATTCCATCAAGATTTCCTAGAAACTCAACGGGATTAATATGATGTATGTCAATAAGATGATGAATGATGAGCTCATCTACATAAATTACATGATGCATTGTTATGTAACTAACTCATTGATTGAGTGCATGTGATAGGGAATCGTTTCATAATTGATGGTTTCATGATTTAAATATGAATGTATGCTAATTACTCGGTAAGTTTACTTTCCGGTTATTCCAGCTTACTAAGCATGTAAATGCTTACCCCTCTCTTTTTCCCTGTCTCACAAAGCTCGAGGACTTGAAAGGATTGGAAGGCGATTGGAGAGTCAACACACTATCAACTAGACAAGCTTTGGTATAAAGACTTCGTTTGTTTTGTTCAATGGCATGTATAGTATTTTTGAGTATTTTGTTATATGTGTCATTTGATTTTCCAAATGAAGGCATGTAAAAATATGTTTATCTCTTTGTATATGGCCATGAAAATTAGCTTAATTGAAGTAGGCTATGACCTACGAATTTATGCATGGTTTTAATTATAAGTGATGGGTCGTTACCAATTGGCAATGAGTCACATGAACAAGCCAATTTTGGATGAATTAAAGTGACATAGGAACCCATAAACACTAAATGGGAAATAATCTATCATGTATGAAACCAATGATATGAGGTTTCAATACATCTAGTTAAATCAAGATTATTTACAAGTGTATAATTGTGTTTTACTTTGAATTTAGTAACCATTAAGCACAAGAAGTAGAAATGAGTGACTAAAGGCTTGGAAAATAGCCTATTAGAGTTCACATGGTTAGACACTCGGGCGTGTTTCTAGGCCGTGTACGACACACAGTTCCCTCCCATGGGCGTGTGCTATGGCCATGTGTCCCCTGCACTTAAAATTTTAGCTCAAAGTTGTACATGGGTAGGCCACACAGACGTGCACCATGGCCGTGTTAAAAAGACAGTGTCGTCCACGGGCAGGTAACATGGTTGTGTGCCATGGTCATGTTGGTAAGTCGGTGTTGCCCATGGCTGAAGGGTATGGACGTGCCCCAAGTCACACGGGTGTGTGAGTCCACACGGCCCACCAACACAGGCGTGTGACACTTTATGATAATGAAAAATTCCGTAAGGAGCCCAAGGTTTATCAAACGTACCTGGATTTGTTCTGCACTGCCTCTAGCTATGTTATAGGCCTCGAAGGCCTATATAAGGGACGAGTTGTTCATGGATGAAAAAGCTTAAAATTTGAGTAAAACTTGGTGACCCAAATTGGTACGTTTCAAAATGTAAAGTCCTGGTAATGCCTCGAACCCCATCTTAGCATTGGGTACGGGTGAGGGGTGTTATAGAATTACTATGGATTTGTGACAGGTTTGCCTTTAACTCCGTGAAAGAGAGATGCCATATGGGTTATTGTCGATGGACTAGCTAAATCGGCCCATTTTATTCCAATGCATACCAATTACTCACTTGATAAGTTAGCTGATTTGTACATTGGTGAAATTGTTAGACTTCATGGAGTACCTAGATCGATTGTATCGGATAGAGATCCGATATTCACTTCACGATTTTGGAAAAGGTTACAAGAAGCTTTCGGTACAAAGCTAAATTTTAGCACTGCTTTTCATCCACAGACTGATGGTCAATCCGAGTGAGTAATTCTAATCTTGGAAGACATGCTCCGATGTTGTGTATTGGAATTCCAAGGTAGTTGGGAAAAGTACTTACTATTGGTGGAGTTTGCCTACAACAATAGTTATCAGTCGAGTTTGAAAACGGCGCCTTATGAGGCATTATATGGGCGTAAGTACCAAATGCCATTGTATTGGACTGAGCTCAGAGAAAATCAGATTCACAAAGTCTATCTAGTCAAAGAAATAGAAGAGAAAATAAAGGTAATTTGTGATTGTCTGAAAGCCGCTTCGGATAGACAGAAATCTTATGCAGATTTGAAATGGAAAGAAATTGAGTATCAAGTCGGTGATAATGTATTTTTGAAAGTATCTCCATGGAAAAAGGTTTTGAGATTTGGCAAGAAGGGCAAGTTGAGTCCTCGTTTTATAGGGTTGAATGAGATCACTGAGAGAAAAGGGCCAGTTGCCTATCTGTTGGTTTTACCATCGGGGTTGGAGAAGATTCATGATGTATTTCATGTTTCTATGTTGCACTGATATAAAACAGATCCTTTACATGTGATTTCACCGATAGAAGTTGAGATTCGACTGTATATGAGATATGGGGAGGAATCAGTTAAGATTCTGGCCCGAAAAGTTAAACAATTGCGAAACAAAAGCATTGCCTTGGTGAAAGTGTTATGGAAAAGACATGGGGTTGAAGAGGCTACATGGGAGCCCGAGGAGGCCATGAGGAAACAATACCCAAACCTTTTTGTAATAGTCCGATTTAGGCCCTAGTCGGAATAGTGATTTCGGGACCACATATCCGAGTCAGAAAAATAGTTAAATATTATTTTCTGTGCTTATAATGTTAGAATTAGTATGTGTGAAAGTTGCTATAAAAATTTAATCGTATGTGTACTCAATTTGATAAAAGGGCCTAATCGCGTAAAATGTAAAAGCTGTGTGCTAGATGTTAAAAGTGCCTATTTGATTTGGCTTTATAAATGAGGGGTCCTTATGATGCAAATAGACCATTGGTCTAATGAATGGCAAGTATGGACATGAGTTAGTGGATTTTGAATGAAATTAAAAAGGTTATTTTAGTAATTGATAAATAAATGTTGATTTAATAAAACAAATACATAAAATTTGTTCATTATCATCATTCTTACCAAAATTTTGAAGAAAAGAATTAGGGTTCTTGAGCTTTAAACATTCGGCATTTACAAGCATCAATTAGGTATGATTTTTTACTCAGTTTTTGATGATTTCTACGTTTTTGTGATTGTTCTTAAGTGTTTTAGCTAGCCCATGCTTAAATTCATGAAATTATTGAAGATTTGATGAAATGATATTGATGAATTCATGAGATTTGTGATGTTAAATGATGAATTACGAAAGCTTAGTGCTTGATATACATTTTTTGTAAAGTGATTTTGAGTAAAAATGCATATTAGGGATTAAATTGTAAAAAAAAATGTTATTTTGAGGTATTAAAGTGTGAAATAAATGAATTGTATGGACTTGTATGAAGGCTACGAAAATTCAGCTAAGCTTGTGTACAAGCAAATTTTGTGTATTTTATGATTTTGTGAATTAGGGACTAAAGTGTCGAAATGTGAAAATGTGAGGGATAGTTTGCAAAATGCCGTAATTCTGTGTATATGGATTGGTTTGAATGATTTAATGAATAAAAGGGTTAATTTTGAATACATATAGATAAAGAAAAGAGGAATTCAGATTTAGACCGAGGGAAGTCGAAGATTATTGAGTAAACTGTCCGAGTCAACAATTCCGAGTACGAGGTAAGTTCGTACTTAAAACTTGATATTGCAAGTATGGTTTGATGCTTTGATTATACATAGATTGTATATATATTTGGTTTGGATGAGTATGATGACAAATCAATGTTATTTGGCACTAAGTGTGCAATTTAAGCTAGCTTCGGCTATATGAGGCAGTAAGTGTGCGGATGTTTAAAGCATTGGTAATCTTTGGAAAGTCTTAAATTTGAACAAGAGGTGAGAATGAAAATGAATGAATTCGGGAAGGTTCAGATACGTATGATACCTATATGGTAGATGGTATTATTCTTATAAAGTTCATTGAATTGGTAAGAACATATGAATGGTGTAAGAGGCCTATTTTGCCCGGCCCATTAGAAACCCAAAACAAAAAAAGAAAAGCAAAAATAAGTAAAAGTCCAAATATTATTAACAACAGTCCATCAGTCCAAATATATAAAAAAAAAACAGCCCAAAACATTGACATTAACCCAAGTAGCCCAAAACACCCCTGGCCCAAATGGCCCAAAACTTAAACAAGCTTCAGCCAACTAGAAACCCTAGCATCAAAGAGCGCCGCAGCCCTAGCCTCCAGCACGCCTCCGTACGGCCTCCGGCACACATCCGTACTGTAACACCCCGAACCCGAGACCATCGCCGGTGTCGGACACGAGGGGTTAGCAAGCCAAGTTCACTTGTTTTGCCCATCCATTGGACATTTCCAGTCAGGCTGGAAAAACTGCGTCACTGTCGCCTTAAAAATCATATCTCGAGTTTCAAAACTCGGAAACTGGTTTCGTAAATTTTCCCTGAATTTAGACTCATATATCCATCCATGGATTTATTTCTAGAATTTTTTGTCGGGCCAATTGGTACAGTTTATTAGTTAAAGTCACCCATGTTACAGGGATCGACTGCTCTGACCTTCGCGAGGTATAACTTGAATATCTCTCTGTACAGGGCTTTAATGCTGGTGCCGTTTGTTTCTAATGAAACTAGACTCAAAATGGAATCTGTACATATAAGGTATGTCTCCTAATTATTTCTGGATAATTTATAGTAAATTTTTAAAGTTGCGACAGGGAACCCAGAAACCGTTCTGGCCCTGTCTTACAATAGCTTTAATATCTCTTAACATGTAACTCCTATGACCATTTCGTTTCTTCCATATGAAAATAGACTCATCAATGTTCATTTACATAGCTGATTCACTATTTAATACCATTCCTACAAATTTTGGTGATTTTTCACATTCACGTTACTGCAGCTGGCAGCATCTGTTTTTAAGGTAGGTCTTACCTATTTTGTAGTCTCCATGAACCAACTAGTCTTACCTTACATAGGTCTACATATGATCATTTTAACCATGCCAATGGCTGATCATGTGACCAACATTCCCATTTCCAATTCATAGTCACATCATGACACCATATATATATATACAAACCGCAAATAGTTTAAGTTGATACTTCACTATTACGAGCCATTTTCGCATGGCCGTACACATATACATCATAACATATTTAAACCAACAAGGGGTAGTCCTATACATGCCATTTCAAGTTCAACCAAGAATTTATACCAAAATGGGGGCTTGATAGTGTGGATGACTTCGACTTCAACGATCTCGAATCCGATTGCTATCAAGCGAAATCTAGAAAACCGAGAGCCAAAGCAATGAGTAAGCATTTTTATGCTTAGTAAGTCTCAAGGAATATAATCAACTCTAATTACAGCAATACATTCACATAGTTAAATGCATCATTTCATTAATGCACATTCACATAATCATAATTACTTCACCATCCCAACTCTTATGTTCATACACAAATAACGGCTTCATTAAGGCCGATAACTCGTTCCATCATAGGAGCGGATATTCACACGCTCTTACTCCTAGCGCGCAAAGCACACACCGCACTTACCTTGTCATTGGGAAATTTCACAAGTGCATTAGCTGAAATTTTCCAGCAAGCTTATAATTTTCAAATCACATACCTTGAGTTTAACCGGATGTCGCTACTCGATCAATCGCCTTGGGACATAGCCGGTTATGGTAACCCGCACCAAGGCCTACGGGACTTAACCCGGATATCACGATTTGCACAAATGCCTTGGTCTTAGCCGGATAGAATGACTTCATACGAATGCCTTGGTCTTAGCCCGGATGTAGCCACTAGCACAATTGCCTTGGTCTTAACCCGTTATAATTTCCAGCATAATTGTCTTCGGGCTTAGCCGGATATCATTCAATTTCTCATGCACACATACATCAATAATCATTGGACATACATATTTATTTTCGTTACTAAGGCTCAAACACAATTATAATCACTAACATAATCGCCTTCGGGACTTAGCCCGGGTATCATTCGAATACTCATACACACATAAATCAATAATCAATACATCCATATTTCATTCCACATAATTCAAGTAAGGTCACTTCTTGAGGACTTACCTCGGATGTTGTCGAACGGCTTTTACGGCTATTCGATTACTTTTCCTTCCCTTGTCCAATTGTGGCCCTCTTAGCTCTTGAGCTAATTCAAACAAATTCAATTTATCAAAACCTCATTGTGCTAGCTTATGGCCGAATATGACAAGGAATTTAAATGGTCATATGGCCACCCTTTAGCTTGAATACACAATGGTCATGCACATTTTATACTACATCAAGCAATTCAATACAATTTATTCGAGCATCAAGGAAAAGCTAAGGCCTTCAATAGGCTACCCAAGGCGAATATACTTGTCCATGTTGAGGCCAATTATGCACTTAATACCACACAAAAACAGCATGCATTTTACTAGTTAATGCTTTGCATATTGTAGCTCAAAACTTACAATATAGCATCAAGCACTCATATGTGTGCTAGGCGAATGTGCTTACAATTTCACAATTATTCTTCAACATCTTCTTCTTTAAACAAACTTATTCATCACTTCCTTCATAACCAAAACATCATGTGCAAACATATATATACATATATGAGCATGGCGAATTTCAAGGTGTCCATAGCCATCCAAAACACAAATTTTAACTAACATGCAAGAAGCATGAACCATGCTCATGAATGCATCATGGCGAATATGACAATCATGCTCCTTTTCAACTTCAATCATGATAAAACAAAAGAAAGCTCAAAATCTTACTCAAGAGTAGACAATCCATCATTGCATGCATCATCATCAAGCTTCACACTTAGCATGCAATGGCTTTATCACCATAACAACTTTGGCCAAATACCATTTCCATGGCTTAACAAAGATTTGAGCCATGGCTAACATGCACATCAAGTTAGCAACCAAAACATGCATGAAACTCCTAACACAACCTCATACATACCTTAATCTTGATGCTAACTTAGCCAAATCTCCTTCTAGATCTCTTCCAAACCAAGCATGAAGCAAAAATCCTCCTTCTTCCTTAGTTTTGGCTCAAAGAAAGGATGAACAAAATTTTTTCTTTCCTTCTCTACAACTCACGGCAATGGGGGGATTACCACACTCACACACATTTTTTTTTCATTTTTTATCACCCATACACCTTTGTTTATTATTTCACCCTAATGCACCAACAAAACATGTTTCATGACATGTTTAGCCCATCCTCCTTGTCATGGCCGCCACCACCTATAAAAGGGGAATTTGACATGCAAGTCCATTATTTTGCATGCATGCTTTAATTAGTCATCACACATTTCCTATCATACTTTCAAAGTTCATTACTAAGTCCTTTCTTGTGGAATTCACCCTTATAACACTAAATCAATCATCATAAAATGTCATACATGAGCACACACATATTATAGGCATCAAAATAAATTTTTAATTATTTTTATGCCTCGGTTTTGTGGTCCCGAGACCACCTTCCGACTAGGGTCAATTTTGGGCTGTCACAACTCTCCCCCACTTAAGAAATTTTCGTCCCGAAAATCTTACCGTAAATAGGTTTGGATATCGCTCTTTCATAGAGTTCTCGGTCTCCCAAGTAGCTTCTTCTATCCCGTGCTTGAGCCATAACACTTTTACTAGCGGAACCCGCTTGTTTCACAACTCTTTCACTTCTCGTGATAGGATACGAATCGGTTCTTCCTCATAACTCATATTAGCTTGAATTTCAATTTCTGATGGACTAATCACGTGCGATGGATCGGATCTATAGCGTCAAAGCATCGAAACGTGAAAGACATCGTGAACCTTTTCGAGTTCGGGGCAAAATCTAACGATATGCCTTTGGATCGACTCGCTCGGATATCTCATATGGCCCAACGAACCTCGGGCTCAACTTGCCCTTACGGCCGAATCGAGTATCTTTTTCCAAGCGATACCTTGAGAAACACTTTATCACCCACGATACTCGATATCCTTACGCTTCAGTCCGCGTCGACTTCTAACGATCGGAGGCTATCTTGAGACTTTCACGGATTACTTTCACTTTCATTCAGCATCCCTAATCAAATCCACCGAAAATCTTGCTTTCACCGAGCTCGGTCCAAAACAATGGTGTACGGCATTTACGACCGTACAAGGCCTCGTAGGTGCCATCTTAATACTTGATTGAAAGTGTTGTTGTAAGCGAATTCAATCAACGGCAAATACCGTTCCCATAAACCACTAAACTCAAGGACGCAACATCTTAACATATCCTCAAGTATCTGAATTATCCGCTCGGATTGACCATCGGTTTGGGGGTGAAAGCGGTGCTGAAATGTAACTTGGTACCCAAAGCTTCTTGCAACTTTTTCCAAAATCGCGAGGTAAATCTCGGATCTCTATCCGACACGATGGAAATAGGCACCCGTGTAATCTCAACTGAGAAACGTACAATTCAGCTAATTTGTCAATTGAAAAATCCGTGACGTCACGGGGACAAAGTGGGCCGACTTAGTCAATCGATCTACCACGACCCAAACCGCATCCTTCTTTCTTGTCGACAATGGCGGTCGGATACAAAGTCCATTGTGACTCGATCCCATTTCCACTCGGGTATCGTGATTGGTGAAGTAATCCTCAAGGCACTGATGTTCCGCTTTCACTTGTTGACATATTAAACATCTCAAACAAAGTCGGAGATGTCTCGCTTCATACCATGCCACCAAAACCGAGCGTTTCAAATCATTGTACATCTTCATTACTCCCGGGTGGATTGCCATTCGGCTACAATGGGCTTCATTGAATTATCGAAATGAGTTCAATTCTTTGGAACACACAGACGACTTTTGAACCTCAAACAATCGTCATCATCGATTTGAAACTCGAATCCTTGTTTGGAACACACTCGGCCCGTTTTGCACCAACTCGTCGTCGACTTTCGAGCTTCTCGAATTTGATGTATCAATAGTGGTTTGGCTTTCAATTCAGCTACTAACACACTATCGGATCGAACAGACAAGTGCACGTTCATCGCTCGTAAAGCGAATAATGATTTACGACTCAAGGCATCCGCAACCACATTTGCCTTTTCCGGATGATAGTCAATGACCAGCTCGTAATCCTTTAACAGCTCGAGCCAACGTCTTTGTCGCAGATTTAAGTCTCTTTGGATCATCAAATATTTGAGACTTTTGTGATCCGAGTATACATGGCACCTTTCACCAAATAAGTAATGTCACCAAATCTTTAAGGCGAATACGATGGCGGCCAATTCGAGATCATGAGTTGGATAATTTTTCTCATGTGGCTTTAATTGCCTCGACGCATAGGCCACAACTCGACCTTCTTGCATTAATACGCAACCTAACCCAAGTAGAGAGGCGTCGCTATAGATGACAAGCTCTTTCTTGGGACTCGGGTTGCACTAGAATTGGGGCTTCAGTCAAATAAGTTTTCGATTGATCGAAACTTTTTGGCATTTCTCGTCCATTCAACTTAACATCCTTTTGGAGTAAGCCGTCATCGGCGTGGCTATCGTTGAGAAGCCTTTACAAATCATCGGTAATAAGCAAGCAAGCCCAAAAAGCTCGAACCTCGTAATATTTCTGAGACTTCCAATTAAGTATGGCTGAAATTTTATTCGGTCGACTCGAATACCGATGAGATACCACATGACCCAAGAAGCTAACCTCTCTTAACGAACTCACACTTCTTTGAACTTAGCATATAATTGCTTATCCCGTAAAATTTGCAACACTAACCGCAGTGTTCAAGCATGTTCGGTCTCATTTCTTGAATAGACCAAGATGTCATCAATGAACATGACTACGAATCGATCCAAATATGGTCTAAAGATCCGATTCATTAAATCCATAAATACCGCAGGGGCATTAGTGAGCCCAAACGGCATCACTAGGAACTCATAGTGACCATATCTCATTCGAAGGCGTCTTGGGTACGTCCGAATCTCGGATTCGCAATTGATAATAGCCCGATCTCAAATCTATTTTCGAGAACACTAAGGCTCCCTTTAGTTGATCGAACAAGTCATCGATACGTGGCAACGGATATTTGTTCTTTGTTATCGCTTTATTAAGCTGACGATAATCGATGCACAGCCGCATGGTTCCATCCTTCTTTTCACGAACAACACCGGCGCACCCTAAGGCGAAAAACTCGGGCGAGCAAAACCTCTATCCACCAATTCTTGCAACCGAGCTTCCAACTCCTTTAATTCGTTGGTGCCATACGATACGGAGCTATCGAAATTGGAGTGGTACGGTACCAATTCGATGCCAAATTCTATTTCCGAGCGGTGGTAAACCCGACAATTCTTGAGGAAAACATCCGGTATTCACAAACCACGGCGCAGATTCGGGTTTCTTTTTCGATTCCTTGTCATCGAGCACGTCGCAAGGTACGCCGCACTCTTTTCTTACATATTTTCGGGCCAACATTGCGATATTACGGTGGCAACCCTTTAAGTCCGTAGACTTAACCCGAATTATCTCGTTATTCGCGCACCTCAAATCGATAGTCTTGCTTTTGCAATTTACGACCGCATCGTGCATGGTCAACCCATTCAAACCAAGAATAACGTCAATTCATCGAGCGGCAAAAGCATCAAGTCCGCCGGAAACAAGAACCTCGGAACACTAGGGACTTTTCTTGCACACTTTGTTGACAAGCACGTAATGACCCAAGGGTTTGACACCGAATTACAAACTCGAGAGACTCAATAGGCAAAGTCTTCTTTGGATGCTAAGGTTTCACATATATAAGATTGAGTAGAACCGGGGTCAATCAAAGCAATCACATTAGTATTGAAAAGAGTGAAAGCACCGTAATGACATCCGGAGAGGCGGCATCCTCGCGTCTTGGCGTATGGCATAAGTCCTCGCAGAGCACGAGCCTCGGATCGATGGTAGCATCTCTAGATCCTCTCGACCGCCATCGACATTGCCCATATTTCTAGGTGGCCTACCTCGGCGGTGGTAGCACCCGAGTTTCCACTCGACTCACATTCATTCAAGCATCCTCGGGCAATCCTTCCTAAAGTGGTCGGCCGATCCACACTTATAGCGGAGCGATCACGAAACCAACACTCCCGAAGGCCATTTGCCACAATGTTGACACTCCGCCTCTCTCGGCGATCATTTCCACCATCGGCGATCAAGTGACTCGTGTGGTCAGGGGTCGATCGCGTCCTCGTCTAGAAAAGCCCAAAGCGCCTCTAGACCGGTTCACATCATCTCGAAATCTCTTGATTGCTGTTGAAGAGACTTTCCGAGGACCTCTTTCGAATTCTCCGGTTCCCACATCACTTTTGTTTCTCCTTTCTAAGCTCTTCGACTTTACAAGCTCGCTCAACAAGTACTACGATCTCGTATTTCGAGAATGCCAACGAACATCCTTATATCATCATTCAGCCCATCCTCGAAGCGTTTACATAATAGCCCGGACGAAATGCATCCTCGCGTGTATCGGCTAAGCCTCACAAATTTTCGTTCATAGTCGGTAACCGACATAGAACCTTGCTTAAGATCAAGAAATTCCCTTCGCTTTTGGTCGATGAATCTCGATCGATATACTTTTTTTTTTGAACTTGGTTTGAAAGAATTCCCAAGTCACTTGCTCTCTAGGTACCCACAGTCGAGTACTCCACCAATAGTAGGTGGAATCACGTAGCAAGGAGATGGTACACTTTAAGCACTCATCGGTGTACAAGATAGCTCATCGAGCACCGGATAGTGTTGTCCAACCAAAATTCAGCTCGTTCGGCATCATCATCATCCGTAGCTTTAAATTCGGTGGCCCCATGTTTTGAATCCTATCGATTGGGGATTACTTGACCTTATTTGGTCGATTCGGAGGTATTGTAGGTCTTGGGGTTGCATTTGTCGGGAATGGAGGTTGTGGGACAGCCGTGTTAGTTCGAATGTATTGATTAAACCATTCGTTCATCACACTATAAAAGGCTTGCCTAGCCTCATCATTCGGATTCTTGGCCATAGGTTGAAAGTCCGTCGGCGTTGTCCCTTGTGCGGGAGCAGCGCCACACTCTCCACATCATCAGCTATTGCTCGGTTGGGATCGGGATCCATTGCTATAAACAAACTCAAAGTCAAATTGTCAGAAATCACCACACTATCGATTCATCATTTAATGGCATGTATAGCTAGACCCCAAACACCTCACGGTAGTCCTAGAATCGACTAAACCGTGGCTCGATACCAATAAAATTGTAACCCTAGTGTCCGACACGGCGATGGTCTCGGGTTGAGGGTGTTACAATTTTATTTGATACCAATAAAATTGTAACACCCCGAACCCGAGACCATCGCCGGTGTCGGACACGAGGGGTTAGCAAGCCAAGTTCACTTGTTTTGCCCATCCATTGGACATTTCCAGTCAGGCTGGAAAAACTGCATCACTGTCGCCTTAAAAATCATATCTCGAGTTTCAAAACTCGGAAACTGGTTTCGTAAATTTTCCCTGAATTTAGACTCATATATCCATCCATGGATTTATTTCTAGAATTTTTTGTCGGGCCAATTGGTACAGTTTATTAGTTAAAGTCACCCATGTTACAGGGATCGACTGCTCTGACCTTCGCGAGGTATAACTTGAATATCTCTCTGTACAGGGCTTTAATGCTGGTGCCGTTTGTTTCTAATGAAACTAGACTCAAAATGGAATCTGTACATATAAGGTATGTCTCCTAATTCTTTCTGGATAATTTATAGTAAATTTTTAAAGTTGCGACAGGGAACCCAGAAACCGTTCTGGCCCTGTCTTACAATAGCTTTAATATCTCTTAACATGTAACTCCTATGACCATTTCGTTTCTTCCATATGAAAATAGACTCATCAATGTTCATTTACATAGCTGATTCACTATTTAATACCATTCCTACAAATTTTGGTGATTTTTCACATTCACGTTACTGCAGCTGGCAGCATCTGTTTTAAGGTAGGTCTTACCTATTTTGTAGTCTCCATGAACCAACTAGTCTTGCCTTACATAGGTCTACATATGATCATTTTAACCATGCCAATGGCTGATCATGTGACCAACATTCCCATTTCCAATTCATAGTCACATCATGACACCATATATATATATACAAACCGCAAATAGTTTAAGTTGATACTTCACTATTACGAGCCATTTTCGCATGGCCGTACACATATACATCATAACATATTTAAACCAACAAGGGTAGTCCTATACATGCCATTTCAAGTTCAACCAAGAATTTATACCAAAATGGGGGCTTGATAGTGTGGATGACTTGACTTCAACGATCCCGAATCCGATTGCTATCAAGCGAAATCTAGAAAACCGAGAGCCAAAGCAATGGAGTAAGCATTTTTATGCTTAGTAAGTCTCAAGGAATATAATCAACTCTAATTACAGCAATACATTCACATAGTTAAATGCATCATTTCATTAATGCACATTCACATAATCATACTTACTTCACCATCCCAACTCTTATGTTCATACACAAATAACGGCTTCATTAAGGCCGATAACTCGTTCCATCATAGGAGCGGATATTCACGCTCTTACTCCTAGCGCGCAAAGCACACACCGCACTTACCTTGTCATTGGGAAATTTCACAAGTGCATTAGCTGAAATTTTCCAGCAAGCTTATAATTTTCAAATCACATACCTTGAGTTTAACCGGATGTCGCTACTCGATCAATCGCCTCGGGACATAGCCGGTTATGGTAACCCGCACCAAGGCCTCACGGGACTTAACCGGATATCACGATTTGCACAAATGCCTTGGTCTTAGCCGGATAGAATGACTTCATACGAATGCCTTGGTCTTAGCCCGGATGTAGCCACTAGCACAATTGCGTTCGGGTCTTAACCGGTTATAATTTCCAGCATAATTGTCTTGGGGCTTAGCCGGATATCATTCAATTTCTCATGCACACATACATCAATAATCATTGGACATACATATTTATTTTCGTTACTAAGGCTCAAACACAATTATAATCACTAACATAATCGCCTTGGGACTTAGCCGGGTATCATTCGAATACTCATACACACATAAATCAATAATCAATACATCCATATTTCATTCCACATAATTCAAGTAAGGTCACTTCTTTAGGACTTACCTCGGATGTTGTCGAACGGCTTTACGGCTATTCGATTACTTTTCCTTCCCTTGTCCAATTGTGGCCCTCTTAGCTCTTGAGCTAATTCAAACAAATTCAATTTATCAAAACCTCATTGTGCTAGCTTATGGCGAATATGACAAGGAATTTAAATGGTCATATGGCCACCCTTTAGCTTGAATACACAATGGTCATGCACATTTTATACTACATCAAGCAATTCAATACAATTTATTCGAGCATCAAGGAAAAGCTAAGGCCTTCAATAGGCTACCCAAGGCCGAATATACTTGTCCATGTTGAGGCCAATTATGCACTTAATACCACACAAAACAGCATGCATTTTACTAGTTAATGCTTTGCATATTGTAGCTCAAAACTTACAATATAGCATCAAGCACTCATATGTGTGCTAGGCAGAATGTGCTTACAATTTCACAATTATTCTTCAACATCTTCTTCTTTAAACAAACTTATTCATCACTTCCTTCATAACCAAAACATCATGTGCAAACATATATATACATATATGAGCATGGCGAATTTCAAGGTGTCCATAGCCATCCAAAACACAAATTTTAACTAACATGCAAGAAGCATGAACCATGCTCATGAATGCATCATGGCGAATATGACAATCATGCTCCTTTTCAACTTCAATCATGATAAAACAAAAGAAAGCTCAAAATCTTACTCAAGAGTAGACAATCCATCATTGCATGCATCATCATCAAGCTTCACACTTAGCATGCAATGGCTTTATCACCATAACAACTTTGGCCAAATACCATTTCCATGGCTTAACAAAGATTTGAGCCATGGCTAACATGCACATCAAGTTAGCAACCAAAACATGCATGAAACTCCTAACACAACCTCATACATACCTTAATCTTGATGCTAACTTAGCCAAATCTCCTTCTAGATCTCTTCCAAACCAAGCATGAAGCAAAAATCCTCCTTCTTCCTTAGTTTTGGCTCAAAGAAAGGATGAACAAAATTTTTTCTTTCCTTCTCTACAACTCACGGCAATGGGGGGATTACCACACTCACACACATTTTTTTCATTTTTTATCACCCATACACCTTTGTTTATTATTTCACCCTAATGCACCAACAAAACATGTTTCATGACATGTTTAGCCCATCCTCCTTGTCATGGCCGCCACCACCTATAAAAGGGGAATTTGACATGCAAGTCCATTATTTTGCATGCATGCTTTAATTAGTCATCACACATTTCCCTATCATACTTTCAAAGTTCATTACTAAGTCCTTTCTTGTGGAATTCACCCTTATAACACTAAATCAATCATCATAAAATGTCATACATGAGCACACATATTATAGGCATCAAAATAAATTTTAATTATTTTTATGCCTCGGTTTTGTGGTCCCGAGACCACCTTCCGACTAGGGTCAATTTTGGGCTGTCACACGTACGCTAGCGCACAGCCCCCGTACACCGCCACGTACCTGCAAATAGACAAGAGAACAATAGCAAATAGAAACAAAAACAAAGGAATAGCAAAAAAAAACAGCTTGTACTTTTATTTTTTTTTATTGTTCAGCTATAAAGCCATTCCTTGTATTTTTAATTGTAACTTCAATGAGGAACGTATACTACACAAAAAAAAAGAGCAATCAAATACAAAAAAGAATCAAGGTGATTTTTCGATTCAAAATCTTGGATTTTTTTTTAGTTTCATTCGTCTGGGTTTTGTTGCTCTTATATTCGAAAGTAAAATAGAAAAAAGGAGGGGAAGAGGGTACCTGGATGGCCTCCGATGTCGAGAGCCCATCGCCAGTGTCGGGGCTAAGCCGATTGGGGCTTCACTTTTTCCTTTCGCTTCTCGAGTCAAGAAGGTTAAGCCTTCGGTTCCTTTTCGAAAGGAAGGGGTTAAACACCCTATTTACAAGGCTCCAGCCACCCTCTATGGTCATGGCGCGTTGGATCTCCGATGGAAGCAGCACCGGCAGAATAAGAGGAGAGCGAGAGAGAAAGAGAGAAAGCCCTAAAAATTTTTGAAAAGAAATAAAGAGAAAGTGTTTTTTTTTTGCTCTGTTTTTTTCTATTTATGAGAGGTTGATACGGCACCGTTTTGAGTGTGGGCATTGGTGGCCAAAACGGCACCGTTTGGTATGTGACCTGAGGACCCGACCGGATACCCTTGGGATCCGCATGTTTTTACAGGGGGTAATTGCGCTCCTAGTCCTCCCCATTCACACAACCATCCAATTGCGCCTGATATATTTTACCTCATTTTTTAATTTAGCGCTGTAATTTGCGCACGTTTGCAATTTGGTTTGCAATGTAACGCAGCATTTCAGGATCTGGATTATTTCCAATTTGAGTCCCTACGCATTTGCGCGCATTGCATATTGGTCCTTTTTTTATTATTATGGTTTTATTTTCAAATTATCCCTTTTGTCTTAGCTTAATTCTAATTAAGTCTTTTAATTTTATAGCCTTTTGTTCTTGATTACTTATTTGTACATTTTAAACTACCTTGGTAATTGTTTCTTTATTATTGTAAATTTGTTTTTGTAATATCATCATCACATTTTGTATATTTTATATAAATGTTTTATACATTATAATATATATATTATAATAAAGTTAGCTTTATTCTATGTATATTATTAATGTTATGTTATTTCATACATGTTTTGAATCTATTCATATATTTTAATATACATTTTGTTATTTTAATACGTTGTATGCATGTTTTACATATTATTTAAATTATTATCATACACATATATATTGACACATATGTTAGGTTTATATACATCATTAAATCTATATATTTTATACCTATAGTTTTCCTTGCACATACAAGTATCTCTTTAAATCTATTATATATAATTTATAATAAAATTAATTTAATCTTAAATACATTATTAAGTACATGCTTTTGTTACAAATAATTATTTCTTAATCTATTTAAGCATATGTTTTGTAAATCTATTGTGTGTGTTTGCTAGGCTTATATTTTATCATGCATTCTTGCTATTCTTCCATATTACATATATTATTCGAATTTCATTTATTGTATGTATTTTGACAAATATTTTTAACACTTTATATATTATGTGATTTAAAAATACCCATTCTATAACACTTACTTAAATGGTCACATGTACATTTCTAGTTTTTTTATCCATCAATTCATATATTATATATTACGTATTTATCATTATTTTAAACTTGTTTTATACCGTATTGCTCTTTTAATTTCCATTTTCTTTTGTACATCTTGTGTTGATTATGCCATACTAGGCTTTGTATTTTATTGTGGCATATTATTTGCATTCTTGTGTTATTATTGTGGCATATTATTTGCATTCTTGTATTATTATATTGATCATTCTCCATGCATTATTGAAATTGGGTTATACTTTTAGATTAATCATATCTAATTGTTTATTTTGTTAGTTGATTAAATAAGGCTATTTTATGTCATTCATCAAGTGTTGTGTGTGTATATCATCCTATAATCGTTGATTTCCTTTGGATTTATGAAATATTGCTTTATAACTTCCAACTCTTTAAAACTAAGTATTCCGTTTTATTTCAAGTCGAATTAATGTGTTTTAAGCTAGTTTTATAATTGTTCATTCGAAAATTCCTTAAAACGAATGCAATGTTCGATGTTTGGAAATTCGGGGAATCGTGCCCTATCGTGCTGGATTTCAATTTCCAATTTGTTCAAAGTAATCGAATATTCCTTTAGAAATTCACTCATGTTTTCTAAATTCTAAAACAAGGCAATGCTCAATGTTTAGAAATTCGAGGAATCGTGCCCTACTGTGCTGTGTTTTGGTTTTTCATTGGACTAAATAATTGGGCATCCTTTTTTAATTTTCAACATATAAACTTTTGGAAACCAGAATTTATTGTGTTTTAGAGGGTATAAAGGATCGTGTCCTATCGTGCTGGATGTGATGCTGTATTCCTCTGAAACAAGAGAATTTTGACGACCAAATTGATCCATTCAAATGCTTCAAAAGGAACCATATTTCAAAAGTAGCTTTAAAGCTTAGACGTAAGAACAATACTTGATCAAATTGGTACCAATTTTGGGCGTGGTGAGGGTGCTAATCCTTCCTCATATGTAATTGACTCCCAAACCCGTTCTCTCGAATTTCGTAGGCCAAAATTGATTTAAATAGAATAAAGTATTTTATTAAGGTGATCCAATCACACCAAAACAAAAGATTGGTGGCGACTCCATTTTTGTTTTTTAAAGTTGATCCCCGCCTTTTTTTTAAAAAAAAATGGTTTTGACAAATGGAATTGGCATAAAATTGATAGATGAATTGAGAATTTATAAGTACTTATGTGTTGATGTTTTATATTTTATATACTATTGATGATTTTTGATGCGAGCTTACTAAGTTTTTGGAAGCTTACTTTGTGTGTGTTTGCATTGTTTTATAGGTATCGAAGCTACTGTGAGCTCGGGGATCATGAAGGATTGTCACCACACTATCAAACCTCATTTTGGTACTTTGAAAATGTATATATTAAAGTATGGCATATATAGGCAAGTAATTGTGGGATTATGTTTTGTGATATGTATATATTTAGCCACGTGATATGGCTTGCTATGGTTGTGGATATGTCATGGTTTTGGTATAAGATATGTGATGCAATATGACATATTTGGTATGTTTTTGTTGAACAAAAGAAATGGTGAATATTGTTAAGTTTTGGTAAGTTTTAGCATAAGATTGAATGATGTATGGAATGAAATGCTTTGATATGCTTTTGACTTATGTTTTGATTTGGAATTTTGGCTGAATTGGCTGTGGAATTATGCTTGTTTCTTTACTTGTAGGTTAACCCAAATTGGGGTGGCAAGTTGGCTATTCAAATGGCCTATTTTTGTCCACACGGGCAGGGACACGGGCATGTGTCTTAGCCGTGTGTGACGCACGGCTATGTTGCAGGGCCGTGTGTCCCCTGGGGTACCTTACAATTGTAGGTCAGGCTCAAGCATGGCCAAGGCACACGGGCATGTGGCTAGTTATGTGGCCCAAGTCAGTATGTATGTTTTGTTTTGGCACGGTCTAGACATACGGGCGTGTCTAAAGCCGTGTAAGGCACACGGCCTGTTCACATGGGCATGTAACCTGCACTTATTTGAGAAATGTTTAAATTTTAGAGAAAATTTGTATGTGTTTGGTTTAGTCCCGACCCCTTTCTAATACATGTTTAAGGTCACGATAACCTATATAAGGGACTCTAAATTGATTATTAATCTTTAATACTTCGATGCTTATGAAATGAATGTTAATGTTTCGATTTTGTCCGGAAATGCCTTTAACCTTAGTTCGGCAACGGATAAGGGTTAGGGGTGTTACATTTTATTGGTATCAGAGCTATGGTTTAGTTGATTCTAGGACTACCATAGCATATGTGAGTCTAGCTATACATGCCATATTTATGAACTACGATAGTGTGATGAATCCTAACATTGAAATATGTTTTTATATAGCAAATGGATCCCAAAAGGGCTATAGCGGACGATATCGAAAGCAATGCACCTGCTCCCACGCAAGGGACGGTGCCATCTGATTTTAGACTGGCTACGAGTAGCTATGAAGGTGAGGCTAGACAAGCCTTATATCAGATAATGAACGATTGGTTTAGCCAATATATGAGAACCAATCGGGCTGTTCAACAACTTCCACCCCCGATTAATTCTCCTCAAACTCCTGTTATGCCACCAGTGAATCCGGTTCAGTTAAGTAGACCACCAGTCGATAAGATTAGAAAATATGGGGTTGAAGAGTTTCGAGCTACAATAGCGATGATGCTGAAAGAGCCGAGTTTTGGCTAGAGAACACGATAAGAGTGTTTGACGAATTATTATTAAATCCTGAAGAATGCATAAAATGTGATGTTTCCCTTCTAAGAGATACGTCGTTCCATTGGTGGAAGACTTTGACATCTGTGGTTTCGACTGAACGGTTTACTTGGGAATTCTTTCAAGTTGAATTTTGAAAGAAATACATTAGTCAGAGATTCATCGATCAGAAACGTAAAGAGTTTCTCGAGCTTAAATAAGGCCGTATGTCTGTAATAGAATATGAGCGGGAATTTATAAGGTTGAGCTAGTACGTGAATATGTATCTTCTGAAGCAATAATGTGTAAAAGATTCGATGATGGGTTATACGAAGATATTCGTCTGTTAGTTAGGATTCTGGAAATCAAAGAATTTGTTGTACTTGTTGAATGAGCATGTAAAGTTAAAGATCTCGGGAAAGAGAAAAGAAAAGCTAATTTTAAAGCTAGAGAAGTACGAAAAAGATCATCGAACAAGTCATTTCAGTTTGCAACAAATAAATTCAGAGATGATAATAGCCGTTTAAAGGCTACTGAGGGACATTCGAATAAAGATCGTGCTAGATCGTAATCGAGCTTTAAAGCTCCATCTACGTCTGTTGCCAGTGTTGGTAATGTAAAGAATGAAAAACCTGAGTCTGATCAATGTGGAAGACGACATTTTGGAGAGTACTAGGGAAAGAGTAATAATCGAGCTTGTTACAGTTGTGGTTCAAGTAATCATTTTATAAAAGATTGCCCAGATTTAGCTGAAAAAGATAATGTTTAGCATCCATTGTGGTAGACCTCTCAGAAATACAAGAAATATAAGTGGCAGTCAAAGAGGGACAAAAGATATAGTTGTTAGATCAGAGGCTCGTGCACCTGCCAGAGCCTATGCTATTCGAGCTCATGAAGAAGCTTCGTTGCTAGATATGATTAGGGGTACATTCACTCTTTATGATACTTCTGTGACTACTTTGATAGAGCCTGGATCAAGACATTCGTATATATTCATGAACTTATTGAACAGTAAGACTTTGTCTGTAAAGTCTACTGAATTTGTAATTAGAGTTTTGAACCCCCTAGGCAGATGTGTTTTGGTTGATAAAGTTTGGAAGAATTGTCCATTAATGTTTCGAGACACATGTTTTCCAGCTAATCTGATGATGTTACCTTTTAATGAATTTGATATACTTTTGGGTATAGATTGGTTAACTTTGCATGATGTTGTTGTGAACTGCAAACAGAAAACTATTGATTTGAGATACAAGAATGATGCAATAGTCAGGATTGAATCTAGTGATTTGAATGGATTGCCTGCTGTGGTATCTTTGATGAAAGCTTTGAGTATTGTGAGAAAAGGTTGTGAAGCCTATTTTTCTTATGCGATTCGTTCGAGAGTGGTAGAAAAGAAAGTTGGATCAATGCTTGCTATGTGTGAGTTCCTTGATGTATTTCCTGATGAACTTCCGGGATTACCTCCGGTTAGAGAAGTAGAATTTGGCATTGAATTGGTACCTGGTACTACTCTGATTTCGATAGCTCTTTATAGAATGACTCTGACTGAACTAAAATAATTAAAGTCTCAATTGCAAGAGTTAACAGATAGATGATTTGCTAGATCGAGTTTCTCACCTTGAGGTGCTCCAGTTCTTTTTGTGAAAAAGAAAGACAATACGATGAGAATGTGTATAGATTATCATCACTTGAATAAAGTGACTATCAAGAATAAGTATCCTCTACCTCGAATTGATGATTTGTTTGATCAGTTGAAAGGAGGTGTTGTGTTTTTGAAAATAGATTTGAGATCAGGTTATTATCAGTTGAGAGTAAAAGACTCAGACATTTTGAAAACTACTTTCCGAATGAGGTATGACCACTATGAATTTTTAGTTATGCCTTTCGGAATGACTAACGCACCTGCTATTTTTATGGTTTTGATGAATAGAATTTTCCGACCGTATCTAGATCAATTCGTTGTTGTATTCATTGAAGACATATTGATTTATTCACGTGATGAATTCGAACATGCCAAGCATTTGAGATTAGTGCTACAGATTCTACGAGATAAGCAATTCTATGCGAAGTTCAGTAAATGTGATTTCTGGTTACAAGAAGTTGGTTTTCTGGGTCATATTGTATCAGCATCTGGTATTCGAGTTGATCTGAGCAAAATTTCAACTATTTGGATTGGAAACCTCCAAGGAATGTCTCTAAAGTCTGCAATTTTTTGGGACTTGCTAGTTATTATAGAAGATTTGTAAAAGGTTATTCAATAAATACGACACCATTAAGAAAACTGCTTCAGAAAGATGTAAAATTTGTGTGGTCTGAAAAGTGTCAGAACAATTTTGATTAGTTGAAAACTTTGTTGACTGAAGCTCTAGTATTGGTACAACCCGGATCGGGTGAAGAATTTGTGATATATAGTGGTGCTTCGTTGATTGGTCTGGGATGTGTTTTAACGCAAGAAGGCAAAGTCATTGCTTATGCTTCGAGACAGTTGAAGCCGCACAAAAAGAATTATCCGACACACAATCTTGAATTAGCCGAGATTGTGTTTGCTCTAAAGATATGGCACGATTACCTATTTGGTGAGAAATATCATTTGTATTCTGATCATAAGAGTTTGAAATATCTGATGACTTAGAAAGATCTGAATCTTCAAGAAAGAAGATGGTTAGAACTGCTTAAAGATTACGAACTTGTGATTGATTCTCATCCGAGAAAAGCAAATGTTGTTGCTGATGCCTCAGTCGAAAATCGTTGTTTGCTTTGCATGCGATGAATGCTCATTTGGTTCTTTCCGATGATGGTTCAGTTTTAGCTGAATTGAAACCAAGACCTTTGTTCTTATAGCAGATTATCGAAGTTCAGAAGACTGATAATGAGATTTTAGCTAAACGAGCTTAATGTGATGTAGAGTCTGATTCAGAATTCAGAATTGATAAAGATGATTGTCTGAGATTCTGAGATAGAATTTATGTTCCAAGAAATCTAGAGTTAATTCAGATCATTTTGAGTGAAGCTCACAATAGTCGGTTATCTGTGCATCCGGGTAGTACAAAAATGTATAATGATCTGAAACTGCATTATTGGTGGTCTAGAATGAAAAGAGATATCTCTGACTTTGTTTCTAAATGTTTAATCTATCACCAAGTTAAAGCTGAACATCAAGTGTCATTTGGTTTGTTACAACCGATTATGGTTCCGGAGTGGAAATGGGATCATGTGACAGTGGACTTTGTTTCAGATTTTCCCCTGTCTCTGAGAAAGAAGGATGCAATCTAGGTTGTAGTTGATCGATTGATGAAATCTTCTCATTTTATTCCAATTCGATCTGATTACTCACTTGATAAGTTAGCTGAGTTATACATTTTTGATATTGTGAGATTGCACGGTGTGCTATCATCTATTGTATCAGACAGAGATCTAAGATTCACATATCGATTCTGGAAGAAATTACAAGATGCTCTGGGTACTAAATTGCACTTTAGTACTGCTTTTCATCCGCAAACGGAAGGCCAATCTGAGCAGATTATTCAGATACTCGAAGATATGTTGAGATGTTACATTCTTGAGTTTGAAGGTACGTGGTCGAATTCGCTTATAATAATAGTTTTCAGTCTAGCATTAAAATGACACCCTATGAAGCTTTATATGGTCGCAAATGTCGTACACCTTTGTATTCGATGAAGCTCAGTGAAAATAAGATTTATAGGGCTGATTTGATAAAAGAAACTAAATAGAAAGTGAAAGTGATCTGAGATAGTCTGAAAATAGCTTCTGATCATCAGAAATCTTATGCAGATTTGAAAAGAAAAGATATTGAGTTTGAGATTGGTGATAAAGTGTTTTTAAAGGTATCTCTATGGAAGAAAGTGCTTTGGTTTGGTAGAAAAGGAAAATTAAGTCTGAGATTCATTGGGCCGTATGAGATTACTGAGCGTATTGGGCCGGTAGCATATAGATTGTTGTTGCCACCAGAGTTAGAAAAGATTCATGATATGTTTAACGTATCAATTCTTCGACGATATAGATCCAATCCTTCATATGTGATTCCTTCGTCTAAAATTGAAGTTCAGTCTAATATGACTTACAAAGAAAAGTTGATTCATATTTTAGCTCGTGAGGTTAAAGAACTACGAAATAAGAAAATTTCGTTAGTAAAAGTGATGTGGCATCGAAACGGTATTGAAGAGGCCACGTGGGAGCCTGAAGATGCTATGAGATTACAATATCTGAATCTGTTTAATGGTAAGATTTCCGGGGACGAAAACCCTAAGGGGGAGAATAGTAACAGTCCAGTTTAGACCCTAGTCAGATTGTGGCTTTAGGACCACATATCCGAGTCAAAAAAATAATTAAATATTATTTTTTCTGCTTATGATGTGAGAATTAGTATGTGTGAAAGTTGCATATGAAAATTTAATCGTATGTGTACTCAATTTGATAAAAGGGCCTAATCGCGTAAAATGTAAAAGCTATATGCTAGATGTTAAAAGTGCCTATTTGATTTGGCTTTTAAACGAGGGGTCCTTATGATGCAAATAGACCATTGGTCTAATGAATGGACAAGTATGGACATGAGTTAGTGGATTTTGAATGGAATTAAAATGGTTATTTTAGTAATTGATAAATAAATGTTGATTTAATAAAAAAAACACATAAAATTTGTTCATTATCACCATTTTGCCGAAATTTTGAAGAAAAGAATTAGGGTTCTTGAGCTTTAAACATTCGGCATTTACAAGCCTCAATTAGGATTGATTTTTTTACTCGTTTTTTGATGATTTCTACATTTTTGTGACTGTTGTTAAGTGTTTTAGCTAGCCCATGCTTAAATTCATGAAATTGTTGAAGATTTGATGAGATGCTATTGATGAATTCATGAGTTTTGTGATGTTAAATGATGAATTATGAAAGCTTAGTGCTTGATATACATGTTTTGTAAAGTGATTTTGAGTGAAAATGCATATTAAGGATTAAATTGTAAAAAAAATGTTATTTTGAGGGATTAAAGTGTGAAATAATTGAAATGTATGGACATGTATGAAGGCTATGAAAATTTAGCTAAGCTTGTGTACAAGCAAATTTTGTGTTTTTTGTGATTTTGTGAATTAGGGACTAAAGTGTTGAAATGTGGAAATGCGAGTGATGGTTTGCAAAATGCCCTACTTCTATGTATATGGATTGGTTTGAATGATTTAGTGAATAAAAGGGTTAATTTTGAATACATATATATCAAGAAAAGAGGAATTCAGACTTAGGTCGAGGGAAGTCGAAGATTATAGAATAAACTGCCCGAGTCGACAATTCTGAATAGAGGTAAGTTCGTATGTAAAACTTGATATTGCAAGTATGTCTTGATGCTTTGATTATACATAGATTGTCTATATATTTGGTTTGGATGAATATGATGATAAATCAATGGTATTTAGCACTAAGTGTGCGATTTAAGCTAGCTTCGGCTAAATGAGGCACTGAGTGTGAGAAATTATTATTATAGCTTTGGCTAATCTTTAAAGCACTAAGTGTGCGGATGTTTAAAGCATTGGTAATCTTTGGAAAGTCTTAAAATATCCGAACAAGAGGTGAGAATGAAAATGAATGAATTCGGGAAGGTTCAGGTACGTATGATACTTATGTGGTAGATGGTATTATTCTTATAAAGTTTATTGAATTGGTAAGAACATATGAATGGTGTTGGCATAAAATTGATAGATGAATTGAGAATTATAAGTACTTATGTGTTGATGTTTTATATTTTATATACTGTTGATGATTTTTGGTGCGAGCTTACTAAGCTTTTGGAAGCTTACTATGTATGTGTTGGCATTGTTTTATAGATATCGAAGCTATTGTGAGCTCGGGTATCGTTGAGGATTGTCACCACACTATCAAACCTCATTTTGGTACTTTGAAAATGTATGTATTAAAGTATGGCATGTATAGGCTAGTAATTGTGGGATTATGTTTTGTGATATGTATATATTTAGCCATGTGATATGGATTGGTATGTTGTGGATATGTCATGGTTTTGGTATAAGATATGTGATGCAATATGATATATTTGGCATGTTTTTGTTGAACAAAAGAAATGGTGAATATTGCTAAGTTTTGGTAAGTTTTAGCATGAGATTGAATGTAACACCCCTTACCCAAGACCATCACCTGAGTCGAGCACGAGGCGTTATCAAACTTATCTTACTTGTTTAGAGCATAATTTTTTTTTTAAATTAATTCACTCGCATTCATCAAATAAATCCATAAAAAGGACCTTCGAGGCCCTAAAACATGCAATTGGAATGGTTCGGGAACAAACCAGGAACATTAAAAAATTTTCGATTACTTACACAAATCAAAACAATTTATTTCACTATTCATAATAAAACTGTCCATCTTTGTAACAGTCACTAAATTAATTATAACTCGAGTTACGAAACACGAAATTTAAATCCGTAAATTATTCCTGAAAATAGAGTCATATATCTTCTTACCATAATGTTTCCAGTATTTTTGGTTTGGCCAATTAGTATAGTTTATTCATTAAAGGTTCCCCTGTTTCGAAGTTCAGTGTACCTGACCTCTCTTCACTAAAAATAGATTATCTCATTATACAAAATTCAGATAATGTTTATGTTTGTTTCTAATAAAAATAGACTCACTAAGAAAACTAGAAATATAAACTATGACTGATAAGTATTTTTTTAAAATTTCTAGTGATTTTTCAAAGTTGGAATAGGAGATCACGAAGTCACTCTAAATGAGTCTTACAAAAATTTAAATATCTCAAAATATAAACTTCCTTTGCTTGTTCTGCTTCTTTCCTATGAAAATAGACTCAATAAGATTTAATTCTATATCTCATTCACCATTTCCATTTCTAAAATTTTTAGTTATTTTTCAAAACCACGTCATTGCTGCTGTTTCCTAACTATTCCATGGCCAACTCTTACTCCATAATTTCTTTGCATCAAACCTCATTTAGGCATACATAATACCAAAACATGTTCTTATTTAGCTATATCATAAGCTAATCATTACCAAGTATTCAAATGCCATTCTTTAATCATATCATAAGGACATACACACAAAATAGTGAAGTCCCTATACATGCCATAACTTAAAGTATTTCTAGTCACAAAATACCGAAATAGCTCGTTGATAGTGTGAGGAAATCTCCGACGTCCTCACGATTTTCTGAGTTGGCTTTGCGATACTATAAAAAAGAGAGAAAAGAAAGGGAGTAAGCATAAAGCTTGGTAAGTTTGCATGTAAATAAATAACAACATTTTAAATGAATTATCAAGATAACCTGAACATTTCGAACATAGACTTATCTTACCTTCCTTTTGGTACACTCTTTAAATTTTACGTTGAACCACATGGAATACTAAGGATACACGGGTACCTTTCCTTTTTAAACTTACCATTCCGATGTCTTGACATGGTCTTATGTGGTGTCCTTGCCTTATGAACTCACCATTGCCATGCCTTGGCATGGTCTTACATAGGATCTTTGCATTATCGTAGTTTATCAATGCCATGTCTTGACATGGTCTTACATGATTTCCTTGCCTTGTAAAACTCACCAATGCCATGCCTTGGCATGGTCTTACTTGGTATCCTTAAACCCTAATGTCATGACATTTGTATGCTACACATTCCTAAAGTTCAACCGGGACTTTTAAGTATCATTTCTCTGTCAATTCTTGCTTAAATCATGAAGGAATAAATTTACAAAATAAATATATAGATGCTGAAAAATAACATCATTAATTATAAATAATAAAACATTGCATTTATTTACCGCAAACTTACCTCGATACAAAATACGATCAAATATTTTGATTTAGTCCTCAACCTTTTTCTTTCCTCGGTCTAACCCCGAATTTCGTTCTTCTTGATCTATAATAGCAAATTTAACTTATTTAATATTCACATTTATCAAAACAATCCTTAACTCTAACTTTGGCAAAATTATCATTTTGTGCCTCAACTTTTGCATATTTACACTTTTACCCCAATGCTCAGAAATGAAACTTGATCCCTAATTCTTATGTTTTATGTCATGCTGATCATTTATTTACCTACGGCAATATCAAAGTCCCACTCTAACATGTACTTATGACCATTAGGTATTTTTACCAATTATGTTGTTTTACTCGTTTTCGTTTAAAATCGCTTAGCTCAAGTCGTTTACATAATTTCAAGCTTCATATTCTACCATAAAATATCAAAATAAACACATTTCATCTATGGGTATTTTTCCAAATATGAACCCTAGTTTAAATTATTGCTAGAATAAGCTAAATCAAGTTACTGGGACTTCAAAAACGTAAAGAACATTAAATACGAGGCTTAGAATCACTTACTATGAAGCTTGGAAGCTTGACAAAACCCTAGCTATGAAGAACTCTTGAAATTTCGGCCTAATGAAGAAGATGGGAACATTTTTCCATCTTTTTCCCCTTTTTAATCTTTTAATTACCAAATGACTAAAATACCCTTCATTAAAACTTTAGTTATTTTTATCTATGTATGTCCATTTTTGTCCATGAAAACCTAATGGTTTAATTACCATTTAAGGACCTCTACTTCAATTATACTCTTCAATTTAATTCTTTAGCATCTAAAACTCATATTTATCAACTTTTGCAATTAAGCCCTAGTAGGTAAATTAAGTATGCTAACTGTAAAATTTTCCATCGATACTCTTAACACATGCATCTAATCACTCGGTAAATTATAAAAATTAATCGGAATAAACATTTCTATCTCGAATTCATGGTTTCACAACCACTGTTCCGTTTAGGCCCTATTTTGGGATGTTACATTTCTCCCCCCTTTAGGGATTTTCATCCTCAAAAATCTTACCTGTGAAAAGATTTGGATACTGTTTTTGCATACCCTCTTCAGGCTCTCATGTAGCCTCGTCTACCCCATGCCTATTCCATAACACTTTCACAAGTGCATTACTTTTGTTCCTTAGTTGCTTGACCTCTCGAGCTAAAATCGTTACTAGTTCTTCACCAGAAGTTATATCTTGTTGAATCTCAACCTCTGTCTTTGAAATCACATGTGAAGGATTAGAACATTAACGACGTAACGTGGACACATGGAACACATCATGAACCTTCTCTAACTCTGGCGGCAAAGCTAACCGATATGCTAATGGTCCAATTCTCTTAGTAACCTCAAAAGGTCCAATAAAATGTGGACTTAGTTCGCTTTTCTTGCCAAATCTAAGACTTTATTCTATGGGGATACTTTCAAGAACACTTTGTCACTAACTTGATACTCAATCTCTTTTCTTTTCAAGTCTGCATAAGACTTCTATCTATCTCAAGCTGCTTTCAAGAAATCTCTGATAACTTTCACTTTCTCTTCAGTTTCTTTAACTAAATCAACCCCGTAAATCTGATTTTCTTCAACCTCTATCCAATACAAAGGTGTGCAACATTTACGTCCATACAAAGCTTCATAAGGTGCCATTTTCAAACTCGACTAGTAACTATTATTATAAGCAAACTCTACCAACGGAAAATATTTCTCCCAACTACCTTGAAATTCTAAGACGCAACATCTGAGCATAACCTCAAGTATCTAAATTATGACAGCCCAAAATTGACCCTAGTCGGGAAGTGGTTTCGGGACCGCTAAACTGAGTCACCGAAATGTTTGAACGTAATATTTATTGTCTAGAATATGTAATTATGAATGTGTAAAAATTTCAAGCTTCGATTTAGTCGATTGCATGTGAATTCAGTTAGTAGGACTTGTGTGACACTTTTGAAAGGTGATAGGCTAATCTATAAGGACCTAATAGTGCATGTAATTAAAAGGGAGGACTTGCATGTCAAATTTCCCCCCTTAAGTGCTAGTGGCCGGCCATGACAAAGAGTTATGGGCAAAAACATGTCATAAAACATGTTGTGACAATGGTGTATGTAAAAAAATAATAAAATAAGGAGTGTGACAGCCCAAAATTGACCCTAGTCGGGATGTGATTTCGGGACCACAAAACCAGGGCATAAAAATAATTTAAAATTTATTTTGATGCCTATGATATGTGTTAATTTGTGTGTGACATTTTTGATGTTTCGATTTAGTGTTATAAATGTGAATTTCACTAGAAAGGACCTAGTAGTGAACTTTGAAAGTATGATGGGAAATGTGTGATGACTAGTTGCTCATGCATGCAAAAATAAGGATTTGCATGTCAAATTTCCCCCAACATGAAGTGGCGGCCATGGCAAGAGAGGATGGGCAAAACATGTCATGAAACATGTTTTGTTGGTGCATTAGGGAGAAATAATAAACAAAGGTGTATGGGTAAGAAAAGAATGAAAAAAAATGTGTGTGAGTGTGGTATTCCCCAATTGCCGTGAGTTGTAGAGAAAGAAAGAAAAATTTTGTTCATCCTTTCTTTGAGCCAAAACTAAGGAAGAAGGAGGATTTTGCTCCATTTTTGGTTTGGAAGAGATCTAGAAGGAGATTTTGGCTATACTTGCATCAAGATTAAGGTATGTATGAGGTTGTGTCATGAGATTCATGCATGTTTTAGTTGCTAACTTGATGTTCATGTTAGCCATGGTTCAAATCCTTGTTATGCCATGGAAATGGTATTTGGCCAAGGTTGTTATTGTGTTGAAGCCATTGCATGCTAAATGTGAAGCTTGCTAATGATGCATGCAATGATGGATTGACTACTCTTGAAATTTCTTTGTAGCAATCTTGAGTAAGACATTGAATTCTTTGTTTAACCATGACCGAAGTTGAAAGAGTATGGTTGTGATGTATTCGGCCATGGTGCATTCATGAGCATGATTTATGCTTGTTACTTGATTGGTAAAATTTGTGTTTGGATGGGTATGAACCCCTTGAGATTGACCTTGCACCTATATGTGTATACATGTTTGCACATGATGTATTGGCATGACATATATACTATTTCAAGGTATATATTTGCTTGTGATGATGTTTTGGTTATGAAGTACATGAGAGATGTGTATTGAACTACAATATGTAATCGTTAGTTAGTAAAATGCATGCTGTTTTTGTGTGGTATTAAGTGCATAATTGACCTCAACATGGACATGCATATTCGCCACATGAGGGGAAATTGGTGTGCATGCATTCGGTTAGAGGCAAGCATATTGATGCCTATTCTTGGCTTAGAAAATTGGCTAAGAGGAATATTAACTAATGTGTTGAGTTCGATTAGTGATTTCGTACATATGCGACTTTGATGCCTAATGAGCATATATATTGGCTAGGTATCTTGAATTCCTCTTCGATGCTCAAATGATAAAACCAATTTATTTGTTAAATTAAGCTCAAGAGCAAAGGGAGCTAAATCCGATAAGGGAAGGAAAAAGTCGTCGAATAGCCGTCGAAATCGTTCGACCACGTCCGAGGTAAGTTTTTGATATCGAAACTTAGATTTTGATTCGATTGAATGAAGTAATAAGCAATCGAAATTGTGCCTTTGTATGTGGCCATTGAGCGAAATGATATTTTGCTAAGTGAATTGTGCATAAAAGTTGTGTTATGAAATTGAAACAAAGATGTGTATGAATGTTCGAGTGATATCGGGCTAAGCCGAAGGCAATTGTGCGAGTTATGATATCAAGGGCTAAGCCGAAGGCAATTAGGCGAGTTATGATATCGGGCTAAGCCCGAAGGCAATTGTGCAAATTGTGATATCCGGGTTAAGTCCGAAGGCCTTTGTGCGGGTTACCATAACAGGGCTATGTCCCGAAGGCGTTTGAGCAGTAGCTATATCCGGATAAACTCGAAGGTATGTGATTCGAGAACTTTGAACTTGCTGGAAAATTTTCAGTTAATGCACTTGTGAAATTCCCAACAACAAAGTGCGTTTTGTGTGCCGCACACTATGAGTAAGTGCGTATGAATATTCGCTCTAATGATAAATGAGCTATCGGCATTAACTAGGCCGTTATTTGTGTATGAATATAAGAGTCGGGATTGTGAAGTAAGCATGTCTTTGAGAAATTGTGCATATAAATTATTGTTTAGCTACTTGAATTGTGACACCCCGAATGTGACCCTAGTCGGAGAGTGGTTTCGGGACCACGAAACCGAGTCACAAGAATAATTAAGTGTTATATTCCGTACTTATTGTATGTGGAATTGGTATGCGTAAATATTTCGTGTCTCGATTTTTATTAATTAGGTGCTAAATTATAAGAAAGGACTTAGTAGTGAACTTTGAAAGTACGATAGGAAATAGGTGATGACTAATTAAAGCATGCATGCAAAATAATGGACTTGCATGTCAAATTCCCCTTTCTACAAGTAATGGCCGGCCATGACAAAGAATATGGGTCAAACATGTCATGAAACATGTTTTGTTGGGCATTAGGGAGAAATAGTAAACAAATAAGCATGGGTAAGAAAAGAATGAAAAAAAAATGTGTGTGAGAGAGTGGCATACCCCATTGCCGTGAGTTGTAGAGAAGGAAAGAAAAAATTTTGTTCATCCTTTCTTTGAGCCAAAACTAAGGAAGAAGGAGGATTTTGCTTCATGCTTGGTTTGGAAGAGATCTAGAAGGAGATTTGGCTAAGTTTGCATCAAGATTAAGGTATGTATGAGGTTGTGTTGGGAGTTTCATGCATGTTTTGGTTGCTAACTTGATGTGCATGTTAGCCATGGCTCAAATCTTTGGTATGCCATGGAAATGGTATTTGGCCAAAGTTGTTATAGTGATAAAGCCATTGCATGCTAAGTGTGAAGCTTGATGATGATGCATGCAATGATGGATTTTCTACTCATGAGTAAGATTTTGAGTTTTCTCTTTGTTTTATCATGATTAAAGTTGAAAAGGAGCATGATTGTCATACTTGGCCATGATGCATTCTTGAGCATGATTCATGCTTCTTGCATGTTAGTTAAAAGTTTGTGTTTTGGATGGCTATGGACACCTTGAAAATTGGCCATGCTCATATATGCATATATATGATTGCACATTATGTTTGGTTATGAACTAAGTGATGAATATATTGATTTAAAGAAGAAAATGTGGAAGAATGCTTGTGAAATTGCAAGCACAATTGCCTAGCACACATATAAGTGCTTGATGCTATATTATAAGTTTTGGGCCACAATGTGCAAAGCATAAATTAGTAGATTGCATGCTGTTTTGTGAGGTATTAGTGCAAAATTGACCTCAACATGTACATGAATATTCGGCCTTGGGTAGCCTATTGAAGGCCTTAGCATTTCCTTGATGCTCAAATAAATTGTATTGAATTGCTTGATGTAGTATAAAATGTGCATGACCATTGTGTATTCAAGCTAAAGAGTGGCCATATGACCATTTAAAATCCTTGTCATATTCGCCATAAGCAAGCACAATGAGGTTTTAATAAATTGAATTTGTTTGAATTAGCTCAAGAGCTAAGAGGGCCACAATTGGACAAGGGAAGGAAAAGGTGATCGAATAGCCGAAAAAGCCGTTCGACAACATCCGAGGTAAGTCCTCAAGAAGTGACCTTACTTGAATTATGTGAGATGAAATATGGATGTGTATGATTATTGATTATGTGTGTATGAGTATTTGAATTCCACCGGGCTAAGTCCCAAGGCGAATATGCTAATGATATTAATTGTGTTTGAGCCTTAGTAACGAAAATGAAATATGTATGTCCAATGATTATTGATGTATGTGTGCATGAGAAATTGAATGATATCCGGCTAAGCCAAGACAATTATGCTGAAATTATATCCGGGTTAAGACCAAGGCAATTGTGCTAGTGGTTATATCCGGGCTAAGGCCCGAAGGCATTCGTGCGAGTTATTCTATCCGGGCTAAGACCAAGGCATTTGTGCGTGATTATATCCGGTTATATTCGAAGAATCTTGGGCTGGAGGTGAGTGTTGGTTGCTGAAATGAATTTAATTAGTACACTCGGACAGCCCAAAGGATAAGGTACGTTATATGTGCATTGGAAAGTCGACGTGTTTGAGCAACATTCGCTCAATCGACTAATGAATTTCAGTTATTGAATTGATTGATGCTTTGCGAACTTATACAATGATGAAGTATGAAGTAAGAATGTGTATTAATGAAATGATGCATTTGGCTATGTGAATGTATTGCTGTAAATTATAGTTCATTATATTCCTTGAGACTTACTAAGCATAAAATGCTTACCCGTTGCTTTGGCTCTTAGTTTTCTAGATTTCGCCGAGGCAATCGGATTTGGGATCGTTGAAGTCAAGTCATCCACACTATCAAGCCTCCATTTTGGTATAAATTTTGGTTGAACTTGAGATGGCATGTATAGGACTACCTCTTGTTTGTTAAATACGTTGTAATGTAAGTTTGTATGGCCATGCGAGAATGGCTCGAAAAGGGAGCATGAACTTAGACTTATTGTGGGTTGTATGTATATATATTTGGGGTCATGATGTGGCTATGGTTTGGAAATGGGAATGTTGGTCATATGATCAGCCATTGGCATGGTTAAAATGATCATATATGAACCTATGTATGGCAAGATTAGTTGAATCATGGAGACTACCAAATAGGTAAGTCCTACCTTAAAACAGATGCTGCCAGCTGCAGTGGCGTGAATGTGAAAAATCACCATAATTCATAGGAATGGAATCAAATAGTGAATAAGCTATGTAAATGAACCTTGATGAGTCTATTTTCATAGGGAAGAAACGAAACGGTCATAGGAGTTACAGGTTAAGAGATATTAAAGCTATTGTGAGACAGGGCCAGAATGGTTTCTGGGTTCCCTGTCGCAACTTTAAAATTCACTATAAATTATCCAAAAAGAATTAGGAGATATACCTTATATGTACAGATTCCATTTTGAGTCTAGTTTCATTAGAAACAAACGACACCAGCATTAAAGCCCTGTGCAGAGAGATATTCAAGTTATACCGCGCGAAGGTCAGAGCAGTCGATCCCTGTAACTTGGGTAACTTCAACTAATAAACTGTACCAATTGGCCCGACCAAAATCCTAGAAATAAATCCATGGATGTATATATGAGTCTAAATTCAGGAAAATTTACGAAACCAGTTTCCGAGTTTTGAAACTCGAGATATGATTTTAAGGCGACAGTGACGCAGTTTTCCAGCCTGACTGGAAATGTCAAATTGGTGGGCAAAAACATGTGAACTTGGTTTGTTAACCCTCGGGTCCGACACCGGCGATGGTCTCGGGTTTGGGGTGTTACAATTTTATTGGTATCGAGCCACGGTTTAGTCGATTCTAGGACTACCGTGATGTGTTTGGGGTCTAGCTATACATGCCATTAAATGATGAATCGATAGTGTGATGAATTCGACAATTTGACTTCATGTTTGTTTATAGCAATGGATCCCGATCCCAACCGAAGCGATAGCTGATGATGTGGAGAGTGTGGCGCTGCTCCGCGCAAGGGACAGCGCGGCGGACTCTCAACCTATGGCCAGCAATCCTAATGACGAGGCTAAGCAAGCCTTTTATAGTGTGATGAACGAATGGTTTAATCAATACATTCGAACCAACACTACTGTTCCACCACCTCCATTCCCGATTTAATGCAACCCCGCACCTACAATACCTCCGGTGATCGACCCAATAAGGTCGGGTAAGCCCCCATCGATAGGATTCGAAAACATGGGGCCACTGAATTTAAGGCTACGGATGATGATGATGCCGAGCGAGCTGAATTATGGTTAGATAACACTATCCGGTGCTTGATGAGCTATCCTGTACACCCGATGAGTGCTTAAAGTGTACCATCTCCTTGCTACTGTGAGTCCGCCTACTATTGGTGGAGTACTCGACTGTGGTGCCTAGAGAGCAAGTGACTTGGGAATTCTTTCTAACCGAAGTTCGAAAAAAGTATATCGATCAGAGATTCATCGACCAAAAGCGGAGGGAGTTCCTTGATCTTAAGCAAGGTTCTATGTCCGTTACATCGACTACTGAACGAAAGTTTGTGAGGCTTAGCCGACGCTGAGAATGCATTTCGTCCGAAGCTATTATGTGCAAACGCTTCGAGGATGGGCTGAATGATGATATAAGGATGTTTGTTGGCATTCTCGAGATACGAGAGTTCGTAGTACTTGTTGAGCGAGCTTGTAAAGCCGAAGAGCTTAGAAAGGAGAAACAAAAAGCTGATGTGGGGATTGGAGAATTCGAAGAGGTCCTCGGAAAGTCTCTTCAACAAGCATCGAAGAGATTTCGAGATGATGCGAGCGGTCTAGAGGCGTTTCGGGATTTTCTAGACGAGGACGCGATCGACCCCCTGTGACCACACGAGTCACCTCGATTGCCGATGGCGGAAATGATCGCCGAGAGAGGACGGAGTGTCCACATTGTGGCAAATGGCATTCGGGGAGCTGTTGGTTTCGTGATCGCCTCGCTATAAGTGTGGATCGGCCGACCATTTTATGAAGGATTGCCCGAGGATGCATGAGCAGAATGCAAGTCGAGTGCAAACCGGGTGCTACCATCGCCGAGGTAGGCCACCTAGAAATATGGGCAATGTCATGGCGGTCGAGAGGATCTAGAGATGCTACCATCAGATCTCGAGGCTCGTGCTCTGCTAGGACTTATGCCATACGCGCACGCGAGGATGCTTGCCTCTCCGGATGTTATTACCGGTACTTTCACTCTTTTCAATACAAATGTAATTGCTTTGATTGACCCGGTTCTACTCATTCTTATATATGTGAAACCTTAGCATCCAAGAAGACTTTGCCCATTGAGTCTCTCGAGTTTGTAATTCGGTGTCAAACCCTTGGGTCATTACGTGCTTGTTAACAAAGTGTGCAAGAAAAGTCCCCTAGTGTTCCGAGGTTCTTGTTTTCCCGGCGGACTTAATGCTTTTGCCATTCGATGAGTTCGATGTTATTCTTGGTTTGGATTGGTTGACCATGCACGATGCGGTTGTAAATTGCAAGAGCAAGACTATCGATTTGAGGTCGCGAATAATGAAATAATTGGGTTGAGTCCACGGACTTAAAGGGTTGCCGGTTGTAATATCGCCGACGTTGGCCCGTAAATATGTAAGAAAAGGGTGCGGCGTACCTTGCGCACGTATCGATGACAAGGAATCGAGAAGAAACCCGAATCTGTGCCGTGGTTTGTGAATACCGGATGTTTTCCCAAGAATTGCGGGTTTACCACTGCTCGAGAAATCGAATTTGGCATCGAATTGGTACTGGTACCACCCCAATTTCGATAGCTCCGTATCGTATGGCACCAACGGAATTGAAGGAGTTGAAAACTCAGTTGCAAGAATTGGTGGATAGAGGTTTTGCTCGCCGAGTTTTTCGCCTTGGGGTGCGCGGTGTTGTTCGTGAAGAAGAAGGATGGAACCATGCGACTATGCATCGACTATCGTCGACAACAAAGCGACGATAAAGAACAAATATCCGTTGCCACGTATTGATGACTTGTTCGATCAACTGAAGGAGCCTCGGTGTTCTCGAAAATAGATTTGAGATCGGGCTACTATCAATTGCGAATCCGAGATTGAGACGTGCCCAAGGCGCCTTGAGCGAGATATGGTCACTATGAGTTCTGGTGATGCCGTTTGGGCTCACTAATGCCCTACGGTATTTATGGATTTAATGAATCGAATCTTTAGACCATATTTGGATCGATTCGTAGTCGTGTTCATTGATGACATCTTGGTCTATTCAAGAAATGAGACCGAACATCTTTGAACACTGCGGTTAGTCTTTGCAAATTTTACGGGACAAGCAATTATATGCTAAGTTCAGCAAGTGTGAGTTCGGTTAAGAGAGGTAAGCTTCTTGGGTCATGTGGTATTCAGCATCGGGTATTCGAGTCGACCGAATAAAATTTCAGCCATACTAAATTGGAAGCCTCAGAAATATTCTTGAGGTTCAAGCTTTTTGGGGCTTGCGGTTACTACCGACGATTTGTAAAGGCTTCTCAACGATAGCCACGCCGATGACGGCTTACTCCAAAAGGATGTTAAGTTGAATGGACGGAGAATGCCAAAAAGCTTCGATCAATGAAAACTTATTTGACTGAAGCCCCAATTCTAGTGCAACCCGAGTCCGCAAGGAGTTTGTCATCTATAGCGACGCCTCTCTACTTGGGTTAGGTTGCGTATTAATGCAAGAAGGTCGAGTTGTGGCCTGCGCGTCGAGGCAATTAAAGCCACATGAGAAAAATTATCCGACTCATGATCTCGAATTGGCCGCCATCGTATTCGCCTTAAAGATTTGGCGACATTACTTATTTGGTGAAAGGTGCCATGTATACTCGGATCACAAAAGTCTCAGTATTTGATGACCCAACGAGACTTAAATCTGCGACAAAGACGTTGGCTCGAGCTGTTAAAGGATTATGAGTGATCATTGACTATCACCCGGAAAGGCGAATGTAGTTGCGGATGCCTTGAATCGTAAATCGTTATTCACTTTACGAGCGATGAATGTGCACTTGTCTATCCGATCCGACGGTGTGTTAGTGGCTGAAATGAAAGCCAAACCATTATTGACACACCAAATTCGAGAAGCTCGTAAAGTCGATGACGAGTTGGTTGCAAACGGCTGCGTGTGTTCGAACAAGGACTCGGAGTTTCAAATCGACGATGACGATTGTTTGAGGTTCAAAAGTCGTCTGTGTGTCCCAAAGAATTGAACTCATTTCGATAATTGAATGAAGCCCATTGTAGCCGAATGGCAATCCACCCGGGGAGTACGAAGATGTACAATGATTTGAAACGTCGATTTTGGTGGCATGGTATGAAGCGAGACATCTCCGACTTTGTTTCAAGATGTTTAATATGTCAACAAGTGAAAGCGGAACATCAGGTGCCTTCAGGATTACTTCAGCCAATCACGATACCCGAGTGGAAATGGGATCGAGTCACAATGGACTTTGTATCCGGACTGCCATTGTCAGCAAGTAAGAAGGATGCGGTTTGGGTCGTGGTAGATCGATTGACTAAGTCGGCCCACTTTGTCCCCGTACGTACGGATTTTTCAATGGACAAATTAGCGGAATTGTACGTTTCTCAGATTGTGAAATTACACGGGGTGCCTATTTCTATCGTGTCGGATAGAGATCCGAGATTTACCTCGCGGTTTTGGAAAAAGTTGCAAGAAGCTTTGGGTACCAAGTTGCATTTCAGCACTGCCTTCCACCCCCAAACCGATGGTCAATCCGAGCGGGTAATTCAGATACTTGAGGATATGTTAAGATGTTGCGTCCTCGAGTTTAGTGGTTCATGGGAACGGTATTTGCCGTTGATTGAATTCGCCACAACAATGACTTTCAATCGAGTATTAAGATGGCACCCTACGAGGCTTTGTATGGGCGTAAATGCCGTACACCATTGTTTTGTGAGCTTGGTGAAAGCAAGATTTTCGGTGGATTTGATTAGGGATGCGAGCGAAAGTGAAAGTAATCCGTGAAAGTTTGAAGATAGCCTTCGATCGTCGAAGTCGATGCGCGGATATGAAGCGTAAGGATATCGAGTATCGTGGGTGATAAAGTGTTCCTCAAGGTATCGCCTTGGAAAAAATACTCGAGTTCTACCGTAAGGGCAAGTTGAGCCCGAGGTTCATTGGGCCATATGAGATATCGAGCGAGTCGGTCCGGTGGCATATCGCTTGATTTTGCCCCCGAACTCAAAAGGTTCACGATGTCTTCCACGTTCGATGCTTGACGTTATAGATCCGATCCATCGCACGTGATTAGTCCATCGAAATTGAAATTCAAGCTAATATGAGTTATGAGGAAGAACCGATTCGTATCCTATCACGAGAAGTGAAAGAGTTATGAAACAAGCGGGTTCCGCTAGTGAAAGTGTTATGGCTCAAGCACGGGATAGAAGAAGCTACTTGGGAGACCGAGAACTCAATGAGGAGCGATATCCGAACCTATTTACCGGTAAGCTTTTCGGGACGAAAATCTCTTGAGTGGGGAGAGTTGTGACACCCGAATGTGACCCTAGTCGGAGAGTGGTTTCGGGACCACGAAACCGAGTCACAAGAATAATTAAGTGTTATATTCCGTACTTATTGTATGTGGAATTGGTATGCGTAAATATTTCGTGTCTCGATTTTTATTAATTAGGTGCTAAATTATAAGAAAGGACTTAGTAGTGAACTTTGAAAGTACGATAGGGAAATAGGTGATGACTAATTAAAGCATGCATGCAAAATAATGGACTTGCATGTCAAATTCCCCTTTCTACAAGTAATGGCCGGCCATGACAAAGAATATGGGTCAAACATGTCATGAAACATGTTTTGTTGGGCATTAGGGAGAAATAGTAAACAAATAAGCATGGGTAAGAAAAGAATGAAAAAAAAAATGTGTGTGAGAGAGTGGCATACCCCATTGCCGTGAGTTGTAGAGAAGGAAAGAAAAAATTTTGTTCATCCTTTCTTTGAGCCAAAACTAAGGAAGAAGGAGGATTTTTGCTTCATGCTTGGTTTGGAAGAGATCTAGAAGGAGATTTGGCTAAGTTTGCATCAAGATTAAGGTATGTATGAGGTTGTGTTGGGAGTTTCATGCATGTTTTGGTTGCTAACTTGATGTGCATGTTAGCCATGGCTCAAATCTTTGGTATGCCATGGAAATGGTATTTGGCCAAAGTTGTTATAGTGATAAAGCCATTGCATGCTAAGTGTGAAGCTTGATGATGATGCATGCAATGATGGATTTTCTACTCATGAGTAAGATTTTGAGTTTCTCTTTGTTTTATCATGATTAAAGTTGAAAAGGAGCATGATTGTCATACTTGGCCATGATGCATTCTTGAGCATGATTCATGCTTCTTGCATGTTAGTTAAAAGTTTGTGTTTTGGATGGCTATGGACACCTTGAAAATTCGCCATGCTCATATATGCATATATATGATTGCACATTATGTTTGGTTATGAACTAAGTGATGAATATATTGATTTAAAGAAGAAAATGTGGAAGAATGCTTGTGAAATTGCAAGCACAATTGCCTAGCACACATATAAGTGCTTGATGCTATATTATAAGTTTTGGGCCACAATGTGCAAAGCATAAATTAGTAGATTGCATGCTGTTTTGTGAGGTATTAAGTGCAAAATTGACCTCAACATGTACATGAATATTCGGCCTTGGGTAGCCTATTGAAGGCCTTAGCATTTCCTTGATGCTCAAATAAATTGTATTGAATTGCTTGATGTAGTATAAAATGTGCATGACCATTGTGTATTCAAGCTAAAGAGTGGCCATATGACCATTTAAAATCCTTGTCATATTCGCCATAAGCAAGCACAATGAGGTTTTAATAAATTGAATTTGTTTGAATTAGCTCAAGAGCTAAGAGGGCCACAATTGGACAAGGGAAGGAAAAGGTGATCGAATAGCGAAAAAGCCGTTCGACAACATCCGAGGTAAGTCCTCAAGAAGTGACCTTACTTGAATTATGTGAGATGAAATATGGATGTGTATGATTATTGATTATGTGTGTATGAGTATTTGAATTCCACCGGGCTAAGTCCCGAAGGCTAATATGCTAATGATATTAATTGTGTTTGAGCCTTAGTAACGAAAATGAAATATGTATGTCCAATGATTATTGATGTATGTGTGCATGAGAAATTGAATGATATCGGGCTAAGCCCAAGACAATTATGCTGGAAATTATATCCGGTTAAGACCAAGGCAATTGTGCTAGTGGTTATATCGGGCTAAGGCCGAAGGCATTCGTATGAGTTATTCTATCCGGGCTAAGACCAAGGCATTTGTGCACGTGATTATATCCGGTTATATTCAAGAATCTTGGGCTGGAGGTGAGTGTTGGTTGCTGAAATGAATTTAATTAGTACACTCGGACAGCCCAAAGGATAAGGTACGTTATATGTGCATTGGAAAGTCGGCGTGTTTGAGCAACATTCGCTCAATCGACTAATGAATTTCAGTTATTGAATTGATTGATGCTTTGCGAACTTATACAATGATGAAGTATGAAGTAAGAATGTGTATTAATGAAATGATGCATTTGGCTATGTGAATGTATTGCTGTAAATTATAGTTCATTATATTCCTTGAGACTTACTAAGCATAAAAATGCTTACCCGTTGCTTTGGCTCTTAGTTTTCTAGATTTCGCCGAGGCAATCGGATTTGGGATCGTTGAAGTCGAAGTCATCCACACTATCAAGCCTCCATTTTGGTATAAATTTTGGTTGAACTTGAGATGGCATGTATAGGACTACCTCTTGTTTGTTAAATACGTTGTAATGTAAGTTTGTATGGCCATGCGAGAATGGCTCGAAAAGGGGAGCATGAACTTAGACTTATTGTGGGTTGTATGTATATATATTTGGGGTCATGATGTGGCTATGGTTTGGAAATGGGAATGTTGGTCATATGATCAGCCATTGGCATGGTTAAAATGATCATATATGAACCTATGTATGGCAAGATTAGTTGAATCATGGAGACTACCAAATAGGTAAGTCCTACCTTAAAAACAGATGCTGCCAGCTGCAGTGGCGTGAATGTGAAAAATCACCATAATTCATAGGAATGGAATCAAATAGTGAATAAGCTATGTAAATGAACCTTGATGAGTCTATTTTCATAGGGAAGAAACGAAACGGTCATAGGAGTTACAGGTTAAGAGATATTAAAGCTATTGTGAGACAGGGCCAGAATGGTTTCTGGGTTCCCTGTCGCAACTTTAAAATTCACTATAAATTATCCAAAAAGAATTAGGAGATATACCTTATATGTACAGATTCCATTTTGAGTCTAGTTTCATTAGAAACAAACGACACCAGCATTAAAGCCCTGTGCAGAGAGATATTCAAGTTATACCGCGCGAAGGTCAGAGCAGTCGATCCCTGTAACTTGGGTAACTTTAACTAATAAACTGTACCAATTGGCCCGACCAAAATCCTAGAAATAAATCCATGGATGTATATATGAGTCTAAATTCAGGAAAATTTGAAACCAGTTTCGAGTTTTGAAACTCGAGATATGATTTTTAAGGCGACAGTGACGCAGTTTTCCAGCCTGACTGGAAATGTCAAATTGGTGGGCAAAAACATGTGAACTTGGTTTGTTAACCCTCGGGTCCGACACCGGCGATGGTCTCGGGTTTGGGGTGTTACATGAATGCTATGCTTTGGTTGTGTGTATATTATGGCTCGAAACTTACTAAGCATAAATTGCTTACTCCGTTTCTTTGTTTCTCTGTTTATAGATTTTACTCGTTAGCGATCGGATTCGGGATCATAGTGAAGTCAACCACACTATCAAAGCCCTTTTTGGTACTCCTTTAGTTGAGTTTTGGATATGGCATGTATAGGACCACCCTCGGTTGTTTTTAAGTACTTTGTGATGTATATGTGTGCGGCCATGCGAAAATGGTTCGTAAAAGTGGAGTATGGAATTTGACCATATGTGGTTTGTAATTATATTTGGTTTCATGATGTGATTATGGTTTGGAATGAGAGTGTTGGTCGCATGATCAGCCATTGGAATGGCTAAATATGATCATATGTGGACCTAAGTATGACTAGACTATAGTTGGTCCATGGGAACTACAATATAGGTAAAGCCTACCTTAAAAACAGAGGCTGCCAGCTGCAGTGACATGGATGTGAAAAATCACCAAAATTTGTAGAAATGGTGTTAAATAGTGAATAAATTATGTGATCGAACCTTGACGAGTCTATTTTCATATGAAGTAACGAAACCATCATATGAACAGTATACTGAGAGATATTAAAGTTCTCGTGAGACAGGGCCAGAACGGTTTTTGGGTCCCCTATCGCGACTTTGAAAATTTACCATAAATTATCCAGAATGAATTAGAAGTCATGCTTTATATGTGCAGATTCCTTTTTGAGTTTAGTCTCATTAGAAACAAACGGCATCAGTATTGAAACACTGTACAGAGAGATATTCAAGTTGTAAAGCGCAAAGGTCACTGTAGTCGACCCCTGTAACATGGGTGACTTTAACTAATAAACTGTACCAATTGGCCAGACCAAAAATTCTAGAAAAAAATCCAGGGATGGATATATGAGTCTAAATTCAGGGAAAATTTACGGAATCAGTTTCTGAGTTCTGTAACTCAAGATATGCTTTTTAAGGAAACAGTGACGCAGTTTTCCAGCTTGCCTGGGAATGTCAAGTTGGTCGGTGCTATAAGTGGTTTTGGCTTGTTAACCCCTCGTGTCCGACACCGGCAACGGTCTCGGGTTCGGGGTGTTACAAGGAGCATGGGAATTGAATAATGAAAGGGAAGAAAAAAAAAAAGAGAATGGTGTGAGTGTCCCCCCCCTTGCCGTGAGTTGAAGAAAAGAGAAAAAAAAAATTTGCTCATCCTTTTTTTTCATTCTTTTGGCCGAAACTTAGAGGAAGAAAGGGAGATAGCATTCGGTTGTCTTAAGTTCAAAACAAGGTTAGTAATTCATGTTAGATTTTGGAATTTTAGCTTAATTTAAGTTAATTACTAAGTTCTTTAATAGCCTATGTTAAAATTTTGGACTTGGGGGGGGTTAATGAAGCATTCGGCCATGGTTGTTAGTGAAGAAATTTGATTACCTTCTTCATGTTTTAATGAGTAAATGTGATATGGGTGTTAAGCCGGAATGATGTTTAAGTACGAATGTGTTTGGATGGATGTGCTTATGAGTATGACTTGAGATAAAATGGTGGTAATGTTGTATACACTTGATAAGTATGTTAGATGGTTTGAGATTTGAACTAGTTATCAAGTTCTTTAGGTAGCCCATGCTAGGAATTTTGATTTTGGCATGACTAGGACTTTCGGCCATAGTAGCTATTGAGGGTCTAGGTTTGTGATTCATGTTAAATTGGATGAATCTTGGTGTAAGGGTGTTTGAACTAAACTAATGATCAAATAGGTGCATAGATACAAAATGGAAGGAATCGGCCTAAGTGTTTTAGTCATTGACATATATGTATATATGTTGCGAATGTGTGCTTAAGGAATTGGTTAAGTACATTGTTGTTAAATGCTTGTTGCTAAGGGATTTTGAATGGGTTATAAATTGAGTTTAATGTTCGAGGAACATTGGTTTGGACACCTAGTGCCGAATGTGTTCAAATGCAACTTACCAAGTGCATAAATATGATAATGCTATGATGGTAGACTTAATTGGAATTCGGCATTTTAAGTGATGCCTTGGACTCTTATGATGGTTAGGGACAAAATGTGTGTTGTGAGGAATGAAATGATGTCTATGAATTCGAAAATGCAAGGTATTAAGCTAGTCCTATTATTCGGTGGTGCATGAGTAGAGCACATGTATAATGCTTGAGTAACTAGTCAATAAAGCTATTCGCGCCTAATTGTATAATATAAGTGTATGTAATCGGATTGTTAAATTGATAAATTATTAATAAGCTCTATTTGTTTGAATTAAGCTCAAGAGCTTAGAGGACCAAAGTTGGACAAGGGAAGGAAAAGTGAGCGAATAGTAGTCAAAATCGTTCGACAACATCCGAGGTAAGTCTTCGAGTAATGACCCTACTTGAATTATATTGAAATGATTTGTCATATTATGGTGGATAGCCGAATGTGCGTAGGGACTACGTTGTAAAGTCAATTGAAATCATGCTCTTTGTGTGTGGCTATTGAGCCGAAATTGGAAAGGTTTGATAAATGTTTTGTGTTTGAGCCTTAGTAACAAAAATGAAATATGGATGTGTCGTGATTATTGATATATGTGTACATGAGCATTTGATTGATACCCGGGCTAAGTCCTGAAGGCATTTATGCTAGTGATTATATCGGGCTAAGACCAAGGCATTCGTGCGAAGTTGTTATATCGGGCTAAGACCAAGGCATTTGTGCGAGTTGTTATATCCGGGCTAAGACCCGAAGGCATTCGTGCAAGTTACCAAATCCGGGTTAAGACCCGAAGGCAATTGTGCTTGTGGTTATATCCGGCTAAATTCTGAAGAAACTCGGTTTGAAGGTGCGCGTTTTGGTGCTGTAATAACTTCAATTAATACGCTCGAAAAAAAAACCCATACGATAAGGTATGTTTACATGTGCATCGGAAAAGTCGATTCGTTTGAAATAGTGTTCGTTCAATCGACTAACGAACTTTCGACTCTTAGATAGGTTGATACCTTGTGTGTGTATATGTTGATGAAGTGTGAAGTAAGTATGATTATGAGAATGTGTATTAATAAAGTGATTCATTTAGCTATGTGAACGTAATGCTTTAGTCAAAGCTGATTTCATTACTTGAAACTTATTAAGCATTAAAATGCTTACCCCGTTGCTTTGGCTCTTTGTTTTCTAGATTTTGTTCGTTAGCTATCGGATTCGGGATCATCGAAGTCGAAGTCATCCACACTATCAAAGCCCTTTGGTACTCTTTTAGTTGAACTCTGGATATGGCATGTATAGGACTACCCTTTGTTGTTTTCAAGTACTTTTTGTGATGTATGTGTACTGACCATGCGAAAATGGCTCGTAGAAGTGGAGTATGGCATTAGACCATTTGTGTTTATGTATATATATATGGTTTCATGATGTGACTATGGACTGGAATGGAAGTGTTGGGCAATGATCAGCCCTTGGAATGGCTAAATATGATCATATGTGGACCTATGAATGACAAAACTCTAGTTGGTCCATGGAAACCACGAAATAGGTAAAGTTACCTTGAAAACAGATGTTGACAGCAGCAGTGGTGTGGATGTGAAAAATCACTAAAAATAGCAGGAATGGAATTAAATAGTGAATATATTATTTAAATGAACCTTGATGAATCTACTTTCATATGGAAGAAACGAAACGGTCATATGAGTTGTATATTAAGAGATGTTTAGGTTTTCGTGAAACAGGGCCAGAATGGTTTCTGGAATCCCTGTTCCAACTTTGGAAATTCACTATAAATTAACCAGAGATAATTAGGAGTCATTCCATATATGTATAGATTCCTCTTTGAGTCTAGTTTCTATAAAAACAAACGGCATCAGTATTGAAGCCCTGTACAGGGAGATATCAAGGTCATAATGCATGAAGGTCAGTGTAGTCGCACCCTATAACAGGGGAGACTTTAACTAATAAACTGTACTAATTGGCCCAACCAAAAATTCTAGAAAAAAAATGTGTAGATGGAAATATGAGTCTAGTTTCAGGTAAAAAATTACGAAACTGATTTTTGTGCTTTGAAACTCAAGATATGATTTTTAAGGCGACAGTGATGCAGTAACCAGCTTGCCTGGAAATTTTTTTTTTATGGACTGTGAAAATAATTAAGTTAAGTCTGTACGCACCTTGTGTTCGACTCCGGTAACGGACTCGGGTACGGGGTGTTACATAAATAACTCTCTCTGACTGACCATCGGTCTGAGGATGGAAAGTTGTACTAAAACTCAACTTTGTGCCCAAAGCTTCTTGTAACTTCTTCCAAAACTGCGAAGTGAATCTTGGGTCTCTATCTAAAATAATCGATAATGGTACTCCATGTAGTCTGACTATCTTTGAAATATACAACTCAGCCAACTTGTCAAGTGAATAATCCATACGAACTAGAATAAAATGAGCCGACTTTATTAGCTTATCAATCACAACCTATACTGCATCTTTCTTTCTCGGTGTCAACGACAATCCTGTCACAAAATCCATGGCAACTCGGTCCCATTTCCACTCAGGAACTAATACAAGTTGTAATAAACCTGAAGGTACCTGATGTTTGGCTTTTACTGTGACATCCCAAAATTGGCCCTAGTCGGGAAGTGGTTTCGGGACCGCTAAACCGAGTCACCGACATGCTCGAACGTAATATTTATTGTCTAGAATATGGGAAAATGCATGTGTGAATTTTGAATTCTTTGATTTAGTTAATTTGATTGTGAATTGAAAGAAAAAGGACTCATGTGAAAGGATTTAAAAATATGTAGCTAATTTTAAGAGGTTAATAAAGGAATGAAGCAAAATAAATGGAGTTGCATGTCAAATACTCCATTTATTTTGGATGAGTGGCCAGCCATGTTTAGATGATGGGCAAGGGGACATGTTTCCAACATGTTTAGTTAGTGCATTATGTAGAAAGAATTAAGAAATGAAAAAAAAAAGAAAAAAATGAGCATGGATGCCCCCCCATGGTGCCGTAGCTAGAGAGAAAGAAAGAAAAAAAAAGTTGTCATTCATCCTTTCTTTGAGCAAAGACTAAGAAAGAAAAACAAAAAAATTGTTCATCTTTTCCCTCCTTCCTTTGGCGAAATTCCTAAGAGGAAGAAGAGATTTTTGCTTCATTTTCTTTGTTTAGAAGAGATCTAGAAGGAGATTTGGCTAAACTTGCATCAAGATTAAGGTATGTATGAGGTTGTGTCATGAGATTCATGCTTGTTTTGGTTGCTAACTTGATGTGCATGTTAGCCATGGTTCAAATCCTTGCTATGCCATGAAAAATGGTATTTGGCCAAGGTTGATATTGTGTTAAAGCCATTGCATGCTAAATGTGAAGCTTGCTAATGATGCATGCAATGATGGATTGACTACTCTTGAAATTTCTTTGTAGCAATCTTGAGTAAGACATTGAGTTCTTTGTTTAACCATGACCAAAGTTCAATGGGGTATGATTGTGATGTATTCGGCCATGATGCATTCATGAGCATGATTTATGCTTGTTACTTGATTGGTAAAAATTTGTGTTTTAGAGGGTTATGAACACCTTGAGATTCGGCCATGCACCTATATGTGTATATATGTTTGCACATGATATTTTGATTATGAAGAAAGTGATAAATATGTTTGTTTAAAGAAGAAATTTGCTGAAGAATGTTGTGAAATTTGCATGTACATTCGGCCTAGTACATGTATAGTGTGAAAAACCTTGAAATTATTTTTGATTTTGTGTATTTATGACCATGTGTAATCGGCCACATGAGTAATTTGAGCACTTGATGTTATGTTAAAATTCTTGAGCTTAAATATATGGATGTATGTATATGTGGCCATATAATGGCGTTTTGGTTCAAAGGTTGAATGATAAATTATAATAAAGTGAGATGATATGAGATGCGAATGTGATTTACTAGTAAACATTATTGATAGAAATATTGAATACTTCTACTTGTATTCGTTAAGCTCAAGAGCAAAAGGAGCTAAATCCGATAAAGGGAAGGAAAAAGTGATCGAATAGCCGTTGAAGCCGTTCGACAACATCCGAGGTAAGTCCTCAAGAAATGACCCTACTTGAATTATGTGAAATGAAATATGGATGTGTAATGATTATTGATTTATGTGTGTATGAGTATTTGAATGATACCCGGGCTAAGTCCCGAAGGCGATTATGCTAGTGATATGTTTGCGTTTGAGCCTTAGTAACGAAAATGAAATATGGATGTGTAATGATTATTGATGTATATGTGTGCATGAGCAATTGAATGATATCCGGGCTAAGTCCCAAGACATTTATGCTAGTAATTATATCTGGTTAAGACCGAAGGCAATTGTGCTAGTGACTACATCCGGCTAAGACCGAAGGCATTCGTGCAAGTTGTTAAATCCGGGCTAATACCCAAGGCATTTGTGCAAGTCGTTCTATCCGGGCTAAGACCAAGGCATTCGTGCATGTGGTTATATCCGGTTGTATTCAAGAAGCTTGGGCTGAAGGTGAGCGTTGGTTGCTGTAATAAATTTAATTAGTACTCGAAAAGCCCAAAGGATAAGGTATGTTTATATGTGCATTGGAAAAGTCGATATGTTTGAGTAACATTCGTTCAATCGACTAACGAATTTTCAGCTATTTAATTGGTTGATATCTTGTGAAAGTATACAATGATGAAGTGTGAAGTAAGTATGATTATGTGAATGTGTATTAATGAAATGATTCATTTGGCTATGTGAATGTAATGCTTTAGTTAAAGCTGATTTTATTGCTTGAGACTTACTAAGCATAAAAATGCTTACCCGTTGCTTTGGCTCTCGCTTTATAGATTTTGTTCGTTAGCGATCGGATACGGGATCATTGAAGTCGAAGTCATCCACACTATCAAAGCCTCCATTTTGGTATAATTTTGGTTGAACTTTGAAATGGCATGTATAGGACTACCCTTGTTGGTTCAAATGTGTTGTGATGTACATGTGTACGGCCATGCGAAAATGGCTCGTAGAAGTAAAGTACTGAACTTAGACCATTTGTGATTTGTATATATATATGGTTTCATGATGTGATTATGGATTGGAAATGGGAGTGTTGGTCACATGATCAGCCATTGGAATGGCTAAAATGATCATAGGTGAACCTATGTATGGCAAGACTAGTTGGTTCATGGAGACTACAAAATAGGTAAGACCTACCTTAAAAACAGGTGCTGCCAGCTGCAGTGACGGGAATGTGAAAAATCACCAAATATTGTAGGGATGGTATTAAATAGTGAAAGAATTATGTAAATGAACCTTGATGAGTCTACTTTCATATGGAAGAAACGAAACGGTCATAGGAGTTACGTGTTAAGAGATATTAAAGTTATCGTGAGACAGGGCCAGAACGGATTCTGGGTCCCCTGTCGCGACTTTGAAAATTTACCATAAATTATTCAGAATGAATTAGAAGTCATGCCTAATATGTGCAGATTTCTGTTTGAGTCTAGTTTCATTAGAAACAAATGGCATCAGTATTGAAACCCTGTACAGAGAGATATTCAAGTTGTAATGCGCGAAGGTCAGTGTAGTCGGCCCCTGTAACATGGGTGACTTTAACTAATAAACTGTACCAATTGGCCCGACCAAAAATTCTAGAAATAAATCCATGGATGGATATATGAGTCTAAATTCAGGAAAATTTACGGAATCAGTTTCGAGTTGTGAAACTCGAGATATGCTTTTTAAGGCGACAGCAACGCAGTTTTCAGCTTGCCTGGAATGTCAAATTGGTCGGTGCCATAAGTGGTTTTGGCTTGTTAACCTCGTGTCCGACACCGCAGCGGTCTCGGGTTCGGGTGTTACAATTTTATTGGTATCGAGCTACGGTTTAGTCGATTCTAGGACTACCGTGATATGTTTGGGGTCTAGCTATACATGCCATTAAATGATGAATCGATAGTGTGGTGATTTCTGACAATTTGACTTTGTGTTTGTTTATAGCAATGGATCCCGATCCCAACCGAGCAATAGCTGATGATGTGGAGAGTGTGGCGCTTGCTCCCGCGCAAGGGACAGCGCCGGCGGACTCTCAACCTATGGCCAACAATCCGAATGATGAGGCTAGGCAAGCCTTTTATAGTGTGATGAATGATTGGTTTAACCAATACATTCGAACTAACACTACTGTTCCACAACCTCCATTCCCGACAAATGCAACCCCGCACCTACAATACCTCCCAGAATCGACCAAATAAGGTCAAGTAAGCCACCAGTCGACAGGATTCGAAAACATGGGGCCACTGAATTTAAAGCTACGGACGATGACGATGCCGAGCAAGCTGAATTTTGGTTGGACAACACTATCCGAGTGCTCGATGAGCTATCTTGTACACCCGATGAGTGCTTAAAGTGTACCATCTCCTTGCTACGCGATTCCGCCTACTATTGGTGGAGTACTCTGACTTCTGTGGTGCCTAGAGAGCAAGTGACTTGGGAATTCTTTCAAACCGAGTTCCGAAAAAAGTATATCAGTCAGAGATTCATCGACCAAAAGCGAAGGGAATTTCTTGATCTTAAGCAAGGCTCTATGTCAGTTACCGACTACGAACGAAAATTTGTGAGGCTTAGCTGGTACGCTCAAGAATGCATTTCGTCCGAATCTATTATGTGTAAACGCTTCAAGGATGGGCTGAATGATGATATAAGGATGTTCGTTGGCATTCTCGAAATACGAGAGTTCGTAGTACTTGTTGAGTGAGCTTGTAAAGCCGAAGAGCTTAGAAAGGAGAAACAAAAAGTTGATGTGGGAACTGGAGAATTTCGAAAGAGGTCCTCGGGAAAGTCTCTTCAACAGGCATCGAAGAGATTTCGAGATGATGTGAGCCGGTCTAGAGGCGCCGGGCTTTTCTAGACGAGATCATGGTCGACCCCTGTGACCACACGAGTCACTTGATGCATGATGGTGGAAATGATCGCCGAGAGAGCGGAGTGTCTCGCATTGTGGTAAATGGCATTCGGGAGCTGAGGTTCCGTGATCGCTCTCGCTATAAGTGTGGATCGGCCGACCACTTTGTCAAGGACTGCCGAGGTTGTTAGAACAAAATGTAAGTCAAAGTGGAAACCGGTGCTACCATCGCCGAGGTAGGCCATCCAAATGCGGGCAATGCTAGTGGCGGTCGAGAGGGTCGAGATGCTACAACAAGACCGAGACTCGTGCTCTGCTAGGACTTATGCCATACTGGCGACGCGAGGATCTTTGCCTCACCGGATGTTATTACCATTACTTTCACTCTTTTCGATACTAATGTGATTGCTTTGATTGACCCTGGTTCTACTCATTCTTATATATGTGAAACCTTAGCATCCAAAGAAGACTTTGCCTATTGAGTCTCTTGAGTTTGTAATTCGGTGTCAAACCCCTTGGGTCATTACGTGCTTGTCAACAAAGTGTGCAAGAAAAGTCCCCTAGTATTCCGAGGTTCTTGTTTTCCGACGGACTTGATGCTTTTGCCGTTCGATGAATTCGACGTTATTCTTGGTTTGGATTGGTTGACCATGCACGATGCGGTTGTAAATTGCAAAAGCAAGACCATCGATTTGAGGTGCGCGAATAACGAGATAATTCGGGTTGAGTCTACGGACTTAAAGGGGTTGCCAGCTGTAATATCAGCAATGTTGGCCCGTAAATATGTAAGAAAAGGGTGCGGCGTACCTTGCGTATGTGCTCGATGACAAGGAGTCGAAAAGAAACCGGAATCTGCTAGTGGTTTGTGAATACCGGATGTTTTCCTCGAAGAATTGGGTTTCTGCTTTGTTCGGAAATAGAATTTGGCATTGAATTGGTACTGGTACCACTCCAATTCGATAGCTCCGTATGGTATGGCACCAACGAATTAAAGGAGTTGAAAGCTCAGTTGCAAGAATTGGTGGACAGAGGTTTTGCTCGTCCGAGTTTTTCACCTTGGGGTGTGCCAGTGTTGTTTGTGAAAAAGAAGGATGGAACCATGAGGCTGTGCATCGACTATCGTCAGCTTAATAAAGCGATGATAAAGAACAAATATCTGTTACCGCGTATCGACGATTTGTTCGATCAACTGAAGGGAGCTTCATTGTTCTCGAAAATAGATTTGAGATCGGGCTATTATCAATTACGAATTCGAGATTCGGACGCACCAAGACTACCTTGAGCGAGATATGGTCACTACGAGTTCCTAGTGATGCCGTTTGGGCTTACTAATACCCTGCGGTATTTATGGAATTAGTGAATCGGATCTTGAGACCATATTTGGATCGGTTCGTAGTCGTGTTCATTGATGACATCTTGGTCTATTCAAGAAATGAGACCGAACATCTTTGAACACCGAGGTTAGTCTTTGCAAATTTTACGGAATAAGCAATTATATGCTAAGTTAAACAAGTGTGAGTTACGGTTAGAGAGGTTAGCTTCTTGGGTCATGTGGTATTCAGACGGGTATTCGAGTCAACCCGAATAAAATTTCAGCCATACTTAATTGGAAGCCTCAGAAATATTCTCGAGGTTCGGAGCTTTTGGGGCTTAGGTTATTACCAACGATTTGTAAAGGTTTCTCAATGATAGCCACGCCAATGAAGCTACTCCAAAGGGATGTTAAGTTCGAATGGACGGAGAAATGTCGAAAAGTTTTGATCAATTGAAAACTTATTTGTTGAAGCCCTAATTCTAGTGCAACCCAAAGCGGGTAAAGAGTTTGTTATTTATAGTGACGCATCCCTACTCGGGTTAGGTTACGTATTGATGCAAGAAGGTCGAGTTGTGGCCTATCGTCGAGGCAATTAAAGCCACACGAGAAAAATTATCCGACCCATGATCTCGAATTGGTCGCCATCGTATTCGCCTTAAAGATTTGGCGACATTACTTATTTGGTGAGAAGTGCCATGTGTATTCGGATCACAAAAGTCTCAAATATTTGATGACTCAAAGAGACTTAAATCTGCGACAAAGACGTTGGCTCGAAGTTGTTAAAGGATTATGAGCTGGTCATTGACTATCACCGGGAAAGGCGAATGTGGTTGCGGATGCCTTAAGTAAGTAAATCATTATTCGCTTCTGAGCGATGAATGTGCACTTGTGCATTCGATCCGACAACGTGTTAGTAGCTGAATTGAAAGCCAAACCATTATTGATACATCAAATTCGTGAAGCTCAGAAAGTCGACGACGACTTGGCTGCAAAACGGGCTGAGTGTGTTCCAAATAAGGGCTCGAGTTTCAAATCGATGATGACGATTGTTTGAGGTTCAAAAAGTAAATGTATGCGTTCCAAAGAATTGAACTTATTTCGATAATTCGAACGAAGCCCATTGTAGCCGAATGGCAATCCACCGGAGTACGAAGATGTACAACGATTTGAAACGTCGATTTTGGTGGCATGGTATGAAACGAGACATCTCGACTTTGTTTGAGATGTTTAATATGTCAACAAGTGAAAGCGGAACATCAAGTGCCTTCAGATTACTTGACCGATCACGATACCCGAGTGGAAATGGGATCGAGTCACCATGGACTTTGTATCCGGACCGCCATTGTCGTGAGTAAGAAGGATGCGGTTTGGGTCGTGGTAGATAGATTGACTAAGTCGGCTCACTTTGTCCCCGTGACGCACGGATTTTCAATAGACAAACTAGCCGAATTGTACGTTTCTCAGATTGTGAGATTGCACGGGGTGCCTATTTCCATTATGTCGGATAGAGATCCGAGATTTACCTCGCGATTTTGGAAAAAGTTGCAAGAAGCTTTGGGTACCAAGTTGCATTTCAAGCACCGCCTTTCACCCCAAACCGATGGTCAATCCGAGCGGATAATTCGGATACTTGAGGATATGTTGAGATGTTGCATCCTCGAGTTCGAGTGGTTCATGGAATGGTATTTGCCGTTGATTGAATTCACTTACGACAACAGCTTTCAATCAAGTATTAAGATGGCACCCTACGAGGCTTTGTACGGTCGTAAATGCCGTACACCATTGTTTTGACCGAGCTCGGTGAAAGCAAAATTTTCGGGTGGATTTGATTAGAGATGCTGAATGAAAGTGAAAGTAATCCGTGAAAGTTCGAAAATAGCCTCCGATCGTCGAAGTCGTGCACGCGGATCTGAAGCGTAAAGACATCGAGCATCGGTGGGAGATAAAGTGTTTCTCAAGGTTTCACCTTGGAAAAGATACTCGATTCGGCCGTAAGGGCAAGTTGAGCCCGAGGTTCATTGGGCCATATGAGATATCCGAGCGAGTCGGTCCGATGGCATATCGTCGATTTTTCCCCCGAACTCGAAAAGATTCACGATGTCTTTCATGTTTCGATGCTTGACGCTATAGATCCGATCCATCGCACGTGATTAGTCCATCGAGGTTGAAATTCAAGCCAATATGAGTTATGAGGAAGAACCGATTCGTATCACCGCACGTGAAGTGAAAGAGTTGCGAAACAACCGTGTTCCCGTAGTGAAAGTGTTATGGCTCAAACACGGGATAGAAGAAGATACTTGGGAAACCGAGAACTCTATGAAAGAGCGATACCCAACCCTATTTACCAAGAAGATTTTCGGGACGAAAATTTCTTAAGTGGGGAGAGTTGTGACATCCCAAAATTGGCCCTAGTCGGGAAGTGGTTTGGGACCGCTAAACCGAGTCAACGACATGCTCGAACGTAATATTTATTGTCTAGAATATGGGAAAATGCATGTGTGAATTTTGAATTCTTTGATTTAGTTAATTTGATTGTGAATTGAAAGAAAAGGACTCATGTGAAAGGATTTAAAAATATGTAGCTAATTTTAAGAGGTTAATAAAGGAATGAAGCAAAATAAATGGAGTTGCATGTCAAATACTCCATTTATTTTGGATGAGTGGCTTGACCATGTTTAGATGATGGGCAAGGGACATGTTTCCAACGAGTTTAGTTAGTGCATTATGTAGAAAGAATTAAGAAATGAAAAAAAAAGAAAAAATGAGCATGGATGCCCCCCCTCATGGTGCAGTAGCTAGAGAGAAAGAAAGCAAAAAAAAAGTTGTCATTCATCCTTTCTTTGAGCAAAGACTAAGAAAGAAAAACAAAAAATTGTTCATCTTTTCCCTCCTTCCTTTGGTCGAAATTCCTAAGAGGAAGAAGAGATTTTTGCTTCATTTTCTTTGTTTAGAAGAGATCTAGAAGGAGATTTGGCTAAACTTGCATCAAGATTAAGGTATGTATGAGGTTGTGTCATGAGATTCATGCTTGTTTTGGTTGCTAACTTGATGTGCATGTTAGCCATGGTTCAAATCCTTGCTATGCCATGAAAAATGGTATTTGGCCAAGGTTGATATTGTGTTAAAGCCATTGCATGCTAAATGTGAAGCTTGCTAATGATGCATGCAATGATGGATTGACTACTCTTGAAATTTCTTTGTAGCAATCTTGAGTAAGACATTGAGTTCTTTGTTTAACCATGACCAAAGTTCAATGGGGTATGATTGTGATGTATTCGCCATGATGCATTCATGAGCATGATTTATGCTTGTTACTTGATTGGTAAAATTTGTGTTTTAGAGGGCTATGAACACCTTGAGATTCGCCATGCACCTATATGTGTATATATGTTTGCACATGATATTTTGATTATGAAGAAAGTGATAAATATGTTTGTTTAAAGAAGAAATTTGTTGAAGAATGTTGTGAAATTTGCATGTACATTCGCCTAGTACATGTATAGTGTGAAAAACCTTGAAATTATTTTTGATTTTGTGTATTTATGACCATGTGTAATCGGCCACATGAGTAATTTGAGCACTTGATGTTATGTTAAAATTCTTGAGCTTAAATATATGGATGTATGTATATGTGGCCATATAATGGCGTTTTGGTTCAAAGGTTGAATGATAAATTATAATAAAGTGAGATGATATGAGATGCGAATGTGATTTACTAGTAAACATTATTGATAGAAATATTGAATACTTTTACTTGTATTCGTTAAGCTCAAGAGCAAAAGGAGCTAAATCCGATAAAGGGAAGGAAAAAGTGATCAAATAGCCGTTGAAGCCGTTCGACAACATCCGAGGTAAGTCCTCAAGAAATGACCCTACTCGAATTATGTGAAATGAAATATGGATGTGTAATGATTATTGATTTATGTGTGTATGAGTATTTGAATGATACCGGGCTAAGTCCCGAAGGCGATTATGCTAGTGATATGTTTGCGTTTGAGCCTTAGTAACGAAAATGAAATATGGATGTGTAATGATTATTGATGTATATGTGTGCATGAGCAATTGAATGATATCCGGCTAAGTCCGAAGACATTTATGCTAGTAATTATATCCGGTTAAGACCAAGGCAATTGTGCTAGTGACTACATCGGGCTAAGACCAAGGCATTCGTGCAAGTTGTTAAATCCGGGCTAATACCGAAGGCATTTGTGCAAGTCGTTCTATCCGGCTAAGACCAAGGCATTCGTGCATGTGGTTATATCCGGTTGTATTCAAGAAGCTTGGGCTGAAGGTGGCGTTGGTTGCTGTAATAAATTTAATTAATGCGCTCGAAAAGCCCAAAGGATAAGGTATGTTTATATGTGCATTGGAAAAGTCGATATGTTTGAGTAACATTCGTTCAATCGACTAACGAATTTTCAGCTATTGAATTGGTTGATATCTTGTGAAAGTATACAATGATGAAGTGTGAAGTAAGTATGATTATGTGAATGTGTATTAATGAAATGATTCATTTGGCTATGTGAATGTAATGCTTTAGTTAAAGCTGATTTTATTGCTTGAGACTTACTAAGCATAAAAATGCTTACCCGTTGCTTTGGCTCTCGCTTTATAGATTTTGTTCGTTAGCGATCGGATACGGGATCATTGAAGTCGAAGTCATCCACACTATCAAAGCCTCCATTTTGGTATAATTTTGGTTGAACTTTGAAATGGCATGTATAGGACTACCCTTGTTGGTTCAAATGTGTTGTGATGTACATGTGTACGGCCATGCGAAAATGGCTCGTAGAAGTAAAGTACTGAACTTAGACCATTTGTGATTTGTATATATATATGGTTTCATGATGTGATTATGGATTGGCAATGGGAGTGTTGGTCACATGATCAGCCATTGGAATGGCTAAAATGATCATAGGTGAACCTATGTATGGCAAGACTAGTTGGTTCATGGAGACTACAAAATAGGTAAGACCTACCTTAAAAACAGGTGCTGCCAGCTGCAGTGACGGGAATGTGAAAAATCACCAAAATTGTAGGGATGGTATTAAATAGTGAAAGAATTATGTAAATGAACCTTGATGAGTCTACTTTCATATGGAAGAAACGAAACGGTCATAGGAGTTACGTGTTAAGAGATATTAAAGTTATCGTGAGACAGGGCCAGAACGGTTTCTGGGTCCCCTGTCGCGACTTTGAAAATTTACCATAAATTATTCAGAATGAATTAGAAGTCATGCCTAATATGTGCAGATTTCTGTTTGAGTCTAGTTTCATTAGAAACAAAAGGCATCAGTATTGAAACCCTGTACAGAGAGATATTCAAGTTGTAATGCGCGAAGGTCAGTGTAGTCGGCCCCTGTAACATGGGTGACTTTAACTAATAAACTGTACCAATTGGCCCGACCAAAAATTCTAGAAATAAATCCATGGATGGATATATGAGTCTAAATTCAGGGAAAATTTACGGAATCAGTTTCTGAGTTGTGAAACTCGAGATATGCTTTTTAAGGCGACAGCAACGCAGTTTTCCAGCTTGCCTGGAATGTCAAATTGGTCGGTGCCATAAGTGGTTTTGGCTTGTTAACCTCGTGTCCGACACGCAACGGTCTCGGGTTCGGGTGTTACAATTTATTGGTATCGAGCTACGGTTTAGTCGATTCTAGGACTACCGTTATATGTTTGGGGTCTAGCTATACATGCCATTAAATGATGAATCGATAGTGTGGTGATTTCTGACAATTTGACTTTGTGTTTGTTTATAGCAATGGATCCCGATCCCAACCGAGCAATAGCTGATGATGTGGAGAGTGTGGCGCTGCTCCAGCGCAAGGGACAGCGCGGCGGACTCTCAACCTATGGCCAACAATCCGAATGATGAGGCTAGGCAAGCCTTTTATAGTGTGATGAATGATTGGTTTAACCAATACATTCGAACTAACACTACTGTTCCACAACCTCCATTCCCGACAAATGCAACCTCAAGACCTACAATACCTCCATGAATCGACCAAATAAGGTCAAGTAAGCCACCAATCGACAGGATTCAAAACATGGGGCCCTTGAATTTAAAGCTACAGACGATGGCGATGCCGAGCAAGCTGAATTTTGGTTGGACAACACTATCCGAAAGTGCTCGATGAGCTATCTTGTACACCGATGAGTGCTTAAAGTGTACCATCTCCTTGCTACGCGATTCGCCTACTATTGGTGGAGTACTCGACTTCGTGGTGCCTAGAGAGCAAGTGACTTGGGAATTCTTTCAAACCGAGTTCAAAAAAGTATATCGATCGAGATTCATCGACCAAAAGCGAAGGAATTTCTTGATCTTAAGCAAGGCTCTATGTCGCCATCGACTCACGAACGAAAATTTGTGAGGCTTAGCTGGTGCGCTCAAGAATGCATTTCGTCCGAATCTATTATGTGTAAACGCTTCAAGGATGGGCTGAATGATGATATAAGGATGTTCGTTGGCATTCTCGAAATCGAGAGTTCAGTAGTACTTGTTGAGTGAGCTTGTAAAGTCAAGAGCTTAGAAAGGAGAAACAAAAAGTTGATGTGGGAACTGGAGAATTTGAAAGAGGTCCTCGGAAAGTCTCTTCAACAGCATCGAAGAGATTTGAGATGATGTGAGCGGTCTAGAGGCGCCGGCTTTTCTAGACGAGATCGCGGTCGACCCCTGTGACCACACGAGTCACTTGATGCATGATGGTGGAAATGATCGCCGAGAGAGAGGCGAGTGTCTGCATTGTGGTAAATGGCATTCGGGAGCTGAGGTTCCGTGATCGCTCTGCTATAAGTGTGGATCGGCCGACCACTTTGTCAAGGACCTGCCGAGGTTGTTAGAACAAAATGTAAGTCAAAGTGGAAACCGGGTGCTACCATCGCTCGAGGTAGGCCATCCCAAATGCGGGCAATGCTAGTGGCGGTCGAGAGGGTCGAGAGATGCTACAACAAGACCCGAGACTCGTGCTCTGCTAGGACTTATGCCATCGCGACGCGAGGATCTTTGCCTCACCGGATGTTATTACCAGTACTTTCACTCTTTTCGATACTAATGTGATTGCTTTGATTGACCCCGGTTCTACTCATTCTTATATATGTGAAACCTTAGCATCCAAAGAAGACTTTGCCTATTGAGTCTCTCGAGTTTGTAATTCGGTGTCAAACCCTTGGGTCATTACGTGCTTGTCAACAAAGTGTGCAAGAAAAGTCCCCTAGTATTCGAGGTTCTTGTTTTCCGACGGACTTGATGCTTTTGCCGTTCGATGAATTGACGTTATTCTTGGTTTGGATTGGTTGACCATGCACGATGCGGTTGTAAATTGCAAAAGCAAGACCATCGATTTGAGGTGCGCGAATAACGAGATAATTCGGGTTGAGTCTACGGACTTAAAGGGGTTGCCGGTGTAATATCGCAATGTTGGCCCGAAATATGTAAGAAAAGGTGCGGCGTACCTTGCGTATGTGCTCGATGACAAGGAGTCGAAAAGAAACCGAATCATGCTAGTGGTTTGTGAATACCGGATGTTTTCCACGAAGAATTGCGGGTTTACCGCACTGTCGGAAATAGAATTTGGCATTGAATTGGTACGGTACCACTCAATTTCGATAGCTCCGTATCGTATGGCACCAACGGAATTAAAGGAGTTGAAAGCTTCGGTTGCAAGAATTGGTGGGCGAGAGGTTTTGCTCGTCCGAGTTTTTCACCTTAGGGTGTGCGGTGTTGTTTGTGAAAAAGAAGGATGGAACCATGAGGCTGTGCATCGACTATCGTCAGCTTAATAAAGCGATGATAAAGAACAAATATCTGTTACCGCATATCGACGATTTGTTCGATCAACTGAAGGGAGCTTCATTGTTCTCGAAAATAGATTTGAGATCGGGCTATTATCAATTACGAATTCGAGATTCGGACGTACCCAAGACTACCTTCAGAACGAGATATGGTCACTACGAGTTCCTAGTGATGCCGTTTGGGCTTACTAATACCCCTGCGGTATTTATGGAATTAGTGAATCGGATCTTCAGACCATATTTGGATCGGTTCGTAGTCGTGTTCATTGATGACATCTTGGTCTATTCAAGAAATGAGACCGAACATGCTGAACACCTGAGGTTAGTCCTGCAAATTTTACGGAATAAGCAATTATATGCTAAGTTCAGCAAGTGTAAGTTACGGTTAAGAGAGGTTAGCTTCTTGGGTCATGTGGTATCTGCGACGGTATTCGAGTCAACTTGAATAAAATTTCAGCCATACTTAATTGGAAGCCTCAGAAATATTCCGAGGTTCGAGACTTTTTGGGGCTTCTTAGGTTATTACCGACGATTTGTAAAAGGTTTCTCAACGATAGCCACGCCAATGACGAAGCTACTCCAAAGGGATGTTAAGTTCGAATGGACGGAGAAATGTCAGAAAAGTTTTGATCAATTGAAAACTTATTTGAGTGAAGCCCCAATTCTAGTGCAACCGAAGCGGGCAAAGAGTTTGTTATTTATAGTGACGCATCCCTACCGGGTTAGGTTACGTATTGATGCAAGAAGGTCGAGTTGTGGCCTATGCGCCGAGGCAATTAAAGCCACACGAGAAAAATTATCCGACCCATGATCTCGAATTGGCTGCCATCGTATTCGCCTTAAAGATTTGGCGACATTACTTATTTGGTGAGAAGTGCCATGTGTATTCGGATCACAAAAGTCTCAAATATTTGATGACTCAAAGAAACTTAAATCTGCGACAAAGGCGTTGGCTCATTTGTTAAAGGATTATGAGTGGTCATTGACTATCACCGGGAAAGGCGAATGTGGTTGCGGATGCCTTAAGTCGTAAATCATTATTCGCTTACGAGCGATGAATGTGCACTTATGCATTCGATCCGACAAGGTGTTAGTAGCTGAATTGAAAGCCAAACCATTATTGATACATCAAATTCGTGAAGCTCGGAAAGTCGACGACGACTTGGCGCAAAAGCAAAGTGAGTGTGTTCCAAATAAGGGCTCGAGTTTCAAATCGATGATGACGATTGTTTGAGGTTCAAAAGTCGTCTCATGCGTTCCAAAGAATTGAACTTATTTCGATAATTCGAGCGAAGCCCATTGTAGCCGAATGGCAATCCACCGGGAGTACGAAGATGTACAACGATTTGAAAGCGTCGGTTTTGGTGGCATGGTATGAAGCGAGACATCTCCGACTTTGTTTGAGATGTTTAATATGTCAACAAGTGAAAGCGGAACATCAAGTGCCTTGAGATTACTTCACCGATCACGATACCCGAGTGGAAATGGGATCGAGTCACCATGGACTTTGTATCCGGACCGCCATTGTCGTGAGTAAGAAGGATGCGGTTTGGGTCGTGGTAGATAGATTGACTAAGTCGGCTCACTTTGTCCCCGTGACGTCACGGATTTTTCAATAGACAAACTAGCGAATTGTACGTTTCTCAGTTGTGAGATTGCACGGGTGCCTATTTCCATTATATCGGATAGAGATCCGAGATTTACCTCGCGATTTTGGAAAAAGTTGCAAGAAGCTTTGGGTACCAAGTTGCATTTCAGACCGCCTTTCACCCCCAAACCGATGGTCAATCCGAGCGGATAATTGAGATACTTGAGGATATGTTGAGATGTTGCATCCTCGAGTTCGATGGTTCATGGGAATGGTATTTGCCGTTGATTGAATTCACTTACGACAACGACTTTCAATCAAGTATTAAGATGGCACCCTACGAGGCTTTGTGCGATTCGTAAATGCCGTACACCATTGTTTTGGTGAGCTCGGTGAAAGCAAAATTTTCGGGTGGATTTGATTAGAGATCTGAGCAGAAAGTGAAAGTAATCCGTGAAAGTCGAAAATAGCCTCCGATCGTCGAAGTCGACGCGGATCTGAAGCGTAAAGACATCGAGCATCGGTGGGAGATAAAGTGTTTCTCAAGGTTTCACCTTGGAAAAAGATACTCGATTCGGCCGTAAGGGCAAGTTGAGCCCGAGGTTCATTGGGCCATATGAGATATCCGGCGAGTCGGTCCGGTGGCATATCGTCGATTTTTCCCCGAACTCGAAAAGATTCACGATGTCTTTCATGTTTCGATGCTTGACGCTATAGATCGATCCATCGCACGTGATTAGTCCATCGAGGTTGAAATTCAAGCCAATATGAGTTATAAGGAAGAACCGATTCGTATATCCGCACGTGAAGTGAAAGAGTTGCGAAACAAGCGAGTTCCGCTAGTGAAAGTGTTATGGCTCAAACACGGATAGAAGAAGATACTTGGGAAACCGAGAACTCTATGAAAGAGCGATACCCAACCCTATTTACGATAAGATTTTTGGGACGAAAATTTCTTAAGTGGGGAGAGTTGTGACATCCCAAAATTGGCCCTAGTCGGGAAGTGGTTTGGGACCGCTAAACCGAAGTCACCGACATGCTCGAACGTAATATTTATTGTCTAGAATATGGGAAAATGCATGTGTGAATTTTGAATTCTTTGATTTAGTTAATTTGATTGTGAATTGAAAGAAAAGGACTCATGTGAAAGGATGTAAAAATATGTAGCTAATTTTAAGAGGTTAATAAAGGAATGAAGCAAAATAAATGGAGTTGCATGTCAAATACTCCATTTATTTTGGATGAATGTTGACCATGTTTAGATGATGGGCAAGGGACATGTTTCCAACAGGTTTAGTTAGTGCATTATGTAGAAAGAATTAAGAAATGAAAAAAAAAAAGAAAAAAATGAGCATGGATGCCCCCCCCTCATGGTGCCGTAGCTAGAGAGAAAGAAAGCAAAAAAAAAAAAGTTGTCATTCATCCTTTCTTTGAGCAAAGACTAAGAAAGAAAAACAAAAAAATTGTTCATCTTTTCCCCTCCTTCCTTTGGTCGAAATTCCTAAGAGGAAGAAGAGATTTTTGCTTCATTTTCTTTGTTTAGAAGAGATCTAGAAGGAGATTTGGCTAAACTTGCATCAAGATTAAGGTATGTATGAGGTTGTGTCATGAGATTCATGCTTGTTTTGGTTGCTAACTTGATGTGCATGTTAGCCATGGTTCAAATCCTTGCTATGCCATGAAAAATGGTATTTGGCCAAGGTTGATATTGTGTTAAAGCCATTGCATGCTAAATGTGAAGCTTGCTAATGATGCATGCAATGATGGATTGACTACTCTTGAAATTTCTTTGTAGCAATCTTGAGTAAGACATTGAGTTCTTTGTTTAACCATGACCAAAGTTCAATGGGGTATGATTGTGATGTATTAACCATGATGCATTCATGAGCATGATTTATGCTTGTTACTTGATTGGTAAAATTTGTGTTTTAGAGGGTTATGAACACCTTGAGATTGACCATGCACCTATATGTGTATATATGTTTGCACATGATATTTTGATTATGAAGAAAGTGATAAATATGTTTGTTTAAAGAAGAAATTTTTGAAGAATGTTGTGAAATTTGCATGTACATTCGGCCTAGTACATGTATAGTGTGAAAAACCTTGAAATTATTTTTGATTTTGTGTATTTATGACCATGTGTAATCGGCCACATGAGTAATTTGAGCACTTGATGTTATGTTAAAATTCTTGAGCTTAAATATATGGATGTATGTATATGTGGCCATATAATGGCGTTTTGGTTCAAAGGTTGAATGATAAATTATAATAAAGTGAGATGATATGAGATGCGAATGTGATTTACTAGTAAACATTATTGATAGAAATATTGAATACTTTTACTTGTATTCGTTAAGCTCAAGAGCAAAAGGGAGCTAAATCCGATAAAGGGAAGGAAAAAGTGATCGAATAGCCGTTGAAGCTGTTCGACAACATCCGAGGTAAGTCCTCAAGAAATGACCCTACTCGAATTATGTGAAATGAAATATGGATGTGTAATGATTATTGATTTATGTGTGTATGAGTATTTGAATGATACCGGGCTAAGTCCCGAAGGCGATTATGCTAGTGATATGTTTGCGTTTGAGCCTTAGTAACTGAAAATGAAATATGGATGTGTAATGATTATTGATGTATATGTGTGCATGAGCAATTGAATGATATCGGGCTAAGTCCCAAGACATTTATGCTAGTAATTATATCGGGTTAAGACCAAGGCAATTGTGCTAGTGACTACATCCGGGCTAAGACCGAAGGCATTCGTGCAAGTTGTTAAATCGGGCTAATACCGAAGGCATTTGTGCAAGTCGTTCTATCCGGGCTAAGACCAAGGCATTCGTGCATGTGGTTATATCCGGTTGTATTCAAGAAGCTTGGGCTGAAGGTGGCGTTGGTTGCTGTAATAAATTTAATTAGTACGCTCGAAAAGCCCGAAGGATAAGGTATGTTTATATGTGCATTGGAAAAGTCGATATGTTTGAGTAACATTCTTTCAATCGACTAACGAATTTTCAGCTATTGAATTGGTTGATATCTTGTGAAAGTATACAATGATGAAGTGTGAAGTAAGTATGATTATGTGAATGTGTATTAATGAAATGATTCATTTGGCTATGTGAATGTAATGCTTTAGTTAAAGCTGATTTTATTGCTTGAGACTTACTAAGCATAAAAATGCTTACCCGTTGCTTTGGCTCTCGCTTTATAGATTTTGTTAGTTAGCGATCGGATACGGGATCATTGAAGTGAAGTCATCCACACTATCAAAGCCTCCATTTTGGTATAATTCTGGTTGAACTTTGAAATGGCATGTATAGGACTACCCTTGTTGGTTCAAATGTGTTGTGATGTACATGTGTACGGCCATGCGAAAATGGCTCGTAGAAGTAAAGTACGAACTTAGACCATTTGTGATTTGTATCTATATATGGTTTCATGATGTGATTATGGATTGGAAATGGGAGTGTTGGTCACATGATCAGCCATTGGAATGGCTAAAAATGATCATAGGTGAACCTATGTATGGCAAGACTAGTTGGTTCATGGAGACTACAAAATAGGTAAGACCTACCTTAAAAACAGGTGCTGCCAGCTGCAGTAACGGGAATGTGAAAAATCACCAAATATTGTAGGGATGGTATTAAATAGTGAAAGAATTATGTAAATGAACCTTGATGAGTGTACTTTCATATGGAAGAAACGAAATGGTCATAGGAGTTACGTGTTAAGAGATATTAAAGTTATCGTGAGACAGGGCCAGAACGGTTTCTGGGTTCCCTGTCGCGACTTTGAAAATTTACCATAAATTATTCAGAATGAATTAGAAGTCATGTCTAATATGTACAGATTTCTTTTTGAGTCTAGTTTCATTAGAAACAAACGGCATCAGTATTGAAACGCTGTACAGAGAGATATTCAAGTTGTAATGCGCAAAGGTCAGTGTAGTCGACCCCTGTAACATGGGTGACTTTAACTAATAAAATGTACCAATTGGCCCGACCAAAAATTCTAGAAATAAATCCATGGATGGATATATGAGTCTAAATTCAGGGAAAATTTACGGAATCAGTTTCGGAGTTGTGAAACTCGAGATATGCTTTTTAAGGCGACAGCAACGCAGTTTTCCAGCTTGCCTGGAATGTCAAATTGGTCGGTGCCATAAGTGGTTTTGGCTTGTTAACCCCTCGTGTCCGACACCGGCAACGGTCTCGGGTTCAGGGTGTTACATTTACCTGCTGTCAGATCAAGCATCTATAAACAGACTCTGAGATATCTCTCTTCATTCCTACCCACCAATACATTTTCTTCAAATCACTATACATCTTTGTACTACCTGGATGAATAGAAAAAGAACTGCTATGTGCTTCCTCTAAAATCTTTCGAATAAGCTCATCATTCTTTGGTACACATATCTGATTTTTGAACATTAAACAACTGTCAAAACTGATCTGAAAATCTGACTCTATACCCGACTCACACTGAGCTCTTTTAGCTTGCAATTCACTGTCATTTTTCTAAACTTCACAAATCTCTTCAAGAAACATTGGCTTAGCTCTTAATTCAGCTAAGATAGAGCCATCATCTAATAAGGTTAAACTAGTGTTCAAAGCTCTTAATGCAAATAAAGTTTTTCTACTCAAAATATCAGCAACTACGTTTGCCTTACCCGGGTGATAATCGATCACTAGTTCATAATCTTTAATCAATCTAGCCCTCTTGTTTGCCTCAAGTTCAAATCTTTCTGAGTTATCAAGTATTTCAAACTTTTATGATTAGTAAATATTCGGCACTTCTCACCATACAAGTGATGTCTCCAGATTTTCAACGCAAATACAATGGCAGCTAGTTCTAAATCATGTAGCGGATAATTTTTCTCATGTGGCTTTAACTGTCTAAAGGCATAAGCAATTACCTTTCTTTCCTGCATAAGTCAATAGCCTAGTCCATTCAAGGACGCATCACTGTAAATCACAAACACTTTACCTGGTTCTGGTTGTACTGAGACAGGAGCTTCAGTCAATAATGCCTTTAACTTGTCAAAACTCTGCTGACACTTTTCAGTCCATTCAAACTTGACATCTTTTTGTAGAAATCTTGTCAATGGAGTAGCTATCATGGAAAATCCCTCTAGAAATCATCTATAACAACCGGTAAGACCAAGAAAACTTCTAACCTCTGATACATTCCTGGTAGACTTCTAATCAACAATGGCTAAAATCTTGCTCGGATCAACTCTAATACCTTCACCTGAGACTATATGTCCAAGAAAACCAACTTCACATAGCGGGAACTCACTTTTTATAAAATTGGCATAAAGCTGATTATCTCTCAAAGTCTGTAAAACTGTTTTCAAATGCTCTGAATTATCAGACTTATCATGAGAATAAATCAAGATATCATCAATGAACACTACTACAAATTTATCCAAGTAAGGTCTGAAAATTCGATTCATTAAGTCAACGACAATGGTAAGAGCATTAGTCAAGCCAAATGGCATCACAAGGAACTCATAATTGCCATACCTAGTGTAATATCCTAAATTAGGGCTTAATCAAAATAGTGGTTTCGTAACCACAAATTCGAGATAGAAATAATTATTTTATAATTATTTTGATGATTATGATATGATTGCATGATTGTGTGAAAATTTCGTGATGAAATTCTATGCCTAAAGTGCTTAAATTGAAAGTAGGGACTAAATCGAATAAGTTGCAAAACTTGCATTCTAGAAGTTTTTAGTATGAAATTGTTTTGGAATATTAATGAGGAGGTATTAAATAGCAATTTTACCAATTTTAAGTTCATGGACAAAATTAGGCATGGAAGGAATTTTTGGAAAGTTTAGTAGTAAGGGTATTTTGGTCATTTAGTTATTAAAATGAATTAAAAACAAAATTAAAAGCCAATTTTTGTCCATCTTATTCATTAGGCCGAAATTTCAAGGGTTCTCCATAGTTAGGGTTTGTTTCAAGCTTCCAAGCTCCATAGTAAGTGATTCCAAGCCCCGTTTTTAATGTTCTTTACGTTTTTGGAATCCCGGTAGCTTGATTAAGCTTATGTTAGCAATAATTCAACCTAGGGTTTATATTTGGAAAAGTACCCATAGGTGAAATTTGTGTATTTTGATGTTTTATGATAGAATATGGGGTTTTAAATTATGTTAGACAACTTGTGCTACTCGGTTTTGAGTGAAAACGAGTAAAAGGGCTTAATCGGCAAAAATACTTAATAGTCACAAGTATATGTTAGAGTAAGAATTTGATGTTGCCATAGAAGGGAAAAATGATCAGCATGTTATAATACATAAGAATAAGGAATAAAGTTTAATTCAGAGCCTAGGGGCAAAAGTGTAATTATGCAAAAGTTTAGGGCAAAAGTGTAATTTTTCCAAAGTTCAGTATTAAATTCTGTTTTGATGAATGTATGTATTAAATAAGATTAATTTGGCATTATAGTTCAAGAGAAACGAGATTCAAGTCGCGATCGAGGAAAAGAAAAGATTGTAGACTAAATTGGAAAATCTTTATATTTTGGTACCAAGGTAAGTTCATGTGTAAATAATGTAGCATAATTGTTATTTTTAAGTTATTGATGTTAATTATATGATATGCTGATTTTATTATGAAATATATGCTTTGTGGTTATTTTGAATAAAATGCAAATTATGTGTATTAATTGTTAAATATAAAGTACTACCGAGTATTGGTTTTGGTATTTTACTGAAAGATGGCAAGGATATGTGTTCGAGGAAAATCCGTTTGAACCTTAGGAATAGATTAGGATACAAGTGACATGTCACTAGGATGGTTGAGCATCCGAACTCGTTGAGTTGAGTCCGAGTTCACTTATGGATGCGAATGTCCGAACTCGTTGGGTTGAGTCCGAGTTCGTGAAATGTAACTAGGCATCCGAACTCGTTGAGTTGAGTCCGAGTTCCCTTATGGATGCGAACGCCCGAGCTCGTTGAGTTGAGTCCGAGTTCAGTTAGGGGCGGGTTACATGATTTCTTGATTACATATGAGGCACTTATGTGCAAATTATCCGTGTATCCGAGTTGTATTCCGATGTGTTCAACGGGTGAAATTTCTAGTGAAATGGAAGAACACTTAAGATGCAAGCGATGTTTTGGTAAGTGTTGTGAAATGAACACTTTGGACAGGTATATTCTTAACCCTCGGGTTGAAAATAGATACAACAACGATAAGGTGGTAAGATGATGAATGATGTTTAGAAATGTGATATATGTTTTGGTGATACCATGCTAAAGTTGTTTGGTATATTTGTATTGTTATGTTACTTGTTATTTACATATGAACTTACTAAGCATTTATGCTTACTCCCTCCTCTTTATTTACTGTAGTTTTTAACAAGCCAGCTCGGGAATCGGGATGGGTCGAAGGTTCATTCACACTATCTAAAGGACTTTCATCTGGGTAAATGGCTTGTAAAACTTAAGTATGGCATGTATAGCAATACCTATTTTGTGTAAATAATTTTATGATATGGCCATGTTTGGTTGAGAAAATGTTTGATATTGATAAGTCATGGTGATGGCTAATTTAGATCATGTTTGATATTATGGAAGTTTAATAGGTTATCTAGTTCATAAAAATTCATGGAAAGATGAAACTTGCCTTAAAACAGAATATTGCTGCAGCAATGATATGAATTTGAAAAATCACTAAAAATAGTATAAATTGAACTAAATGATGAGTAAGTTATGAAATTGAAGATTAATGAGTCTATTTTCATGTGGATTGAACAAAACAAACATATAAATTATATTTTATGAGATATTTGAAACCTTGTGAAATAGGGCAAGAGTGATTTCTGGATCCCCTATTCTGACTTTAAAAATTCATAATAAATTGTCAAAAATTAATTATAAGTTTTTATTTATATGTACAGATTCCTTATTGAGTATATTTTTAATATAAACAAACCTAATAGTCATTGAAATTCTGTATAGAGAGATATCTGATTTGTAATACACAGAGGTCAGAGCAGTCAAACCCTGAAACAGGGGAGACTTTAACTAATAAACTGTACTAATTGGACCAACCAAAAATTCTAGAAAAAAATTAGGAAATGGATATATGAGTCTAGATTTAGGGAAAAGTTACGGATCTTTATTTCGAGTTTAGTAACTTGAGATATGATTTTTCTTGTAACTGTGATGAGGGTAGCTGGAAAGCTGTGAATGTAGAAACAAATGATTTGAAGTTCTTAATTTGATAAATTATGTTCGGTAACCCTCAAGCTCGACTCCATCGACAGTTTCGGACGTGGGGGTGTTACACCTAGACTAGAAAGCAGTCTTCGGAACATCTAACTCTTTAACCCGCAACTAATAATATTCAGATTTCAAATCTATCTTGGAGAACACAGTAGCTCCCTTCAATTGATCAAACAAATCTTCAATTCTAGGTAGTGGATACTTGTTCTTAATAGTCATCTTGTTAAGCTGCTTATAATCTATGCACAATCTCATCGAACCATTTTTCTTTTTCACAAAGAGCACTGGTGCACCCTATGGTGAACAGCTAGGTCTTACAAAGCCTTTCTCTGTTAGTTCCTAGAACTGAACTTTCAATTCTCTCAATTCCATTGGAGCCATTCTATAAGGAGCAATAGAAATGGGTGCTATACCCAAAACCAATTCAATACCAAACTCCTTTGATAGGAGGCAAACCTGGTAGTTCTTCCAGAAACACATTAGAAAACTCACATACCATAGGCACTGATTCAATTTTCAACTCTGGATCTTTAGTATTCAACAAAAAAGCAAGATAAGCTTCATATCCTTTTCTCAAGCATTTCTGAACAGACATAATAGAAATCATGGCAATTGAACTATCTGACTCATCTGAATTAACTCGAAGAATTTCACCATTTTCGCATTCTAACTCAATGAATTTCTTTCGACAATTCACTATCACGTCATGCGCAGTCAACCAATCTATACCAAGAATCACATCAAACTCATCAAATGGCAATAGCATAAGATTAGCCAGAAAATAGTAACCTCTAATTATCAAAAGGCAATTTTTACATGCTTTGTCTACTAATACATACTGATCCAATAGATTCGATATTTTAATCACAAATCCTGTAGACTCTATGGACATGTTCATACTAGGCATCAATTTCATGCAAACATAGGAATGGGTCGAACCCGGATCAATCAAAGCAATAACATTAACATCATGAAAAGAAAATGTACCTGTAATTACATCGGAGGAGGATGCCTCTTTGTGAGCACGGATAGCATAGGTCATTACAGGTGCTCTAACATCTGGTCTTGCTGCTGAATCTCTAGATGCACCTCTACCTGCCCCTATTCTCGAACTTCTCTAAGGTCTGCCTCTAACAGGGGCATTTCCTGATGTTACTCTCGGTATTACTTCTCTTTTAACCATCTTAGGACACTCCCGAATGAAATGATCTGATCCACCACATCGGAAACAACCAGTCTCAGTTGCTCAACATTGACCTAGATGATGTCAACCACATTGAGGGCACTCTGGTCTATCAGACTAAATACTGCCAACACTTGCAATTGAAATGGTCTGAGCTTTCTGACCCATAAATCTACTACCTCTGTTTCGGTAGAACACCTTGCTGAAAAATTAGATCTCGTAGAGAACTCTCTAGGCCTCTTGGATGTAGACTACAACGACTTGCTCATCTGTCTTTTCTTCATGTCTTGCATCTCAATTTTAGCTTTACCCTTTCCTTTCAGCAACTCATCTGCCTTACAATCTCTTTCAACTAAAATAACAAACTCTTTTATTTCTGAAACACCGACTGATAGTCGAATATCATTATTGAGCCCATCTTCAAATCTCTTGCACATAATAGCTTCAGTAGACACACACTCTCGAGCATAATTACTGAGTCTGAAAAAATCACGTTCACATTCAGTAACTGTCATCTTACCCTGCTTTAGTTCAAGGAATTCTTTTCTTTTTTGGTCGATGAAACTCTGACTAATGTATTTCTTACTGAACTCCTCTTGAAAGAAATCCCAAGTAACCCTCGCTTTCGGTACTACTGACACAAGTGTCTTCCACCAATGGTAGGCCGAGTCTCGTAGAAGTGATACAACACACTTCATGCACTCTTTAGGTGTGTAGGATAACTTATCTAAGACCCTGATAATATTCTCGAGCCAAAATTCAGTTTTCTCTGCATCGTCATCTTTAGTAGCCCGAAACTCTTTGGCCCCTTGTTTTCTAATTTTATCAACTGGTGGCTTCTCTCTTTTGATTCTATCTGTAACTGGGGAAGCTACATGGGTAGCCTGAGGATCATGAGGGGGTGGAGGCCTAATGGCCGGATTCGTACTAATGAACTCGGCAAACCATTCATTCATAGCTTGGAAGAAGGCTTCTTGAGCCCATCCTCCCTGACTAACTGTAACGGGCCTTTCACTACTATCTGGTGGTGCTGTCCCTTCTACAGGAGTGGGCGCGTTACTTTCTACATCATCTGCACCAACTCGTTCAGGATCCATAACTATAAAAGAAAAATATTTTAAAATCGTCAAGAGTCGTCACACTATAAAAATATAAGTATGGCATGTATAGCTAGAATATTACTCATATTGAATATTCTGAGAACCAACTAAACTCTTGCTCCAATACCGATAAATCTCTTGCTCTAATACCAATAAACGTAACATCTCTTACCCGAGACAGTCGCCGGAGTCGAGCACAAGGCGTTACCAGACATATCTTACTTCTTCGGGGCATTATTTTTTTAAAAAAAATTTAATTCACTTGCATTCATCCAATAAATCCATAAAAAGGGCCTTTGAGGCCCTAAAACGTGCAATTGAAACAGTTCGGGACCAAACCGAGAACACTAAAAATTTTTCGATTACTTATACAAATCAAAACAATTTATTTCACTATTCATAATAAAATGTCCATCTGCATAACAGTCACTAAATTAATTATAACTCAAGTTAAGAAACTTGAAATTTAAATTTGTAAATTTTCCCTAAAACTAGACTCATATATCTTCTTACCGTAAAGTTTCTTGAATTTTTGGTTTGTCCAATTAGTATAGTTTATTCATTAAAAGTTCCCCTATCTTGCAGTTTAGCGGACCTAACCTCTCTTGACTAAAAATTTATTATCTCATTATACAAAATTTGGATAATGTTTCTGTTTATTTATAATAAAAATAGACTCGCTAAGGAATCTAGAAATATAAACTATGAATTATAATTATTTTTTTTTAATTTCTAGTAATTTTCCAAAGTTGGAACAGGGATCACGAAGTCACTCTGAACCAGACTTACAAAAATTTCTTTGCTATGAATATAGACTCAATAAGATTTAATTATATATCTTATTCAAAATTTCATTCCATTTCTACAATTTTTAGTGATTTTTCAAAACCACATCACTATTGCTATTTCCTAACTATTCCATGGCCAACTCTTACTCCTTCATAATTTCTTTGCATCAAACCTCATTTTGGCATACATAATAGCAAAACATGTTCTTATTTAGCTATATCATAAAATAATCATTACCAAGTATTCACATGTCATTCTTTAATCATATCATAAAGACATACACACAAAATAGCCAAGTCCCTATACATACCATAACTTAAAATATTTCTAGTCACAGAATACCAAAATAGCTCGTTGATAGTGTGAGGCGATCTCCAACGTCCTTATGATTTTCCATGTTGGCTTTGCAATACTATAAAAAAGAGAGAAAAGAAAGGGAGTAAGCATAAAGCTTAGTAAGTTTGCATGTAAATAATAACAACATTCTAAATGAATTATCAAAATAACCTGAACCTTTCAAATATGGACTTATCTTACCTTCCCTTTGGTACACTCTTTAAAACTTCCGTTGAACCACTTGGAATTCTAAGGATACATGGGTACCTTTCCTTTTTAAACTTACCATTGTCATGTCTTGACATGGTCTTACGTGGTATCCTTGCCTTATGAACTCACCATTGCCATGCCTTGGCATGGTCTTACATGGGAACTTTGCCTTATCGTAGTTTATCAATGCCATGTCTTGACATGGTCTTACATGATTTCCTTGCCTTGTAAAGCTTACCAATGCCATGCCTTGGCATGGTCTTACTTGGTATCCTTAAACCCTAATGTCATGACATTTGTACCCTACACATTCCTAAGGTTCAACCGGGACTTTTAAGTATCATTTCTCCTTGAATTCTTGCTTGAATCATCAAGGAATAAATTTACAAAATAAATATATAGATTCTGAAAATTAACATCATTAATTATAAATAATAAAACATTGCATTTATTTACCGCAAACTTACCTCGATACAAAATACGATCAAGTATTTTGATTTAGTCCTCAACCTTTTTCTTTCCTCGGTCTAAACCCAAATTTCATTCTTCTTGATCTATAATAGAAAATTTAATTTATTTAATATTCACATTTATCAAAACAGTCCTTAACTCTAACTTTGGCAAAATTATGATTTTGCCCCTAAACTTTTGCATATTTACACTTTTCCCCAAGGCTTGGAAATGAAACTTTATCCCTAATTCCTATGCTTTATGACACACTAATCATTTATTTACCTACGAAAACATCAAATTCCCACTCTAACATGTACTTATGACCATTAGGTATTTTTACCGATTATGTCGTTTTACTCGTTTTCGCTTAAAATCGCTTAGCTCAAGTCGTTTAACATAATTTCGAGCTTTGTATTCTACCATAAAACATCAAAATAAACACATTTCACCTATGGGTATTTTTCCAAATATCAACCCTAGGTTAAATTATTGCTAGAATAAGCTAAATCAAGTTACCGGGACTTCAAAAACGTAGATAACACTAAAAACAGGACTTGGAATCACTTACCATGAAGCTTGGAAGCTTGTCAAAACCCTAGCTATGAAGAACCCTTGAAATTTTGGCCTAATAAAGAAGATGGCCCATCTTTTTCCCCTTTTTAATCTTTTAATTACCAAATGACTAAAATACCCTTCATTAAAACTTTAGTTATTTTTATTTATGTATGTCCATTTTTGTCCATGAAAACCTAATGGTCTAATTCCATTTAAGGACCTCTACTTCAATGATACTCTTCAATTTAATCCTTTAGCTTCTAAAACTCATATTTATCAACTTTTGCAATTAAGACTTAGTAGGTAAATTAAGCATGCTATCTATAAAATTTTCCATCGATACTCTAACACATGCTTTTAATCAGTCGGTAAATTATAAAAATTAATCAAAATAAACTTTTTTATATCAGATTCATGGTTTTGCAACCGCTGTTCCATTTAGGCCCTATTTTGGGATGTTACATTGAATGATATATGGAAAGAAATGCTTTGATATGTATGTTTTGATTTGGAATTTTGGCTGAATTGGTTGTGCAATTATGATTGCTTATTTAATTGTAGGTTAACCCAAATTGGGGTGGCAAGTTGGCTATTCAAATGTCCTATTTTTGTCCACATAGGCAAGGACATGGGCGTGTGTCTCAGCAGTGTGTGACACACGACTATGTTGCACAGCCGTGTGTCCCCTGGGTACCCTACAATTGTAAGTCAGCCTCAAGCACGACCAAGGCACACATGCGTGTGGCTAGTCGTGTGGTCTAAGTCAGATTCGACCACGGCCAAAGCACACGGGCGTGTCTTATGGCCAATTGAACAAGTCAGCATGTATGCCTTGTTTTGACATGGTCTCGACACACGAGCGTGTCTAAAGCCGTGTGAGGCACACGGCCTGTTCACATGGGTGCGTGACCTGTACTTGTTTGAGACATGTTTAATTTTTAAAAAAATTTTGTATGTATTCGGTTTAGTCCCAACCCTTTTCTAATACATGTTTAAGGTCATGATGACCTATATAAGGGACTCTATATTGATGATTAATCTTTAATACTTTGATGCTTATGAAATGAATGTTAATGTTTCGATTTTTTCTAGTAATGCCAACCCTAGTTCGGCAATAGATATGGGTTAGGGGTGTTACACTTTTTACTGGTAAGATTTTCGAGGACGAAAATCCTTATGGAGGAGAGTTGTAACATCCCGAATTAGGGTCTAGTTAGAACAGTGGTTTTGAGACCACAAATCTAAAATATAAATAATTATTTTATGATTATTTAATGATCCATGATATGATTGCATGTTTGTATAAAATTTTCATGAAGAAATTTTATGCCTAAAGTATCCAATTTGACTTTAGGGACTAAATTGAATAAGTTGTAAAACTTGTGTTCTAGAAGCTTCAAGTATGAAATTGCATTAGATTATTAATTAGAGGTCCTTAAATAGCAATTTGACCAAGTTTTAAAATTTTGGACAAAAATGGGCATGAATAGGAAAAATTTTGAAAAAAAAGGCTATAAGGGCATTTTGGTCATTTGGTTAATAAAAGAATAAAAAAGGAAACATCAAGCAAAAATCTTGTCCATCTTCTCCCACCTTAGCTGAAATTTACAAGGGCTCCATAGCTAGGGTTTTCAACATTTTCAAGCTTGATTGTAAGAACTCCCAAGTCTCGTTTTTAATGTTCTTTACATTTTCGAGATCCTTGAAGCATGATCTATTCATTTCTAGCCATATTTTGAAGTAGGGTTCATGTATGAAACTTGATCCATGTGTGACATGGTTGTATTTTGATGTTTAATGGGGGAATATGCATGTTTGATGTGTGATAAACATATTTTGCTAAGTGATTTTTAGTGAAAATACTTAAAAAGGACTTGTTTGAAAAATTTGTAAAAATAAGTAGTAGAAATGTGAAATAAAGGAAAATGTGGGCTGATATGAGTTAGAATATAAATCGGCCAGCTTGGGTAACCAAGAAATTGCATGCATTTCATTTTACGAGCCCAAGGACTGAAGTGTAAATAAGTGGAAAGTTAGGGGTAAAAAGGTAATTTTATTGAAGTATGTGTTATGGGTCGATCTGAGAAATGTGTGTATTGAACAAGTTAAATTTTGCATTATAGATTAAGAAAAATGTGATTCGGGTCTTGATCGAGGGAAAATTAAGGTTTACGAGGATTGGGCTTGTTTCTATCATTTTGTACCAAGGTAAGTTCATTTGCAAATTATGCAACATGTACGATACTTTAAATGCTTTAATATCGCATGTATGGTAAGTATATATATAATAAATGTGATGTTGTACCACATGTTAATGCTTAAATTTTATTATGTATTATACTTTGATTATTCCATGAGTATTTGACTGGTGCTATGAGCATTGAAGTCGATGTTACAAGCAAGTTTGACAAAAATGTCGTATTGAAGAATCCCGTTTGAATCTTAGGAATAGTTTAGGATACAAGTGACATGTCACTAGGAACTATGTGATCGAACTCATTAAGTTGTGGTCTGAGTTCATGATTATGTGGCATCTAAACTCATTGAGTTAAGGTCTGAGTTCATGATGTATGTGACACATGTTTTGACGTCTGGGTACTGGTCTCACATATTCTACCTATGGCTGGGTAGTCCAGCATGTGTTGCGGATACCTGACAGCCTATGTGAGCAGACTCATGAGTAGTTCGAAAGTGAGTAACATTTGATATGTGATATGAGGTAGCATTGGCTACATATGAGGCACTTAGGTGTGAGGTTTTGATGAATCTGATAGTATTCTGAGTGTTCAACGGGTAGTTCTAAAGGAAGTTCAATGAGTAATCTTGATGAACATGCCAAAGACGAGAAAGGAAGTTATTATGTGCAAGTGGGCAGTGGTATGTACTTCAAACTCATGAGAATGTCATGAGATATGATAAACTCATGGTGAGAATATGAATATATATATGAAGAATGAGTTTAAGAGATTTGATAAAATGCAAGATTATATTCATTATGGCTTGGAAAATAACCCAAAAATTGTCCACATGGTTAGACACATGGGCATGTGTCTTGGTCGTGTGTGACACACGGTCTGTCCCATGGGCATGTCATCCGGCCGTGTGTCCCCTACACCCTAATCATGCAAAGCAGATTGCAGAGTAGTAAACACACGGGTAGAGACACGGCTGTGTGTCTCAGCAGTGTGAAGGACACAACCTTAGGACATGGGCATGTGCCCAGGCCGTGTGAAGCCTGCACTTAATTTTTGGAATTTAATTTGCCACACAGCCCAAGCACATGGGCGTGTGACTTGGCCGTGTAACCTTGTTTGATTGATGATGTCATAGTCAGAGAGTTACACGGCTGAGGACACAGGCTTGTCCCAAGCCACATGGGCGTGTGAGACAATACGGCCTACCCACACAAGCATGTGACTCTCCAAAGTATGAAAATTTTCTAAGTTACCCTAAAGTTCTCTAAAGTTTTTAGTTCAGTACTGAACCACCTTCGATGTATGTTTGGGCCCTCGTACGCCCGTATAAGGGACAATTTGCATATGTATGAATGATATTGATTTGAAAAAAAAATTATGGCTCGATTTTATATGTAGGCTTGTGTTTAAGTCCAGTAAGGCCTCGAACCTATCCCGGCTTTGGTTACGGGTAAGGGGTGTTACATAGAATGTCTTACGACACAGTTTTGCATTTCATTTAGAATGGTTTTCCCAACATTAATAGTCTCTGCTGTAATAATTGTGTATAGCAAGACCATTCATTCCATTTAAATCGTAGTCCCATGTGAGACATGCATAAGAATAAATTGGATAAAACCATACCTTCACTAATCGGGTCAAGTATTATCTGCAACACATATGAGTCCTGTGCTTCGACATAGTCCATTTAGAACCTAGGGCCGTGAGTTTTTGTAGGATTTCTTGTAATTTCTTCACCTCAATATTTTTCATTAAGGAAGAATATTTGTCATCTTCGAAATCAGGTAAATCATAAAATTCATTAGTAGAAACCGAGTTTAGAGGTACCTTAATTCCTTGGACAGAAACTTCTATTAAAGCACCTGAGGTGAAATTTACATAAAATTCCTAAACTAACTCATCATCTAAAGTTGGCCTTTTTTTCACAAAACACATATCACTTTAGAGCCTCAACAACTTTTTTAATGCTTGCTTGAAATCAGTGTAGTTACTTTTTCCCAAAGTAAAACCTTTCTCCGGAAGCATTTGTTGTAACATCCCAAAATAGGGCCTAGTCAGAACAGTGGTTTCAGGACCACAAATTTGACGTTGAAATATTTATTTTATAATTATTATGAGGTTTAGAATATGAAATTATGCATGTGTTAAAGTTTCATGAAGAAATTCTATGAGGAAGGTGTCCAATTGGAAAATATGGACCAAATTGAGTAAATCGCAAAACTTGGATTCTAGAAGCAATTTGTACAAAATTGCTTTAGATTATTAATTAGAAGTTCTTAAGGAGCAATTCGCCCAATTTCTAAGTTTTTGGACAAAAATGGGCATGTATGGATAAAATTTTAAAAAAATGGCTTAAGGGCATTTTGGTCATTTGGCTAATTAATGAAATAAAATGGGAAAATGAAGGCAAAAATTAGCCATTCTTCTCCCTCATCTAGCCGCATTTCTCAAGCCCTCCATAGCTAGGGTATTCAACATTTTAAAGGTCAATAGTAAGTGCTCCCAAGCCCTGTTTTTAATGTTCTTCTTATTTTTGAAATCCCGATAGCTTACTCTCTCCATTTCTACCCATATTTCGAGTTAAGGTTTGATAAACTGTAATTTATACATATTTTTATCCCATGCTTAGCGCATTAATTGATGGTTTCTCCTTAGATTTGGTGAATTCGATGCTCCTAATCCTTTAATTTCATGTTTTATACTTAGGTGAGCATAGAAGAGTAAAAAGAGTGAGAAACGGGCCAAATACAGAGAAAATAGACCCAGTGGGAAATCAACACGGCCTAGACTTCCTCACACGAGCGTGTCACATGACCGTGTCCCTTTAGTAGGATCGAAGCATGACTTACACAAGTAGACTACACGCCCGTGCTTGTTTAACAGCCTTGACAACGGGCTGGAGTTATCGCACACGGGCGTGTCCCTGTCGAGCCCAAGTATAACCCTATTCAAAAAGGCCAATTTTGAGGGCTCTTAGGCATTCTAAAGCCTATTTAAACACCTAAGGAGGCACTGGGGAGAGGGACGCGGAGTAGGAAGCAGGGAATTACTCAAGGAAATTCGATTGGTCCATCTTAGAAGCCGGATTCATTATTAAGACTGAAGATCTCCCTTCAAGTTCCTTCAGAAGTTTTGGGTTTTCGTATGTTTTGTTATCTTTATGCTCTTGAGATGTTTTTGTAACACCCCAAACCCGGCCCAGACGTTATGGCCGGATCCGACATGCCATATCAAAGCGTTCAAAACATTTCAGGTTGTTGTTCTAGAAAAACTTACTTAGTGTTTTAAAAGATAATTTCAATGCAGGTTAAAGTGAATGGAAGCTGAGCACCAGGTAGGAAACCGGAAAGGAGGAGGTAAGTCCATCGGACTGCTTAAGTACCAAGCTCCATTCGCATCCAATCCTAGACATGCACACCGCCATTGCCACACCTTAATGTCATGTATTTTTCCAGGAAACCAATTTGATTAAGTCTTTTTTTTTTTAGGAAAAGTGATTAATTTTGGAAAATATTTTCATTGCAGAAGCTTTACTTGTTGTCGTGTATTTTTGAAATCAATTACTGTTTTTGAAAACGCGCCCTAAAAGCTATTCAATTTCAACAGTTCCATATAAGTAATACCTATCTTAATAAAACATATTAAAACCATAAAAATAATTAAGTGGCCTTATTACAATTAAAGAACCAAAACCTTAAACGTAAATAAAAAGGATGTCAAGTTCACCAGAAGAAAATCAACTTGCAGAACGTGTGCCCTGTAACACCCCGAACCCGAGACCGTTGCCGGTGTCGGACACGAGGGGTTAACAAGCCAAAACCACTTATGGCACCGACCAATTTGACATTCCCAGGCAAGCTGGAAAACTGCATTGCTGTCGCCTTAAAAAGTATATCTCGAGTTTCACAACTCAGAAACTGATTCCGTAAATTTTACCTGAATTTAGACTCATATATCCATCCATGGATTTATTTCTAGAATTTTTGGTCGGGCCAATTGGTACAGTTTATTAGTTAAAGTCGCCCATGTTACAGGGGTAGACTACACTGACCTTCGCGCGTTACAACTTGAATATCTCTCTGTACAGGGTTTCAATACTGATACCGTTTGTTTCCAATGAAACTAGACTCAAAAAGGAATCTGTACATATAAGGCATGACTTCTAATTCATTCTGTATAATTTATGGAAAATTTTCAAAGCCGCGACAGGGGACCCAGAAACTGTTCCGGCCCTGTCTCACGAGAACTTTAATATCTCTCGGTATACTGATCATATGATTGTTTCGTTACTTTAATATGAAAATAGACTCGTCAAGGTTCGATCACATAATTTATTCACTATTTAACACCATTCCTACAAATTTTGGTGATTTTTCACATCCACGTCACTGCAGCTGCAGCCTCTGTTTTTAAGGTAGGCTTTACCTATATTGTAGTTCCCATGGACCAACTATAGTCTAGTCATACTTAGGTCCACATGTGATCATATTTGGCCATTCCAATGGCTGATCATGTGACCAACTCTCTCATTCCAAACCATAATCACATCATGAAACCAAATATAATTACAAACCACATATGGTCAAATTCCATACTCCACTTTTACGAACCATTTTCGCATGTCCGTACACATATACATCACTAGTACTTAAAAACAACCGAGGGTGGTCCTATACATGCCATATCCGAACTCAACTAAAGGAGTACCAAAAAGGGCTTTGATAGTGTGGTTGACTTCAACTTCTATGATCCCGAATCCGATCGCTAACGAGCAAAATCTATAACAGAGAAACAAAGAAACGGAGTAAGCAATTTATGCTTAGTAAGTTTCGAGCCATAATATACACACAACCAAAGCATAGCATTCAAGTAGCTAAACAATAATTCATATGCACAATTTCTCAAAGACATGCTTACTTCACAATCCCAACTCTTATTTTCATACACAAACAACGGCTTAGTTAAGGCCGATAGCTCGTTTATCATTGGAGCGAATATTCAACGCACTTACTCATAGTGTGCAAAGCACACACAAAACATACCTTGTTGGGAATTTCACAAGTGCATTAACTGAAAATTTTCCAGCAGCTTATAAATTTGAATCACATACCTTCGGAGTTTATCCGGATATAGCTACTCGTTCAAAACACCTTGGGACATAGCCCGGTTATGGTAACCCGCACAAATGCCTTCGGACTTAACCGGATATCACAACTCGCACAATTGCCTTCGGCTTAGCCCGATATCATAGCTCGCACAATTGCCTTGGGGTGAGCCCGGATATCTGGTCGCACATTGCCTTGGGCTTAGCCCGATATCACTCGAACATTCATGCACATCTTTGTTTCATTTTCACAACAAAACTTTTATGCACAATTCACTTAACAAAAATATCATTTCGCTCAATGGCCATATACAAGGGCAGAATTTCGATTGCTTATTACTTCATTCAATCGAATCAAAATCTAAGTTTCGATACTCAAAACTTACCTCGGATGTTGTCGAACGATTCCGATGGCTATTCGACTACTTTTTCCTTCCCTTTATCGGATTTGGTCCCCCTTTGCTCTTGAGCTTAATTTAACAAATAATTTGATTCAATCATTTGAGTATCGAAAAGAAGAACTCAAGGCACTTAGCCCACATATATTCACTAGACATTAAAGTCACATAAGTACGGAATTCATGAATCGACTTAACACACAAAGCCTTCAACATGCTTACTCATGGCGAACAACACAACCTCTTAGGCACTCATTCATGGCCGATTATGCATGTTGATGTTGAGGCCAATTACATGTTTAACACCACACATGAATGGCACACATTTTACTAGCTAATGCTTTACATATTGTAGCTCAATACTTATAATATAGCATCAAGCACTCATATGGCCGATTATACTTAGTCATACTTGCACCAAATCAACAATAAATTCCAAGATTTTCACATCATATGTGTACTAGGCGAATGTACTTGCAATTTCACAACCATTCTTCAACATTTTCTTCTTTAAGCAAACATATTTATCACTTACTTCATAACCAAAACATCATGTGCAAACATATACACATATAGGTGCATGGCCGAATCTCAAGGTGTTCATAACCATCTAAAACACAAATTTTTACCATTCAAGTAACAAGCATAAATCATGCTCATGAATGCACCATGGCGAATACATCACAACCATACCCTTTCAACTTCGGTCATGGTTAAACAAAGATTTCAATGCCCTACTCAAGAATACTAAAAAGAAATTTCAAGAGTAGTCAATCCATCATTACATGCATCATCAACAAGCTTCACATTTAGCATGCAATGGCTTTAACACAATATCAACCTTGGCCAAATACCATTTTCATGGCATAACAAGGATTTGAACCATGGCTAACATGCACATCAAGTTAGCAACCAAACAAGCATGAACTTCATGACACAACCTCAAACATACCTTAATCTTGATACAAGTATAGCCAAATCTCCTTCTTGTTCTCTTCCAAACCAAGCATGAAGCAAAACTCCTATCTCCTCCCTTAGTATTTTCGGCCAAAAAGGAAAGAACAAGGATGAACAATTTTTTCTTGTTCTTCTTTCACTTGCACGGCAATGGGGGAAATGCCACACTCACACACATTTTTTTATTTCTCATCCAACATCATTAATTTTTTTATCATTTAATACATCATGCATTAACAAAACATGTTTCAACATGTTTTCTTTGCCCATAAACCATGTCATGGCCGGCCACTATGCCATCTTTGGGGAATTTGACATGCAAATCCCTTAATTTTGCATGCATTTTCAACTAGTCATCACACATTTCCCCATCATACTTTCAAAGTTTACTACTAGGTCCTTTCTAGTGAAATTCACCTTTATAACACTAAATCGAACCATCAAAAATGTCACACATGAATACACACATATTATAGGCATCAAAATAAATTTTAAATTATTTTTACGCCTCGGTTTTGTGGTCCCAAAACCACATTCCGACTAGGGTCAATTTTGGGCTGTCACATGCCCACTCCGAATCCCTCACAGCTCCAAGCCCACTATGGTTGGGGATTACATGCGTGGATGAAAATAAAAGGGTGAGTTTGGGGAAACTCAGTGTGTAAATTAACCCAACCATAGCCTATATCGGTTCAAACCACGAGAGAATGAATAAGTTGGCCTTAGCCGAGCAAGTCGAATAAAGCCCATAGGCCCATAATGAACGTAAGCGAGCAGATATCACAAGTTTATGCAGTACCCAACCCATATCCAACCGCATGCACCCCCATACCAACCTTTCACCATGTGGGGAGACTACTTGACCCACCCAACTGCTAAACGGCACAGAAATATGCAGCATGGCTGCCAGAACAGATAATGTGATAGAGTCACCAGAACAGATAATCGTGGCAGAGCCACCAGAACAGATATATGTGGCAGAGCCACCAGATCAGATAATTGTGGCATTGCCACCAGGATGCTTCCTCCATAATATAACCCATGTCCCCATGCAACAGATATACAATCATGGCATACATCATACAGAATTAAATCATCATGCTTTTCAGTTAAAAGTAACACTAGGGGTATAATGGTAATTTTACACCTAGGGGTATAACAGAAATTTCCATACATAGGGGTATTCAAGTAATTTAACTATTCTTAGGGTTTCTATGCATAGCATAGCCATTTACGTAGGACCAGAAACACTTACTGCGTTTTCTTACCGAATTGGGCCCGTTGGCCCACTTCCCGATTTTGGCCCATTAAGCCCAAAAACATCGAAATGTACTGAATCGTGCACTCTACAGTCTTATCACTTTAACTACCATATACATCAGACTATTAATCTCACGAGCATTCGCACACTCGCATGTTCTCAAAATACCGGCTTTTCGGCATTTCAGCTTTTCGGCTTTTACCGATCTAGTCTATAAGAGGGTGTCAGTTACACACCTGTTTGCGACGATATGCTGATGAGATCCACGCATGTACTAGCTAGAATTGGATTACTAACACGTTAATCTAACTTATCAAAAACGAACTACGTAATCACCCCTTAACACATTCGGCCAAAAGCACCTTAGGCACTAGCGATCCTACCTTTGCCGAAGTTAGCGATTATGTCTAGATGCAGTCATTCCGCTTGTCCAAGCCTTCGATCAGTAGCCTTTAGATCCCACTATTATAAAAATAAAATAGTTATAACATCCCTTAGAGCTACATGCCCAAATCGACAGCCCCCTAACCTTTAGGGGTTTTGGCTTTTCTAAAACCCGAAATAAGGATTAAGTTAAAAATCTTACCACTGGTTCCTTAAGTCAATGATCCCAATTAACTCCTACTTGATTCTAATGCAGATCTACCCCTCAAATGATAACAAAATTCGAGCCTTCAATGATCTTAAAATTTGGCTATGACCCTATGGCTATGCGTTTTCGGCTTTTTGTAACAGTAAAGAAAAGCTAAGGTTTTGTACTGGCTTTTTCGATAGAAACTTGGGGTTCAGAGGACAAGAGAATCGGTCAAGAAGATGAGAGAAGATAAGAGGGTTTTGCCTAGAAGAAAATGGCACAAAAGAAATCAGGCCTTCGGGATTTTGGCTTTTTGAGGCAATCGGCTATAGGCTTAAAACAATGGTAAGAAAGTTGTGTAGGGTAGAGTGGTGGAAGGATTTGGATATGGAGAAAAGAAGAGGAGAAAGTAGATGGAGAGAAAAAGAAAAAAAGAGAAGAGGAGGAAGGATGGTTAGAAAAGCGGCACAACTTACCTCTAATGCCAAACTTATACTGGCACTTAACCTAGCCGAAATTGCCCCCATAAAGCACCCCTTGGCCAGCCAATTCTTGCTCCTCAAAAGTCCACCATTCAGCCAACATTTTTCTCCCTAATCAGCTCCTAAATCCTCTCCCTTATCAGCTCCTAAATCCTCTCCCTTATTAGCTCCTAAATCCTCTACTGACAGACTTTCACTTCAGTTCCACTGCTTACATTTTCTGTACATAAAAATTAATATCTCTAATTTGCTTACCTTGCGACTCGAACCTTAGCTCTCTTTGGTCATCCACACGCCACCTCTAAAGTCCCCTAAGTGGCGTCACATGCCAACTTACCACATGCCTCCTTGTGTTTTATTTTACCCAGTTAATACTTAAAAGCCCAGTTAACCAGAACCCCTTTTTTATTATGGAACTAGAATTAACTAAAATTACTGAGTTTTAACTTACGCTTGGGCCTTCTAGAGGGCCACTAACATAATTAAACCTACACCCACATAGACAGAACACAGAAATTTTAAATTTGCCAACATACACAGAATTCCCAAAAATTGGGGCATTACAGTTTTCTTCTATAATTATGAACTAAACCTCCTAAATACCTAAGGGGAATGAAACCTAAGACGGATCTTGTTATTATTATCTGAATTGTATGATAAATATTTGACTTGTTCTTAATTATGTGTTCTTAATTCTTGTTTTAATATTCCAGGATATTGATTCGAGTTAATGCTCTTATTCTGAGGAGGAATAGACCCTGTCTAAGAGTAAATTTGTCATAATTAAGCGGATTTGATTGCACGCCTAAAGATAGGGTGATAAGATTTTACCGGATTAGGGTGAAACCTAATAAGGGGATCCATAGATCGAGTTAATTCAACACTAGGTGTTAATTAGAAAGAGATTTCAATTAATCAACCTAGGGTTAGACGTTATTAGTCTCGAGAGAGATAATAATATAACTTAGGGATTTCTACGGATCAAGTCAAATGAATAAATCGTCTGATTCAGAGTCAAATAACAAGTGAAGTCTAGGTGGAATTTTTCTTGGGTATTGTCTTAATCAATCGAATTTTCTCAAAAGTTTTTCCCCAATTTCTCTCTGTGCACTCTTAGTTTAGTTAATTAATTTGGGTAAACAGATCTCTTAATTTTTAGGTTAGATAATAAAAAGAAAGTAATTACTAGTACTCTTGGTTCCTTTGGGTTCGACAATTCGGTCTTGCTAAAGCTATACTACTGTTCGATAGGTACACTCGCCTTCATCGTGATAATAGTTAGTTTCAAGAATGATTAATTATAAATATTTAAAACCTGTTGCGAATATCACGTATCAGGGTTCATGTTTGTAAAGTGACCCATGTGTGACATGTTTATTCTTTGATGTTTTATGGAGGAATATGAAGCTTGGATGTGTGTTAAACATCTTTTTCTAGGTGATTTTCATGAAAAACCCCTAAAAGGTCTTTTTTGCAAAATGTGTAAAATATGTGGTAGAAATGTGAAATAATGGAAAAATGTGGGCTGCCAAAAGAGGCAAGAACATTCGTCTAGGCTTGGGTAATGTAGAAAATTCATGGATTTCATCATATGAGCCTAAGGACTAAATCCTAAATAATGTGAAAGGTTAGTGGCAAAACGGTCATTTTGTCTAGGGTGAAATTTAGACTCGAAAAGTATAATGTGAGGTATTAATAATTCATTTTTATTGTTATAGACCCCGAGGATCAAATTTTGGAGGTTGATTGAGGGAAACGAAAGGTTTCGGAATAGTCAAACGTGGAACCAACACGAATACCAGGTAAGTTCGAATAACTTTAAGTAAACTATTAATATGACTAATTACATGTGTTATGAATCCATGATATTTGGTTATAATAATGATATGATAATAAATGTCCCGGTTGAAGTGAAAAGGGAAATTTGATGGATAAACCATGGCTTACATGACTCGAGATCCTGCATGTGTTGCAGAAAAAGGATTTAGCCCGGACGGGTAATCCGTTGATCTCAAATATAGAAACGATCTAGCCCAGACGGGTGTTCCTTGAGTGATCGAGCCTCCTAAAAATATGGGTGCATAATGGATTTAGCCCGGATGGGTAATCTGACTAGGGTCTGAATTTAGCCTGGACTGGTAATTCAGATCTGAGCTCATTACGGGTGTTTCTCGCTACAAGGGATTTAGCCTGTATTAGTAATCCTAACATCACCCTATGAGTTGATATTACGGGGATTTAGCCTAAACTGGTAATCCCAACATCACCCTATGAGTTGATATTATGGGAGAATTAGCCTGGATTGGTAATCCCGCCGTAAGATGTGAAGTTCGCGGGAGTGCGTACTTGAGATGGTCGCTCTTATGACTTGACGATAAATGGATAATCCATCGAGACTTTCGAGAAACTCAATGGGATTAACATGAGATATATAAATGAAAATGTTGAATGATGAGCTCATCTAAGACAAATTTACATGGTGTGTTGTTATGAGACTAACTTGTTAATTGAGTGCATGTGATAAGGAAAACTAATTCATGCTTGTTGGTTTCATTGCCTAATATGGATGTATGCTAACTAATCGATAAGTTTAACTTCCAATTATTCTAGCTTACTAAGCATGTAAATGCTTACCCCTCTTTTTTCCTTGTCTTACAGAGCTTGAGGACTCGTAGAGGTTGGAAAACGGTTGGAGAATCAACACACTAATTCTTGTCTATCTTTGGTATATAGATACTTTTATTTTGTTCAATGGCATGTATAGGGCTTTTTTTTATTTTGTTATATGTGTCATTTGATTTGTGACAGCCCAAAATTGACCCTAGTCGGGAAGTGGTTTCGGGACCACTAAACCGAGTCACCGAAATGTTTGAACGTAGTATTTATTGTCTAAAATATGTGATTATGAATGTGTGAAAGTTTTAAGTTTCGATTTAGTGAATTTCATGTGAATTTAGTCAATAGGACTTGTGTGACACTTTTGAAATGTGATTGGCTAATCTATAAGGATCTAATAGTGCATGTAATCAAAAAGGAGGGCTTGCATGTCAAATTTCCTAAATCCAAGCCTAGTGGCCGCCATGATAAAGAATATGGGCAAAACATGTCATAGACATGTTTTGTTGGTGCATCATGGGAGGAAAAAAATAAAATAAGGAGTATGGGTAATAATGAAATGGAAAAAAAAAAGAAAAGATGAAGAAAAAGGGATTATGATGAAAACAAAGAAAAAAATGTTCATCCTTTTTCATCTCTTTTGGCCGAAATTCTCTAAGGAAGGAGGAAGGAGTTTTGCTTCATGTTTGGTTTGGAAGAGGATTAGGAGGACATTTGGCCATACTTGCATCTAGATTAAGGTATGTTTGAGGTTGTGCCGTGAGATTCATGCATGTTCTTAGTTGCTAGCTTGAGTTCTAATTAGTCCATGGTTCAAAACTTTGCTATATCATGGGGATGATATTCGCCAAGGTAGATTTTGTGTTAATGCCATTGCATGCTAAATATGAAGCTTGTTAAGGATACATGTGATGGTGGATTGATGACTCTTGGATTTTCTTTTTAGCATTTTTGAGTAAGACATTAAGTTTTGGAATTGATGGAATGGAGAGTATGCTTAAGTTGTGTTATGAACAACTATGTGTTAAATCGAGGTTTGCTAAGCTAGCTATTAAGGTGAAGTGCAATGTTAGTGATTGATTAATAGTGTATATACATGTATGCATATTCGGCCATCAAATTAAGAGCATAGGTGATGATGAGTCTATGCTTTGTACATTCGGCCATATATATATATACATGCATGTGATTGGATTATTGATAGTAGGGCTATAGCATATGGTTATGAGCCAAATAGCTAAGAGCATGAGGTAGCAAGATAAAAATTTTACCATGCCGTTCCGTATGTCATAAAATCATTAAAATGTGAATATCAATATGTGTAGCAAAGCGGTTGAATGAGTTAATTTATTTGTTTAAGCTCAAGATCCTAAAGGAGAGGCGTCCAACAAGGGGAAATCGAAGGTCATCGAGTAGCCGACTTGGAATTATTTTACACCACACAGGGTAGGTCACTAAGCATATATTTTGTATTGATTTAAATAGACATAATGTCTATGTAATTATGCCAAAAGGAATGATAAATTTATATACATGTATGTATGTAGTGATGAAAGTATTGAATGAAAAGAAAAGAGGTGAGATGCATCGAGTTGTTGATTTCGGCACTAAGTGTGCGGGTATAAACATTTGTGATCATAAGAATGGCACTAAGTGTGCGGGTTTAAAATTTGTACAGCACTAAGTGTGCGAGTTTGATCATATAACACTAAGTGTGCGAGTTGATTATATAGCACTAAGTGTGCGGACTCACTATATGCTTTTGAATCACTATTGACACTGAGTGTGCGACATTATTGAGTTGATCACGGACAGCGGATCGAGTAAGTACCTTGAGTTCATGGCTAATAGGCGCTACGTTTATATTTGGAGTTGAGCTTGGTAAGTTTTGAACCTATGCGACAATTCAAATTGAAGTCACGTACATAAGAATTATCGTGGAATAAGTGAAAGGTCATGTAGATGTATGATTGTAACGAAAACAAAATGGTGTATAAAAATGCCTCAAATATCCTATTGATTAGTATATGGAATGTGAATGTGTAACTTGGCATGAGATTGAATCGAAAGGTCTAAGGAACTATGGTATAGTTCGGTTTGAATGGAGTAATTAGCCTCGCTCCATTTTGTTTCCTCTTGTGATAATGTTATTAATGGTTGGTAGTGCATTGCTTATGACTTATTGAGTTATATACTCATTCGGTGTTTGCTTGTCACCTATTTTAGGTTTCTTGGACTGGACTTTTTGCGTATTCGGGACCGTCATCGAAGTCATCACACCGCTAACAACTTTTGGTATTTTCTTCGTAGTTGGTCTAGGAGTACATTTCGGCATGTATAGGCTATTATGCTTTGTTGAAATTGGTATGTAAACTTTTAGCCATGCGAAAATGGCATAAATGTTCGGTTGGAATTGGTTTTGTGATGTTTGGACACAAGTCATGGTTATAATTTGGGACATGCATGATGAATTATTAGTTAAATCAAGGAAAAGTCATGAAATAGGCATAGTTTGTTTTAGTAGCAGATCTTGACAAAGAAGATGGTGTGGATATGAAAAATCACTAACAATATCAGGAATGGAATTAAATAGTGAATAAATTATGTAAATGAGCCTTGATGAATCTACTTTCATATGGAAGAAACGAAACGGTCAAATGAGTTGTATCCTAAGAGATATTTAGGTATTCGTGAAACAGGGCCAGAACGGTTTCTAGATTCCCTGTTCCGACTTTGGAAATTCATTATAAATTAACCAGAGATAATTAGGAGTCATACCATATATGTATAGATTCCTATTTGAGTCTAGTTTCTATAGAAACAAACTACATCAGTATTGACGCCCTGCACAGGGAGATATTCAAGTTGTAACGCATGAAGGTCAGTGTAGTCGACCCCTGTAACATGGGATACTTTAACTAATAAACTGTACTAATTGGCTTGACCAAAAATTCTAGAAAAAATATGTAGATGGAAACATGAGTCTAGTTTCAGGGAAAAATTACGAAACTGATTTTCTAGTTTTGAAACTCAGATATGATTTTTAAGGCGATAAGTGATGCAAGAACAACTTTGTCCGAAATTTTTTATGGATTGTGAAAACAATTAAGTTAAGTCTGTGCACCTTCTATTCGACTCGATAATGATTCTGCACGGGTGTTACAATTTTATTGGTATCGAGCTATGGTTTAGTCGGTTCTAGGACTACCATAGCACGTATGAGTCTAGCTATACATGCCTTAATGTTAATGTTTAAATGTGTGATGACTTCGACGGTTAAAATTTTTGTTTTGATTAGTAAATGGATCCGGTGTAGAGAGAACCTTGGCGGATGACGTTGAAAGTGTAGCGGCTGCTCTGCGCAAGGGACGCCGCTGTTGAACCTCATCATCTGCGAATAATCAAGGTGAGGGGCTAAGCAAGCCTTCTTTACCATAATGAATGAGTGGGTCGCATAATATGCCCGAACCAATCCGGCTGTCCAACAATTCCGAATTTGAATAATCCACCCCAATAGCCCGTAATGCCATCGATTCGATCCTGTGAGGCCGAGTAAGCCACAGTAGACTTGATTAGGAAGCGCGGGGCTGAGGAGTTCAAGGCCATAGTTACTGATATGCCGAAAGGGTCGAGTTCTGGCTTGATAACACCATTCGGGTGTTTGATGAACTGTCATGCACACTCGATGAATGTCTAAAGTGTGCTATATCCTTGTTGCGAGACTCAGCTTACTATTGGTGGAGGACTTTGATTTCCATAGTCCCAAACGAACGAGTTACTTGGGATTTCTTTCAAATAGAATTTCGAAAGAAATATATTAGTCAACGGTCCATCGATCAAAAGCGTAAGGAATTCTTGGAACTCAAGAAAGGCCGATGACAAGATCTCGAATCTGAACATGAGTTTGTAAGACTCAGTCGGTATGCCCGGGAGTGTGTGGCTGATGAGGTTGCTATGTGCAAGAGATTTGAAGAAGGATTGAATGAAGATTTAAAGCTACTAGTGGGTATTTTGGAGATAAAAGAATTCGTAAAACTAGTTGAACGAGCCTGCAAGGCAGAGGAACTTGGAAAGAAGAAGAAGAAGGCTGAATTTGAAGTTAGAGACTATCGCAAAAGATCGACGGGTAAAGCTCCGTTCTCGGCTGTAAAGAAGTTCAGGGAGGACACTAATAAATCGAGGACGACTACGGGAATTTCCATTAGAGCACGACCATCGACGGACTCCCGAGCTACTTCGGTAGCTAGTGTGGGCAATAACCGTCAAGAGAAACCTGAATGCCCCCAATGTGGGAGAAGACACATAGGTGAATGTTGGGGTAAGTTTACCAACAGGGCCTGTTATGGATGCGGTTCGAAGGACCACTTCATTAGAGATTGCACGGAGCTTGATAAGAAGAATAGGATGCAAGGTGCATGACCTAGTGGAATGACAGCTAGAGGTAGACCACCGAGAAATTCAGGAGGTAGGGTGGTAGTCAAAGAGGGCCTCGACACGGTATTGTTCGGTCCGAGACCCGTACTCTGCTAGAGCATATGCCATTCACAAGACTAGAGGAGGCATCCCGCCTCGATGTTATCACTGGTACTTTCACTCTCTTTGATACTAGTGTGATTGCGTTGATTGACCCTGGCTCTACTCATTCATATGTATGTGAAACCTTAGCATCTAGTAAGACTCTACCTGTTGAGTCTACTGAGTTCGTAATTCGAGTGTCAAATCCCTTGGGTCAATATGTGCTTGTTGACAAAGTGTGTAAGAGATACCTCTAATGATCCGAGAACTCTGTTTTCCTACCGATTTGATGCTTTTACCATTTGATGAATTTGATGTTATTCTTGGTATGGACTGGTTGACCGATATGACTGTGATGGTGAGTTGCAAAAGAAAACCATTGATTTAAGGTGCGCAAATAACGAGATAATCCGAGTTGAGTCTACGGACTTAAAGGGGTTGCCATTGTAATATCATCAATGTTGGCTTAGAAATATGTAAGAAAGGGTGCGAAGCATACCTTGCGTATGTACTGATGACAAAGAGTTAGAAAAGAAACCGAATCTGTGCGGTGGTTTGTGAATACCGGACATTTTTCCCGAAGAATTACCGGGTTTACCATTGCTCGGAGGTAGAGTTTGGTATTGAGCTTGTACCTGGGACTACACCGATTTCAATAGCTCCGTACCGTATGGCACCAACCGAGTTAAAAGAGTTGAAAGCTCAGTTGCAAGAATTGACGGATAAAGGTTTCGCTCGACCAAGTTTCTCACCTTGGGGTGCACCAGTATTGTTTGTGAAAAAGAAGGATGGAACCATGAGGTTGTGCATCAACTATCGTCGGTGAATAAGGTGACAATAAAGAATAAATATCCGTTATCGCGTATTGATGATTTGTTTGATCAACTAAAGGAGCCTCGGTGTTTTCAAAGATAGATCCGAGATCGGGTTATTATCGCCATGGATTCGAGATTGGATATACCCAAAACCGCTTTCGAGCGAGATACGGCCACTACGAAGTTCTTCTTGATGCCGTTTGGGCTCACTAATGCCCTCGCGGTATTTATGGATTTGATGAATCAGATCTTCGACGATTTGGACCGGTTCAGTAGTTGTGTTCATTGATGACATCTTGGTCTATTCAAGAGATGAGACCGAACATGCCGAGCACCGAGATTAGTGTTGCAAATTTTACGGATAAGCGCTTATATGCTAAGTTCAAGAAGTGTGAGTTCGGTTAAGGAGGTTAGCTTCTTGGGTCATGTGGTATCTACATCGGTATTCGAGTCGATTCGAGCAAAATTTCAGCCATACTCAACCTGGAAGCCTCAGAAATATTACTGAGGGTCGGAGCTTTTTGGGACTTGCCGGTTACTACCGACGGTTTGTGAAAGGTTTCTCGATGATAGCCACACCCATGACGAAGCTACTTCAAAAAGATGTTAAGTTCGAATGGACGGAAAAATGTCAGAAAAGTTTTGATCAACTGAAAACTTATTTGACGGAAGCTCCAATTTTAGTGCAGCCCGAATCAGGCAAAGAGTTTGTCATCTATAGTGATGCCTCCCTACTTGGGTTGGGTTGTGACAGCCCAAAATTGACCCTAGTCGGAATGTGGTTTCGGGACCACAAAACTGAGGCATAAAAATAATTAAAAATTTATTTTGATGCCTATAATATGTGTGTGCTCATGTATGACATTTTATGATGATTGATTTAGTGTTATAAAGGTGAATTCCACAAGAAAGGACTTAGTAGTGAACTTTGAAAGTACGATAGGGAAATGTGTGATGACTAATTAAAGCATGCATGCAAAATAATGGACTTGCATGTCAAATTCCCCTTTTTACAAGTGATGGCCGGCCATGACAAAGAGATATGGACTAAACATGTCATGAAACATGTTTTGTTGGGCATTAGGGAGAAATAATAAACAAATAAGCATGGGTAAGAAAAGAATGAAAAAAAAATGTGTGTGAGAGAGTAGCATTCCCCATTGCCGTGCAACCAAGAAGAAAAAACAAAAAATTTGTTCATCCTTGTTCTCTCCTTTTTGGCCAAAAATACTAAGAGGAAGAAGAGATTTTTGCTTCATTTCCTTTGTTTAGAAGAGATCTAGAAGGATATTTGGCTAAACTTGCATCAAGATTGAGGTATGTATGAGGTTGTGTCATGAGATTCATGCATGTTTTAGTTGCCAACTTGATGTTCATGTTAGCCATGGTTCAAATCCTTGTTATGCCATGGAAGTGGTATTTGTTCAAGGTTGGTATTGTGATAAAGCCATTGCATGTTAAGTGTGAAGCTTGATGATGATGCATGCAATGATGGATTGTCTACTCTTGAAATTTCTTTGTAGCCATCTTGAGTAAGACTTTGAGTTTTCTTTTTGTTTAACCATGATTGAAGATAAAAGGGGCATGATTATGATGTATTCGGCCATGATGCATTCATGAGCATGGTTCATGCTTCTTGCATGTTAGTTAAAATTTGTGTTTTAGATGGCTATGGACACCTTGAAATTCGCCATGCTCATATATGTATATATATGTTTGCACATGATGTTTTGGCTATGAAGTAAGTGATGAATATGTTTGTTTAAAGAAGAAGATGTTGAAGAATGCTTGTGAAATTGCAAGCACATTCGGCCTAGTGCTTGATGCTATATTATAAGTTTTGAGCTACAACATGCAAAGCATTAACTAGTAAAATGCATGCTGTTTTTGTGTGGTATTAAGTGCATAATTGGCCTCAACATGGACATGTATATTCGGCCTTAGGTAGCCTATTGAAGGCCTTAGCTTTTCCTTGATGCCCGAATGAATTGTATTGAATTGCTTGATGTAGTATAAAATGTGCATGACCATTGTGTATTCAAGCTAAAGGGTGGCCATTTGACCATTTAAACTCCTTGTCATATTCGCCATAAGCTAGCACAATGAGGTTTTAATAAATTGAATTTGTTTGAATTAGCTCAAGAGCTTAGAGGGCCACAATTGGACAAGGGGAAGGAAAAAGTGATCGAATAGCCGTAAAAGCCGTTCGACAACATCCGAGGTAAGTCCTCAAGAAGTGACCTTAATTGAATTATGTGGAATGAAATATGGATGTATTGATTATTGATTTATGTGTGTATGAGTATTCGAATGATACCCGGGCTAAATCAAGGCGATTATGCTAGTGATTATAATTGTGTTTGAGCCTTAGTAACGAAAATGAAATATGTATGTCCAATGATTATTGATGTATGTGTGCATGAGAAATTGAATGATACCCGGGCTAAGCCCCGAAGACAATTATGCTGGAAATTATATCCGGGTTAAGACCCGAAGGCAATTGTGCTAGTGGCTACATCCGGGCTAAGACCCGAAGGCATTCGTGCGAGTCATTCTATCCGGGCTAAGACCCGAAGGCATTCGTGCACGTGGTTATATCCGGTTGTATTCCGAAGAAGCTTGGGCTGGAGGTGAGTGTTGGTTGCTGTAATAAATTCAATTAGTACGCTCGAAAAGCCCAAAGAATAAGGTACGTTTATATGTGCATTGGAAAGTCGACATATTTGAGCAACATTCGCTCAATCGACTAACGAATTTCAGCTATTGGAATGGTTGATACTTTGTGAAAGTATATAATGATGAAGTGTGAAGTAAGAATGATTATGAGAATGTGTATTAATGAAATGATGCATTTGGTTATGTGAATGTATTGCTTAAATTAAAGCTGATTTTATTCCTTGAGACTTACTAAGCATAAAAATGCTTACCCGTTGCTTTGGCTCTCTGTTTTATAGATTACGCTCGATAGCAATCGGATTCGGGATCATTAAAGTCGAAGTCATCCACACTATCAACGCCTCTATTTTGGTATAAATTTTGGTTGAACTTTGAAATGGCATGTATAGGACTACCCTTGTTGGTTTAAATATGCTGTGATGTATATGTGTACGGCCATGCGAAAATGGCTCGTAAAAGTGAAGTACTGAACTTAGACTATTTGCGGTTTGTATATATATATATGGTGTCATGATGTGATTATGGATTGGAGATGGGAATGTTGGTCACATGATCAGCCATTGGTATGGTTAAAATGATCATATATGAACCTATGTATGGCAAGACTAGTTGGTTCATGGAGACTACAAAATAGGTAAGACCTACCTTAAAAACAGATGCTGCCAGCTGCAGTGACGTGAATGTGAAAAATCACCAAAATTTGTAGGAATGGTATTAAATAGTGAATAAGCTATGTAAATGAACCTTGATGAGTCTATTTTCATATGGAATAAACGAAATGGTCATAGGAGTTACATGTTAAGAGATATTAAAGCTATTGTGAGACAGGGCCAGAACGGTTTCTGGGTCCCCTGTCGCAAATTTAAAAATTCACTATAAATTATCCAGAAAGAATTAGGAGTCATGCCTTATATGTACAGATTCCATTTTGAGTCTAGTTTCATTAGAAAGAAACGGCACCAGTATTAAAGCCCTGTACAGAGAGATATTCAAGTTATAACGCGCGAAGGTCAGAGCAGTCAATCCCTGTAACATGGGTGACTTTAACTAATAAACTGTACCGATTGGCCCGACCAAAAATTCTAGAAATAAATCCATGGATGGATATATGAGTCTAAATTCAGGGAAAATTTACGAAACCAGTTTCCGAGTTTTGAAACTCGAGATATGATTTTTAAGGCGACGGTGACGCAGTTTTCCAGCCTGACTGGAAATGTCAAATTGGGGGGGGCAAAATATGTGAACTTGGCTTGTTAACCCCTCGTGTCCGACACCGGCGATGGTCTCGGGTTCGGGGTGTTACATGGGTTGCGTATTGATGCAAGAAGGTCGAGTTGTGGCCTATGCGTCGAGACAATTAAAGCCACATGAGAAAAATTATCCGACCCATGATCTCGAACTAGCTGCCATCGTATTCGCTTTGAAAATATGGCGACACTACCTATTTGGGGAGAAGTGCCATGTGTATTCGGATCACAAAAGTCTCAAATATTTGATGACTCAAAGAGACTTGAATCTGTGACAAAGACGTTGGCTCGAGTTGTTGAAAGATTATGAGCTTGTCATTGACTATCACCCGGAAAGGCTAATGTGGTTGCGATGCCTTAAGTCGTAAATCACTGTTTGCCTTATGAAGCGATGAATGTACACTTGTGCATTCTATCCGACGGTGTACTAGTGGCGGAATTAAAGGCCAAACCCTTGTTGATTCGTCAAATTCGTGAAGCTCAGAAAGTCGATGATGAATTGGTTGCAAAACGGGCTGAATGTGTTTCGAATGTGGAATCAGAGTTTCAAGTTGATGATGACGATTGTTTGAGGTTCAGAAATCGTTTGTGTGTTCCAAGAAATTCAGAACTCATTTCGATGATTCTGAACAAAGCTCATTGTAGCCGAATGTCAATTCACCCGGGGAGTACGAAGATGTACAACGATTTGAAATGTCGGTTTTGGTGGCATGGTATGAAACAAGACATCTCCGACTTTGTTTCGAGATGTTTAATATGTCAACAAGTGAAAGCGGAACATCAAGTGCCTTGAGGTTACTTCACCGATCATGATACCCGAGTGGAAATGGGATCGAGTCACAATGGATTTTGTGTCCGGACTGCCATTGTCAGCAAGTAAGAAGGATGCGATTTGGGTTGTTGTTGATAGACTGACTAAGTCGGCTCACTTTATCCCCGTGCGTACGGATATTTCATTGGATAAACTAGCTGAATTGTATGTTTCTCAGATTGTGAGATTACACGGGGTACCGATTTCTATTGTGTCGGATAGAGATCTGAGATTCACCTCACGATTTTGGAAGAAATTGCAAGAAGCTTTGGGTACCAAGTTGCATTTTAGCACCGCTTTTCATCCACAAACCAACGGCCAATCCGAGCGGATAATTCAGATACTTGAAGATATGTTGAGATGTTGCATCCTCGAGTTTAGTGGTTCATGGGAGCGGTATTTACCTTTGATTGAATTCGCATACAACAATAGTTTTCAGTCAAGTATTAAGATGGAACCTTACGAGGCTTTGTACGGTCAAAAATGCCGTACGCCATTGTTTTGGACCGAACTCGGTGAAAGTAAAATTTTCGGAGTGGACTTGATTAAAGATGCTGAACAGAAAGTAAAAGTCATCCGTGAAAGTCTAAAGGCAGCCGCAGATCGTCAGAAATCGTACGCGGATCTGAAACGAAAAGAAATTGAGTTTCAGGTGGGGGATAAAGTGTTTCTTAAAGTTTCGCCTTGGAAAAAGATACTCAGATTTGGCCGTAAAGGCAAATTGAGTCCGAGGTTCATCGGACCATATGAAGTATCCGAACGAGTCGGTCCAGTTGCGTATCGATTAATTTTGCCCCCTGAACTTGAAAAGATTCACGACATCTTTCATGTTTCGATGCTTCGACGTTATAGATCTGATCCGTCGCACATAATTAGTCCATCAGAGGTTGAAATTCAAGTCGATATGAGTTATGAAGAAGAACCGATTCGTATCCTAGCCCGTGAAGTGAAGGAGTTGCGAAACAAAAGGGTTCCGTTAGTAAAAGTGTTATGGCTCAAACACGGGATGGAAGAAGCTACTTGGGAACCCGAGAATTCTATAAAAGAGCGATACCCAAACCTATTTACGGTAAGATTTTCGGGACGAAAATTTCCTAAGTGGGGAGAGTTGTGACAGCCAAAATTGACCCTAGTCGGAAGTGGTTTCGGACCGCTAAACCGAGTCACCAAATGTTTGAACGTAGTATTTATTGTCTAAAATATGTGATTATGAATGTGTGAAAGTTTTAAGTTTCGATTTAGTGAATTTCATGTGAATTTAGCCAATAGGACTTGTGTGACACTTTTGAAATGTGATAGGCTAATCTATAAGGATCTAATAGTGCATGTAATCAAAAAGGAGGGCTTGCATGTCAAATTTCCCTAAATCCAAGCCTAGTGGCCGGCCATGACAAAGAAATATGGGCAAAACATGTCATAGACATGTTTTGTTGGTGCATCATGGGAGGAAAAAAAATAAAATAAGGAGTATGGGTAATAATGAAATGGAAAAAAAAAAGAAAAAGATGAAGAAAAAAGGGATTATGATGAAAACAAAGAAAAAAAAAATGTTCATCCTTTTTTCATCTCTTTTGACCGAAATTCTCTAAGGAAGGAGGAAGGAGTTTTTGCTTCATGTTTGGTTTGGGAGAGGATTAGGAGGAGATTTGGCCATACTTGCATCTAGATTAAGGTATGTTTGAGGTTGTGCCATGAGATTCATGCATGTTCTTAGTTGCTAGCTTGAGTTCTAATTAGTCCATGGTTCAAAACTTTGCTATATCATGGGGATGATATTCGGCCAAGGTAGATTTTGTGTTAATGCCATTGCATGCTAAATATGAAGCTTGTTAAGGATACATGTGATGGTGGATTGATGACTCTTGGATTTTCTTTTTAGCATTTTTGAGTAAGACATTAAGTTTTGGAATTGATGGAATGGAGAGTATGCTTAAGTTGTGTTATGAACAACTATGTGTTAAATCGAGGTTTGCTAAGCTAGCTATTAAGGTGAAGTGCAATGTTAGTGGTTGATTAATAGTGTATATACATGTATGCATATTCGGCCATCAAATTAAGAGCATAGGTGATGATGAGTCTATGCTTTGTACATTCGGCCATATATATATATATATGCATGTGTGATTGGATTATTGATAGTAGGGCTATAGCATATGGTTATGAGCCGAATAGCTAAGAGCATGAGGTAGCAAGATAAAAATTTTACCATGCCGTTCCGTATGTCATAAAATCATTAAAATGTGAATATCAATATGTGTAGCAAAGCGGTTGAATGAGTTAATTTATTTGTTTAAGCTCAAGATCCTAAAGGAGAGGCGTCCAACAAGGGGAAATCGAAGGTCATCGAGTAGCCGACTTGGAATTATTTTACACCACACAAGGTAGGTCACTAAGCATATATTTTGTATTGATTTAAATAGACATAATGTCTATGTAATTATGCCGAAAGGAATGATAAATTTATATACATGTATGTATGTGGTGATGAAAGTATTGAATGAAAAGAAAAGAGGTGAGATGCATCGAGTTGTTGATTTCGGCACTAAGTGTGCGAGTATAAACATTTGTGATCATGAGAATGGCACTAAGTGTGCGGGTTTAAAATTTGTACAGCACTAAGTGTGCGAGTTTGATCATATAACACTAAGTGTGCGAGTTGATTATATAGCACTAAGTGTGCGGACTCACTATATGCTTTTGAATCACTATTGACACTGAGTGTGCGACATTATTGAGTTGATCACGGACAGCGGATCGGGTAAGTACCTTGAGTTCATGGCTAATAGGCGCTATGTTTATATTTGGAGTTGAGCTTGGTAAGTTTTGAACCTATGCGACAATTCAAATTGAAGTCACGTACAGAAGAATTATCGTGGAATAAGTGAAAGGTCATGTAGATGTATGATTGTAATGAAAACAAAATGGTGTATAAAAATGCCTCAAATATCCTATTGATTAGTATATGGAATGTGAATGTGTAACTTGGTATGAGATTGAATCGAAAGGTCTAAGGAACTATGGTATAGTTCGGTTTGAATGGAGTAATTAGCCTCGTTCCATTTTGTTTCCTCTTGTGATAATGTTATTAATGGTTGGTAGTGCATTGCTTATGACTTACTGAGTTATATACTCATTCGGTGTTTGCTTGTCACCTATTTTAGGTTTCTTGGACTGGACTTTTTGCGTATTCGGGACCGTCATCGAAGTCATCACACCGCTAACAACTTTTGGTATTTTCTTCGTAGTTGGTCTAGGAGTACATTTCGCATGTATAGGCTATTATGCTTTGTTGAAATTGGTATGTAAACTTTTAGCCATGCGAAAATGGCATAAATGTTCGGTTGGAATTGGTTTTGTGATGTTTGGACACAAGTCATGGTTATAATTTGGGACATGCATGATGAATTATTAGTTAAATCAAGGAAAAGTCATGAAATAGGCATAGTTTGTTTTAGTAACAGATGCTGACAGCAGCAGTGGTGTGGATGTGAAAAATCACTAAAAATAGCAGAAATGGAATTAAATAGTGAATAAATTATGTAAATGAGCCTTGATGAATCTACTTTCATATGGAAGAAACGAAAAGGTCAAATGAGTTGTATCCTAAGAGATATTTAGGTATTCGTGAAACAGGGCCAGAACGGTTTCTGGATTCCCTGTTCCAACTTTGGAAATTCATTATAAATTAACCAGAGATAATTAGGAGTCATACCATATATGTATAGATTCCTCTTTGAGTCTAGTTTCTATATAAATAAACGGCATCAGTATTGAAGTCCTGCACAGGGAGAGATTCAAGTTGTAACGCACGAAGGTCAGTGTAGTCGACCCCTGTAACATGGGAGACTTTAACTAATGAACTGTACTTATTGGCTCGACCAAAAATTCTAGAAAAAAATCTGTAGATGGACACATGAGTCTAGTTTCAGGGAAAAATTACGAAACTGATTTTCAAGTTTTGAAACTCCAGATATGATTTTTAAGGCGACAGTGATGCAGTAACCAGCTTGTCTGGAAATTTTTTTTATGGACTGTGAAAACAATTAAGTTAAGTCTGTGTGCACCTTGTATTCGACTCCGGTAACGGATTCGGGTACGGGGTGTTACATGATTAGCCAACATGAAGGCTTATAAAAGTATACGTGTTCACTTGTATATGGCCATGGACATTGGCTCATTTTAATGTAGGTTATGACCTACAAATTTGTGCATGTTTATGTCCAAATGTTCTTGTGATAATTAAATATGGCATATCACAATTAAGTATTTGTAATGTGACCAAATCATAAGGGATGGCTAGGTTATAATTGGCAAAGAGTTAAGATAATGAGCCAGTCTTAATTGTGTTATAAGACATAGAAGTCCTTAATACAAAAGGGAATAACCTAGCATGTATAAAACCGATGAAATGAGGTTTACATGCAATAAGATATATCAAGGTCATTTAGGATGTATAATTAGGCCTAGTTATGTATTATGGTAATCTATAAGAGTATGGGAATGATAGAGGGTAACCAAAGGCTTGGAAAATAGCCTAACAAGGTCTACATGGGTAGACACACGGGCGTGTGTCTAGGCCGTGTGTGACACACGGACCGCCCCATGGGCGTGTGATATGGTTGTGTGTCTCCTGGACCTAAAATTTTAAGTCAAAATGCATGGTAGTAAACACACGAGTAGAGACATGACCATGTGTCTCAATCGTGTGGAGGGCACGGCCTAGCACACGGGGTGTGTCTTGGCCGTGTGCCCCTAAATGCATGCTGACGTCATAAACAGAATGTCCAAGTTCTTGGACATGTGTAATCACGTGGGTGTGTCTAGGCCATGTGAGGGACACAGGCATGTGCTCGGCCGTGTGAAAACCCCTGCAAGTTTGAAATAGGAAATAAATTCAATTAATTCTACATAGGTAGGGGACACGGGCGTGTCCCAAAGTACACGGGCGTGTGCATTGTCTCCATACTGGCGTGTGAGACATTAACCTAGAATTTTTTTAAAATTTCCTTAGGTCTTCGATTTAGTCCCAGACCATTTTCAATGTATGTTTTTGGCCTCGTAGGCCCATAATAGGGACACTAAGATGTTGTTTGATTGGGTTCAAACTGGAACAAAATTTTATATCCCATATTTCCCGAAAATATTTGAGGATATGTCTAGTAATGCCTTATGCCTATCCCAATTTCGGGAACGGGTAAGGGGTGTTACATTTAATGGTATCAGAGCTATAATTTAGTCGGTTCTAGGACTACCTAGAGTTTATCGAGTTTAGTAATACATTCCATTATATGAACGTTGATAGTGTGACATCTCCTAACTATTTAATCGTCTTTGAATATAGTAAATGTCTTCCAATTAAGCATAAGATGAGTCCGAAGGAGCTGAGAGCCATGCTCCAGCTTCTGTACAACGAGCTATTTCTAGTAATAGTAAAAGGCCTATGTATGAAGGCCAAGAAGAGGCCAGAGCTACCTTCTTTGACATGATGGATGAGTGGTTTGGGGATTATTTGAAAAATTGCCCCAATATACCACAACCTCCCCTGCCCCCTAACTGACCTAACGGGGAAGTGCCACAAGGTATGGCACCTGTAAGAATTGGTAAATCCCCTGCAGACAAGCTTAGAAAGTATGGGGCTGAAGAATTTAGGGCTAAGGCTGATGATGATGCTGAACGAGCCGAATTCTGGCTCGAGAATACTACACGAGTGTTGGACGAATTATCGTGCATACTTGAGGAGTGTTTAAAGTGTGTTGTATCTCTCCTAAAGGATACTGCATACCACTGGTGGAAGACCGTATCTTTATTGGTACCAAAGGAAAACATTACTTGGAAATTTTTCCAAGCGGAGTTTAAAATGAAATACATCAGTCAAAGGTTCTTGGATTCGAACAGAAAGGAGTTCCTGGAACTCAAACAAGGAAATAAGACTATATCAAAATATGAAAGGGAGTCTGTAAGACTAAGTCAGTATGCGACTGAATGGGTTCAAACAGAGTTAGAAATGTGTAAACACTTCGAGGAAGGTCTAAATGAGGAAATCAAGCTGTTAATTGGGATCCTTGAGATACGAGAGTTTGCTGCATTAGCTGATTGGGCCAAGAAGGCTGAGGAGCTCAATAATGAAAGGAAGCAAGCTAAGAGAGAAGCTTGAGTTTCGAGCAAGAGATCCAGCGGTAAGACGCTCTCATTTTCTACAGAGAAATTATGGAGCCAACGTGAACGCTCCACTTCATCGGTAGGATATTCAGGTAGAGCGAGAAGCTCCAAACGGCGTAACCAAAAGTCTTCTTCCCCGATGGTGACTCGCGTGGGGATCGTAGATGACCAAAAGCCGAAGTGTATAAGTCGCAATAAATTTCACTTTAGAGAGTCCCGAATGAAGAGTGGTGTGTGCTTTAGATATGGTTCTCTTGACCACTTCCTCAAAGATTGGCCATAGCGAACTGATAAAGAGATGGAACTAGTCCCGAAGTTGAGTACTCCTACACCACGAGGTAGACCTTTGAGATATCCTGGAAGTGCTAGTGGCAGTTGAGTTACGACCAAAGACACTACGAAATCAGAGGCTCGAGCCCCCGGCAAGAACGTATGCAATACGCGCTCGAGAGGAAGCCTTTGCTCCTGACGTCATCACGGGTACTTTTTCTCTTTTTAATACTTGTGTTGTTGCATTAATTGATCTGGGATCGACGAATTCATACATTTGCATGAGATTGGTGTCTAGTATGAATATATCCATTGAACTTATATAATTTATAATCAGAGTGTCGAACCCATTAGGCAAGTCAGTCTTAGCCGATAAAGTCTGTAAGAATTGTCCTTTGATGATTCAGGGTCATTATTTTTCGGCTAACCTTATGTTATTGCCATTTGATGAGTTTGATGTAATACTTGGCATGGATTGGTTAGCCCTGCATGGTGTAATTGTAAACTGTGGTAGTAAGTACATTGAACTAAAGTGCCTAGATGGTGAGATTCTACGGGTTGATTCAAGAGAGTTGGATACTCTGCCGGTTATAAATACATCAATAGCTATTCAAAGACGTATGAGAAAGGGGTACAAAGCCTACCTTGCTTTTCTATTGAACACTAAGGAAACAGATTTGAAGATTGAGTCCGTAACAATAGTAAGTGAATATTCAGATGTGTTCCCAGAAGAATTACTCGGACTACCTCCTGATAGAGAGATAGAGTTTGGTATTGAACTAGTTCCAGGAACATCTCCTATTTCTATTGCTCTGTATAAGATGGCACCAACTGACCTGAAAGAGTTAAAAGCACAGTTGCAAAAGCTGATGGATAAAGGTTTTGCAAGGCCAAGTGTTTCATCTTGGGGTGATCCCGTATTATTTGTAAAGAAGAAAGATGGTTCGATGAGGCTATGTATAGATTATCGACAACTGAACAAGGTAACTATTAGGAATAAGTATCCTTTGCCAAGGATCGATGATTTGTTTGACCAGTTGAGGGGAGCCACTGTATTCTCTAAGATAGACCTGAGATCCAGTTACTATCAATTGCGAGTTATGGAGTCAGACATACCTAAAACAGCTTTCAGAACAAGGTATGGCCACTATGAATTTCTTGTCATGCCGTTTGGGTTAACGAATGCACCGGCCGTATTTATGGACCTAATGAATAGGATATTTAAGCCATACTTGGACAAGTTCGTCGTTGTGTTTATTGACGACATTTTGATTTATTCTAGGGATGAGATAGAGCATGCAAAGCATCTGAGGACTATGTTGTAGACCTTACGGGAAAAGCAATTGTATGCGAAGTTTAGCAAGAGTGAATTTTGGCTCCAAGAAGTAGGGTTTTGGGTCATATAGTTTTGGGTGATGACATCCGAGTTGATCCAAGTAAGATCTCTGCCATCGTTGAATGGAAACCACCTAAAAATGTAACCGAGGTTAGAAGCTTTTTGGGCTTAGCCGATTACTATTGAAGATTTGTGAAAGGATTCTCCATGATAGCGACTCCAATAACGAGATTGCTACAGAAAGACGTTATGTTTGAATGGACAGAGAAGTGTCAGCAGAGTTTCAAAAAGTTGAAGACATTACTGACTGAAGCTCCAGTTTTAGTATTGCCTGAGCCGGGAAAAGAGTTTGTGGTCTACAGTGATGCATCCTTAAATGGACTAGGTTGTATACTTATGTAAGATGGCAAGGTGATAGCCTATGCTTCGCGGCAGTTGAACCCATACGAGAAGAATTATCCAACGCATGACTTAGAACTTTCCACCATTGTTTTTGCCTTAAAAATCTGGAGGCATTACTTATATGGTGAGATTTGTCATATATTCACAAACCACAAGATTTTGAAGTATTTGATGACTCAAAAAGAATTGAATCTGAGACAACAGAGATGGTTAGAATTAATTAAAGATTACGAGCTGATCATTGATTATCATCTGGGAAAGGCGAATATGGTCGCCGACGTGTTAAGCAGAAAATCTTTGCTTGCATTGAGGGCCATGAATTCCCAATTGGCATTGTTTGATGATGGCTTAGTTTTGGCAGAGCTAAGGGCTAGGCCGACATTTCTTTAGGAAATTTATGATGCTCAGACTAATAATAATGACCTGCAAGCCAAAAGAACCCAATGTGCGACGGGTATCGAATCAGATTTTCAGATCGGATCTGATGGATGTTTGATGTTCAGAGACAGAGTTTGTGTATTGAGGAACGATGAAATTATTCAGAAAATCTTGCAAGGGGTAGATGATAGCCATTTGTCTATTCATCTTGGAAGTACCAAACTGTATAATGATTTAAAGAAAATGTACTAGTGGAACGGCATTAAAAGAGACATCTCCAAATTTGTATCAAAATGCTTGATATGCTAGCTAGTCAAGGCGGAACATCAAGTACCTTCAGGTTTACTACAGCTTGTGATGGTCCCCGAATGGAAGTGGGATAGAATTACTATGGACATCAAAAAAGAAAGATGCTATATGGGTTGTGTTGGATAAGTTGACAAAGTCGGCTCATTTTGTCCCGGTGAGGATAGATTACTCTCTTGACAAGTTGGCCAACTTGTATATATCTGAGATTGTGAGATTACAAGGGGTACCTGTAATATCTTGATTTTGGGCCTAGTCGGAATAGCAGTTTCGTGACCACAAAATCTGAGAAAGAAATAATTATTTTATGATTATTTTGAGGTCTATGATATGATTGCATGATTGTGTGAAAATTTCGTGAAGAAAATTTATGCATAAAGTGCTTAAATTGAAATTAGGGACTAAATCGAAAATTTGTAAAACTTGCATTCTAGATGTTTCTAGTATGAAATTGTTTTGAAATATTAATTAGGAGGTCTTAAATAGCAATTTTACCAATTTCTAATTCTATGGACAAAAATTGGACATGGATGGAATTTTTGGAAAGTTTAGTAGTAAGGGCATTTTGGTCATTTAGGGGTAAAATGAATTAAAATACAAAATTAAAAGCCAATTTTGCTCATCTTCAACCCCATGGCCGAATATAGCAAGGACAAACCATGCCTAGGGTTTTTCAAGCTTCCAAGCTCAATTGTAAGTCCGTTCTAGCCTCGTTTTTAATAATTTTTACGTTTTTGGAGTCCCGGTAGCTCGATTAAGCTTATGCTAGCAATAATTTAACCTAGGGTTTATATTTGGAAATATACCCATAGTTAAAATTTGTGTATTTTGGTGTTTTATGATAGAATATGAGGTTTTAAATTATGGTAGACAACTTGTGCTACTCGGTTTTAAGTGAAAATGAGCAAAAGGGCTTAATCGGTAAATATACCTAATAGTCATAAGTACATGTTAGAGTGAGAATTTAATGTTTCCATAGAAGGGAAAAATGATCAGCATGTCATAAAACATAAGAAAATAGGCTGAAGTTTAATTTACGAGCTTTGGGGAAAAAGTGTAAATATGCAAAAGTTTAGGGGCAAAATTGTAATTTTTCCAAAATATGATTTTGGGTCAATTTGAATAATGTGAGTCCTAATTAGACTATATTTTAAATGATAGAGTAAGGAAAACTGAAATTCGTGCTAAAATGGGGAAAATACCAAGTTGTGGACGAAATGGTAAAATTAGCCATTTTCGCATACGAGGTAAGTTCATATGTAAATGTTGGTAACATAGTTATTATTTTAAATGTTTTAATGTTATTTAAATGATATGATAATTATTATGAAATATTATACTTGTGATAATTGTTTGATAATATGTCAAATTATGTGATATACTTGGAAAATGTGAAATACTACCGAGTATCGGTATCGGCATTCCATAGAAGATGGTTGAGACACATGATTGGGAAAAAGGTCCCGTTGAACCTTAGGAATGGATTAGGATACAAGTGACATGCCACTGGGATATTTGGGCATCCGAACTCGTTGAGTTGAGTCCGAGTTCACTTATGGATGCAAATGTCCGAACTCGTTGGGTTGAGTCCGAGTTCGTGAGATGTAACTAGGCATCCGAGCTCGTTGAGTTGAGTCCGAGTTCACTTATGGATGCGAAAGCTCGAGCTCGTTGAGTTGAGTCCGAGTTCACTTATGGGCGGGTTACATGGTAGCTTGGCTACATATGTGGCACTTATGTGCAAACTTTCCATGTATCCGAATTATATTCCGATGTGTTCAATGGGTAAAGTTCTACTGAAATGGAGGAATACTCAAGATGAAAGGGACGTATTGGTAAGTGTTGTGAAATGGGTACTTTGAACAGGTATGTACTTAACCCTCGGGTTGAAAAATCGATATAACAACAATATGGTAAGATGATAAAATAAAATGTGATATGAATGTCTTGGGGATGATTATGCAAATGATGTTTTATGTTTGCTTATATGGTTATGTTACTTGCTATTTGCATGTGAACTTATTAAGCATTTATGCTTACTCCCCTATTTTCATTCCTTGTAGTTTTGACAAGCCAGCTCGGAAATCTGGAACGGTCGGAGGCTTGCGCACACTATCCGTATACCATCTTGGCATAATGGCTTGTATATTTTGAGTGTGACATGTATAGCATTATAATCATTTTGTATATATGGTCTTATGATATGGTTATTGATTGGTATGGAAATGCTTGGTAATGATTAGCCATTGGAATGGCTAATCATGATCATATTTGGTGTTATGTATGTCAAATTGCTAGCTAATCCATGGAAACCATGAAATAGGTAAAATTTACCATAAAATAGATTCAGGCAGCAGTAGTGATGTGAATTTGAAAAATCACTAAAAATAGTATAAATGGAATTAAATAATGAATAAGTTATGGAATCGAAGCTTGATGAGTTTATTTTCATATGGAAGAAGCGAAACGGGTATATGAGCTATATTTTATGAGATGTTTAAATTTTTGTGAAACAGGGCCAGAGCAATTTCTGGATCCCCTGTTCTGACTTTGGAAATTCACCTTATTGAGTCTAGTTTTATTAGAGACAAACGACATAGTCATTGAAGCTCTGTACAGGAAGATATCTGATTCATAACACACATAGGTCAGAGTAGTTGAACCCTGAAACAGGGTAGAATTTAACTAATAAACTGTACTAATTGGCCTGACCAAAAAATTCTATAAAAAAATTAGTAAATAGATATATGAGTCTAGTTTTAGGAAAAATTTACGGAATTGGATTTTTCATTTCAGAACTCGAGATATGAATTTTTAAGCGACTGTGACGCAGATTGCTAGCTTGACTGGAAATTTTAAAATGAATTGTATGAGCTATTTAAGTAATGAATTAAGTCCGTTAATGTAACAGCCCTAAAGTGACCCTAGTCAGAAAGTGGTTTCGGGACCGCTAAACCGAGGCACCAAAATATTTGAATGTGATAATTATTGTCTAGAATATGTAAATATGAATGTGTGAAAGTTTCAAGCTTCGATTTAGTCGATTGCATGTGAATTCAGTTAGTAGGACTTATGTGTGATACTTTCGAAATGTGATAGGGTAACCTATAAGGATCTAATAGTGCATGTAATAAAAAGGGGGGACTTGCATGTCAAATTTCCCCCCCTAATTAGTAGTGGCCGGCCATGCTATGAGTGGAAACATGTCACAAACATGTTATGTTAGTGATGTATGGTAGGAAAAATAAAATAAGAAGTATGGGTAATAAAGAAATGGAAAAAAAAAAAAAGGAAAGAATGTGTGTAAGTGTTCCCCCCCCCCCTCTATTGCCGTGAGTGAAGGAAAGAGAAAAAAAAATTGTTCATCCTTTTCATTTCTTTTGGCGAAAATTCTAAGGAAGAGGGAGGAGTTCTTGCTTCATGTTTGGTTTGGACGAGAATTAGGAGGAGGTTCGGCCATACTTGTATCTAGATTAAGGTATGTTTGATGTTGTGTCATGAGATTCATACATGTCTTTAGTTGCTAGCTTGAGTTCTAATTAGCCCATGGTTCAAATCTTTGCTATGTCATGGAGATGATATTCGGCCAAGGTGGATTTTGTGTTAATGCCATTGCATGCTAAATGTGAAGCTTGTTAATGATACATGTGATGGTGGATTGACGACTCTTGGATTTTCTTTTTAGCATTTTTGAGTGGGACATTAAGTTCTTTGTTTAACCATGACCAAAATTGGAATGGTATGGTGTTGTGATGTATTCGGCCATGGTATATTCATAAGTATGATTTATGCTTATTGCATGGTAGGTAAGATTTGTGTTTTGGATTTATGTTTATGTTTGGTTATAATCAACTTAGTAATTCGGCCCTTGCACATATATATATATGTTTGCACATGATGTATTGGTATGACATATACAATATATCAAGGTATATATTTACACATGATGGTGTTTCGGTTATGGAGTAAATGATGGATGCGTATTGAGTTATAATATGTAATGCATTAGTTAGTAAAATGTATGCCATTTGTGTGTGGTATTGAGTATATAATTGGCCTCAACATAGACATGCATATTCAGCCACATGAATGAGTACATAGGTTGATGTGTTTGTTCGGCCATAGGTAAGCATATTGAAGGCTTATTCTTGACTTAGAAAATTCGGCTAAGGAGAATATTAACTAATGTGTTGAGTTTGATTCACGATTCCATACATATGTGACTTTAATGTCTAATGAATATATATGGGCTAAGTACCTTGAGTTCCTCTTTTCGATGCTCAAATGATTAAATCAATTTATTTGTTAAATTAAGCTCAAGAGCAAAGAGGAACTAAATCCGATAAAGGGAAGGAAAAAGTGGTCGAATAGCCATCGGAATTGTTCGACAACATCCGAGGTAAGTTCTTGAGTAATAGAACTTAGATTATGCTTTGATTAGATCATATTTTAAGCAAATTAAAATCATGCTTTTTGTGTGTGGCTATTGAGCCGAAATTTGCAAGTGTGAAAAGTGCCTTGTGTTTGAGTTTTGCTAATGAAAATGAAGTACGAATGTGTCATGATTTATTGATAAATGTGCATGGTTATTCGAATGATGTCCGGGCTAAGTTTCGAAGGCTTTGTGCTAAGTGACTATATCCGGACTAAGATCCGAAGGCATTTGTGCTAGTTACTAAATCCGGGTTAAGTCCCGAAGGCATTTGTGCGAGTTACTAAATCCGGGTTAAGTCCCGAAGGCATTTGTGCGGGTTACTATAACCGGGCCATGTCCCGAAGGCATTTGAACGAGTAGCTATATCCGATTAAACTCCGAAGGTACGTGATTAGGGAATGAATGAACTTGCTGTAAAAATTTCAGTTAATACGCTTGTGAAATCCCAACAATGAGGTATGTTTTGTATGTGCTTTGAATTAGTTGAGCCCTTACAAATAAGTATTCGCTCAGTTGATAAATGAGCTACCGGCCTTTGGCTAAGTTGATCTTTGTGTATGAATATAAGGGTTGGTAATGTGAAGTAAGTATGATTTTGAGAATTTGTGCATGTGAAATTATCTGTTTGGCTACATAAATGCTATACTTTGGCTGTGTCTAAATTTATGACTCAAACTTACTAAGCATTAAATGCTTACTTCGTTTCTTTGATTCTCTGTTTTATAGATTTTGGTTCTTCAGCTATCGGACTCGGGATTTTGAAGTCGAAGTCTCCCACACTATCAAAGCTCCTTTTGGTATACTTTTGGTTGAATTTTGAAATGGCATGTATAGGATTACCCTTTTGTTGTAGGTCATGTACCTTTCGGTTTTGTGTAAATTTGGATAGCCATGCGAAAATGGCTTAAGTATACTTTGGGCATGGTATTATAATCATTGTATGTTGTTCACTAAGAGGTATGGAAATGTTTGGAAACAATTAGCCATTGGGACGGTTAATCATGATCATATTTTGTGCTATTTATGTTAAAGGGCTAGTTGAATCATGGAAACTATGAAATAGGTAAAGCCTACCTTAAAGACAGATGCTGACGGCTGCAATGACGTGGATGTGAAAAATCACTAAAAACAGTAGGAATGGAATTAAATAGTGAATAAATTATGTAAACGAACCTTGACGAGTCTATTTTCATAGGGAAGTAACGAAACGATCATATGAACAGTATGTTAAGAGATATTTAAGTTTTCGTGAGACAGGGCCAGAACGGTTTCTGGAGTCCCTGTTCTGACTTTAGAAATTCATTATAAATTGACCAGAGATAATTAGAGTGATTTACTGCTTCCCTAGGGGTTTTAATTAAGAAAGAAATTTCTATTAATTCAACTGAGGGTTAGACATTATTAGTCTCGAAAGGGATAATAACATAGGTTATGGAGTCTCATGGATCAAGTCAAGTGAGTATATCGTCTGGTTCAGAGTCAGATAACAAGTGAAATCTAAATGGATTCCTCCTTGGGTGTCGTCTTTATCAAACTAATTTTCTTCAAGTCTTTTTCCAACTGTTCTCTTTACTTTAGTTTAATTAGTTAATTGGTTTAGATAATTAGTTAATTAAAACAAAACCCCATTATTCTAAGGTTAGATAACTTGAAAGAGTAGACGCCATCTTAAACACTTCACTTGTAACAACTAAATCATTTCACATAATATTATAACTTGATAAAATTACTTTCAAAATTATTAAAGATTAAATAAAATAAACATATTCTTTCAGTGAAATTATAATTTGAGCAGGTCTAAACAATTAACTTATAGATTGGTTAAAACATGTTGTTATTTCCTATATTTTTGATAAAAATAAACATGTTCTTTCAGTGTAGTCGCACCCTGTAGCAGGGGAGACTTTAACTAATAAACTGTACTAATTGGCCTGACCAAAAATTCTAGAAAAAAATTTGTAGATGCATATATGAGTCTAGTTTCAGGGAAAAATTACGAAACTGATTTTCGAGTTGTGGAACTCAAGATATGATTTTTAAGGTGTCGGTGACACGATTAGCCGACTATCTGGAAAATTTTAAAATGAACTGCAAATAAGTGGATTAAGCCCATTAACCCTCGTGTCCGACTCAATGACGGTCTAAGTGCGGGTGTTACAGTTAACACCTCGTGTTCGACTCCGGCAATGGTCTCGGGTATGGGGCGTTACATTTAGTGGTATCAGATAGGTTTAGTAGGTTCTCAGACTAACCTAGCATGTGTAAAAGTTTAGCTATACATGCCACTGATCTGTGATAGTGAGATGTCTTCCGACGCGTATAAGTACCGTCTTATTTAGACAGAGTACTCTCCAACCGAGCTACGCTGACCATGTTCAATGTTATGTGAAGGTATTTGAGTAAAATTATGATTATGATAAGTCTCGGTTCAGAAAAGTATGAATAAAGGTTTATGATACATATGTGATAAATATTCATATTTGCTTGATGCTGATATGATGTAGTGTATATGGCTTACTTGATAAGATGAACGGAATAAATAGAAAGTAGTAGAGGTATGAATAAAGGTCATAATATTATGATACGAGTGAAAATGTCCTTGTATTGATTTGGACGTCGAATGTTGATAAATGTTAATGATATATAATTTTTATGAGATAAAGGATTATAATGAAATGAACTTATCTATGTTAAATTGTTGGACTGAATTATATGATTGTAATGATATGTACATGATGATGCACGAAATGAAAGTTGTGATTGTGATGCAAATATCTATGTTTGTTTGGCCTTATATAATGTCATGAGCATGAATTAATTTAATTAAATGAATGGATGAGTAAAGCTGTCTAGAAAACATATAATGTATGCATAAGTATATTGTCTAAATAGGACAATAGGAAAATTGGTGTAAGCCAACATGAATGAATGACATGATTTTGATGATGTTACTATGATGATGGAAGTTGTGTCATATGTGTATGTATAAGAAAGTCGAGTCAGAGGTCCTACAACCCCTCCCCCTTACCGAAGTGGTACTTATAATGGAATTTCATGAGATTTGTATTGAATAAGTTTCCGGTAGAGAACCCAAAGAGTTCAGTGATAGAATAACTATAAGTATGATCAGAGATTGAAAATGAGCTGATAAGTAAAGTCAGAGCCAGTAAAGTATCGGTGTGACATCCCAAAATTGACCATAGTCGGGAAGTGGTTTCGGGACCGCTAAACCGAGTCACCGACATGTTCGAACGTAATATTTATTGTCTAGAATATGTGAAAATGCATGTGTGAATTTTGAGTTCTTTGATTTAGTTAATTTGATTGTGAATTGAAAGAAAAAGGACTCATGTGAAAGGATTTAAATAGATGATAGGCTAATGTTAAAGTGGCCAATTAATGCATGTAAGAAAAGGGGGACTTGCATGTCAATTTCCCCCAATTAGTAGTGGCGGCCATGCTATGGGTGGAAAACATGTCTCCAACATGTTATGTTAATAGTGTATGTAGGAAACTATTAAATAAAAAAAAAGAAAAAAGCTAGCATTAAAGAAATGGAAAAAGGGGGAAATGATGAACAAAGAGAAATGGTCTCATGCATGCCCCCCCCTTTGTTGCCATGAGTTAAAAAAAAAAAAAAGAAAGAAGAAAGTGTTCATCCTTGGTTCATGCTTGGCCGAATTGAAGGAGAAAGGAAGAGAAGGTTTGGTCACCCTTGAGCTTGAATTAAGGTAAGTGAGTTCATGTTGGTTCTTGAAAGGTTAGCATACTTTAAGCTAGCTACTAAGTTTCCTACTTAGCCATGTCAAAACCTTGATGATGAATGGTTAATGTTTATACTAGTAATAGCCGAAATAAAGATGCTTGATGTCATGAGTAAATGTTGTTTATATGTTTGGAATTGAAAAAAAAAAGAAAAGAGATTGATGTTTAATCACTTAAGGATTCGGCATTGTTTAGGATGACTTAGTTAATATGTGATTTTGGGTATTTTGAGTTTGAAATGTAAGTATATGTGTGTGCTTGGTCATAAGAGTTTGCTAGAAAATTTTGTTGGTTGAGTGATGAATGGCCGAATGAACTATGAATGTTATGAAAAGAATGTAGGAAGCCCAAGGTGTGAATTTTAGTCTCGGTGATAGGAAGGATTCGGTTGGTGTTTTGATGTTGTGGATGAGACATGAAGTGTAACACCTCGAACCCGAGACCGTCGCCGGAGTCGAACACAGGTGTTAACAGACTTCAACCCACTTATTGAGAGTTTCCAGACAAGCTGCCAATCTGTGTACTAGTCGCTCCAAAATTCATAACTTGAGTTTTACAGCTCGAAAATCAGTTTCGTAATTTTTTCCTGAAACTAGACTCATATTTCCATCTACATATTTTTTTCTAGAATTTTTGGTCGAGCCAATTAGTACAGTTTATTAATTAAAGTCTCCCCTGTTGCAGGGATCAACTACACTGACCTTTGTGCATTACGAATTGGATATCTACCTGTACAGGGCTTCAATACTGATGCCGTTTGTTTCTATAGAAACTAGACTCAGATAGGAATCTACAAATATATGGCATGACTCCTAATTATCTCTGGTTAATTTACAATGATTTTCCAAAGTCGGGACAGGGGATCCAGAAACCGTTCTGGCCCTGTTTCACAAGAACTTTAATATCTGTTAACTTATAACTCATATGACCATTTCGTTTCTTCTATATAAAAGTAGATTCATCAAGGTACATTTACATAATTTATTTACTATTTAATACCATTCCTACTATTTTAGTGATTTTTCAATCTCACGTTACTGCTGCTGCCAGCACCTGTCACTAAAGCAACTATGCCTATTTCATGATTTCCTTTGATCTAACTAGTGATTCATCATACATGTCACAAATCATGATCATGACTAGCCATACCAGAGGCTAATCATTATCCAACATCTCCCTACTACACTATTGCCATAACATGCATTTTAACACCAAAATAATCAACCATGGCATAAGGCATGGAAATCGAATTACCAAGACTTGTGACTTAACATTTGAGAACTAAATCCAACCGAGCATTTATGCCATTTTCGCATAGCTAAAAGTTTACATACCAAAGTTCAACAAAGCATATTAGCCTATACATGCCAAAATGTTCTCCTAAACCGACTACACAAAAAATACCAAAATTGCTAGCCGGTGTGATGACTCCAATGACGATCACGAGCACGCAAAAAGGACGAGTCCGAGAAACCTAAAATGGCGACAAGCAAACACCGGGTGAGTATATAACTCAGTAAGCCATAAGCATTATATTGCCGTTCAGTAATAATATACCATAAAAGAAAATAATTAATGCGGATTAAAATCCTCCATCCACACCCCAAACGGTACTATAATTCTTTAGGCATTTCGGTTTGGTCACATACCAAGCCCTACTTGATATTTCATACATTACGCCATATGACATTGCATGCATTTACTTTTGAGCATAATCACCACATAGATCAAGACTTACCAAACCAAATTTCCAAATATAAATAAAATGTCCATTCCTCATGAGCTCAAGGTGTTTACTCGCATCGCTGTCCATGATTGACTCGGTAAGGCGCGCACATAGAACATGTACGTTTATTAGAGGATGTGCAATAAGCCCGCACACTTAGTGCTTAATAGTCGAACTCGCACACTTAGTGCTATATAATCAAACTTGCACACTTAGTGCTGTATAATTTGAACCCGCACACTTAGTGCCAATTTGTGATTATAAATGTTTACACCGCACACTTAGTGCCGAAACCGATCATTCAATACATCTCACCTCTTTTCTTTCAATTCAATATTTTTATCACCACATACATACATGTTTATATATATATTCTACCATTCCATTCAGCATCATTACTTGGACATTACGACCCTTTAAATTAGTACAAAATAAGTGCTTAATGACTTACCTTATATCGGATGAAATGATTCCCAATCTACTACTCGATTATCTTTGCTTTGCCTTTGCTTGGTTCTCCTCTTTGATGTCTTGATCTAAAATGAATACATTTAGTAGTTTAATCTTCTTGCTGGATTTTTATGTGTATAACTTAATGGTTTTCACCCCATTTCACAACTATCTTTGTTCAAAATATCAAAATCTCAACCAACATTTGTTTAATGCTTCAAGGTCGAATGCATGGTCACCATTAAGCTAATCTAGTCTCAAGTATTTTAATCCTAACATACAACATCATGAATCAACTCAACCTTATAAGCCAATATTACTCCTACAACCGATTGTAAGGAGTTAACAAAGAAAATATATTTTACAAACATATACACCCATTTGGCCGATTTTACCAAATCAAATTTAACCTTACTTATCTCAAATTTTCATTTCATACTATCATCCCCATGACATAGCAAGGTTTTGAATCATGGACTAATTAGAACTAAAACTAGCAACTAAGAACATGCATCAATCTCATGGCACCATATTAAACATACCTTAATCTAGCTACAAGGATGGCCAACCTATTCCAAACCAACCATGAGCAAGGACCCCTTTCTTCTCCCTTGAGATTTTCGGCCAAAAGGATGAAAAAAAAAAAAAGAATGAACAAAGCTTTTTTTTTTGTTTTTCTTTCTCACTTGCACGGCAATGGGGAGGGAGGAAAGCCTTCACACACACTTTTTTTTTTATTACTCATGCACCTTATTTTATTTATTTCAACATAAAACACTCACCCAACATGTTTCATGACATGTCTTGCCCATGCTTCCTTGTCATGGCCGGCCACTAGCACTTGGGGGATTTTGACATGCAAGTCCTCCCTTTTGACTACATGTACTATTAGGTCCTTATAGATTAGCCTATCATTTTTCAAAAGTGACATACAAGTCCTACTAACTGAATTCACATGCAATCGACTAAACCGAAGCTTGAAATTTTCACACATTCGTAAATACATATTCTAGACAATAAATATTACGTTCAAACATTTCGGTGACTCGGTTTAGTGGTCCCGAAACCACTTCCCGACTAGGGTCAATTTTGGGCTGTCACATGAAGTCTTCGGCCATGGTGTTAAAAATGTGGTACTTGTGTTAGACTTAGAATCAATTTGCTATATGGTTAGTATAGCTATGGATGACCGAATATGAGAGCATGATTAGATGAATAGTTTGGTTAATTGATATGTGGTAAATGTTAAGTGTTAAATGAAGTGGAAATGATAGATTGATGTTGCACATTCGGCTATAGTTAGGCAAATCGATGATTTTTATCTTGACTTAGATAATTGGCTATAAGTCGAATAGCTTAAGATCATAAGGTAGAAAGATATAAATTTGCCATGTGTCTCCTATGCTATGAAATCATTAGTATTTTGATATTAATATTGGGCAAGATGGTTAAACTAGTTAATTTATTGATTTAGCTCAAGGAGTTAGAGGAGGCGAATCAAGCAAAAGCAAAGGGAAGAACGTCGAGTAGCCGAGTTGGAACCGTTTTACCTAACACAAGGTAAGTCATTAAGCACGTATTTGATATTGCTTAAATGATTGTAAAATTTATGCAATTGTGTTTAATGGGATGATATATATATATAAATGAAAATGTATGTGTATGGAGTGATGACATTTGTTGAATGTAAAAGAAATAGTGAAATGTGTAGAAAGTTTGCTTTCGGCACTAAGTGTGCGGGCAATACGTGTGTACGGTGACGAGATTGGCACTAAGTGTGCATGCTGGAAATATATGGCACTAAGTGTGCATGCTGGAAATATACGGCACTGGGTGTGCGAGCTCGAAGGGTATGGCACTATGTGTGCGGGCTTAAATTGCATGGCACTAAGTGTGCGAAATCGAGTAATAAGCACTGTGTGTGCGTACTCTATATATATGTATATATATATATATCTCCGATCGAACAATTATATGGAGGGTGTGTCTCCATCGAGTTGAGTATGGACAGCGGATCGGGTAAGTACCTTGAGCTCATGACGAATAGGAAATACGTTCATGCTCGGGGCTGAACTTGGTAAGCCTTAGATCTATGCGATGATTGCAATTGTATGATTGTGTTGTGAATGAGTTGGGGTATAAAGTGCCTCAAATATCGTATTGTATAAATATGAAATGTGGATGTATGACTTGGTATGAGATTGAACCGAAAGGTCCGAGGAATTATGGTATAGTTTCGATATGGATGAGTACCTAGCCACGTTTATTGTTTCATGTTGTGATAACTTTATCAATGGGTGGTTGATGAATGCTTATGACTTACTGAGTTATAAACTCACTCGGTGTTTTCTTGTCACCCATTTTAGGTCTCTTGGACTCGTATTGTTGCGTGCTCGGAACCGTCGTTGAAGTCATCACACCGCTGGAAATCTTTTGGTATTGTCTTCGTTGTTGAAGAACATTTGGCATGTATAGGCTGTTATGTTTTGTTGAACTGTGGGTTGTAAACTTTAAGCCATGTGAAAATGGCCTATGTGGTCGTCGAGTGGGATGCTAGAACCTATAGCTACGAGTCTTAGAAACTTTAATTTTGATAAGGTGGCCATAATTTGTGTCATGTATGATGGATGATTAAGGCCAAGGAAAGATTCATGAAATTGGCATAGTCTACTGCAGTAACTGTTGCGGACAGCAGCAGTGAGATAAGATTGAAAAATCACTAAAAATAGTATAAGTAGATTTAAATAGTGAATAAATTATGAAATTAAACCTTGATGAATCTATTTTTATATGGACGAAACGAAACGACCATATGAGCAGTATACTGAGAGATATTAAAGTTCTCGCGAGACAGGGCCGGAACGGTTTCTGGGTCCCCTGTCGCGACTTTGAAAATTTACTATAAATTATCAAGAAAGAATTAGAAGTCATACCTTATATTTTAAGATTCCATTTTGAGTCTAGTTTCATTAGAAACAATCGGCACCAGTATTAAAGCCCTGTACAGAGAGATATTCAAGTTGTAACGAGCGAAGGTCAGTGTAGTCGACCCCTGTAACATGGGTGACTTGAACTAATAAACTGTACTAATTGGCCAAACCAAAAATTCTAGAAATAAATCCATGGATGGATATATGAGTCTAAATTCAGGGAAAATTTACGGAATCAGTTTCCGAGTTTTGGAACTCGAGATATGATTTTTAAGGCGACAGTGACACAGTTTTCCAGCCTGTCGGGAAATGCCAAATTGGTTGGTACTTTGAGAGGATTTGGCCCGTTAACCCCTCGTGTCCGACACCGGCGACGGTCACGGGTTCGGGGTGTTACAATCGGATTGACGTAAATATTATTGGAGTTATGCACTGTCCCAGTTAGAAAAGGAATTCTCTTTGGTAAATCGAATTACTTAGGTTCAAGGTCGAGAAAAGTGTAAATCAAAATTTATTCAGAACTGGCCTTCTTTAGTGAATGGTTTAATATGAAATTTGTGACGGCAGAACTAGTTGGGGAAATGATAATTGAAATGTGAACTATCTGAGTGTGACAGTTATGACTGGACAGATTTAGCAGTCTCTTTTGAGATGTTCTATGTGTTTACCCGTTCTCAGAAATATTTCTATGGCTATTGATCTTCTGAAGAAATTCTTGTTATATGGGAATGTCTTCTAATTCTGGTGTTGGATGAAAGCATTGGTAGTCTGACTGGTTTATAATTTATATTGCTCTATTTCATCGGGTATTCTATTTCATTTCGTCTGATAAGAATTGATGAGAGAATACGTATGATATTATGATTCTGTTTCTTCTACTTGATGCTTCATCTGATATATATGTATGGGAAGATATATTGATCTTGTTATATTTGATTTCAGTAGGATTAAATGATGTTTTCTTCTGGACTTTCTTTCTTTGAAGAATTATCGGGGTATTCCGTATTTTCTCTATGAGTTTGGTTTTCGATTCTCCAGCATAGTATCGTATCTTGGGTTTCTTTATCCTGGAGCTTTTTATTCTGGATTTATTTATTCCGGGTTTCTCTATCTTGGATTTCTTTATTCGGTTTTCTTGTTATCTTTGTTCCATAATTTATCAATTATGACTCATGTTCGAAGTGGGTTCTTCAGCTCGTGATAATCATGTCAAATATGACTATACTTCTAATTTGATCTTGGTAATGTGGTGATTTTAGTATTGGGATTTTTTCTAATTTCTGTGTAAGGATTTGACATCAGTAAAGGCATAGGTGATAAAAGCCCGAGTTTCAGTCGGTATGGTAAATTATTTATTTGAAAGATTTCATGTGACAATTATGTCAGGATTATTTTTTCCCAAGTCTGATAATAGAATTTCATTTTGTACGGATAAAAGAGTAAATAGTTTGAACGAGAAGTGTATATTTATTAGAAAGAGTTGGATATTAGTTTAAGTCACTACAAATGATAAGGTTTCCATCTTGTGAAAGCTGAAAAGTTTATTACATGTTGACAGAGTTCGGATAGATGAGAATATTGGTAACCGAAGCGTCTGAACTAGACTAGTCTACATTGAGCAAAGGCTTCCTGACTTTCAGTAATGTACCGTTGTATGGATTGTGATGTGTTTCAAGACAGTGAGGTAATGTGATAGTTTAGAGCTTTCGATGTTACATAAAATCTGAGTTGTTAAAGAGGTTAAAGCCGAGCATTGGAATCTATCAAAATTATCCTTGTCAGTGTTGATATTGGGATGGAAATGAGAAGGATTATTCTTAAGGCCATATCAGAATTAATTCCATGGCGGAAAGAGGAAAATGTGATGTATCCTATTGTTAAATATTTGGAGAGATCTATAAATCATATCTGTATTGAATGAATTCCTACTCATCAGATTCATGGAATTTTAGGTCTCTTTGATTGTTGGATTTCTTGGAATTCCGGTCTCCATTAATCAAGTTAAGATCCAAGTTTTATGTCATGATATCACGGGAAACTGTGAAGGGTTGAAAATTTAAGAACAGTTGAGAGTTGAGACTGTAAGCTTTTAGATCATATGAGAAATTGAAGAGATGTATTGGAGGTACAGTCTAAGTGCAAGTTCTTCGGCACCGAATATGAGATTAAAAGTGAAGACCACTTTTCTGGTAAGATTTTCGGGGACGAAAATCCCTGAAGGGGGGAGAGTTGTAATATCCTGATTTTGGGCCTAGTCGAAATAGCGGTTTCGTGACCACAAAATCCGAGATAGAAATAATTATTTTATGATTATTTTGAGGTCTATGATATGATTGCATGATTGTGTGAAAATTTCGTGAAGAAATTTTATGCATAAAGTGCTTAAATTGAAATTAGGGACTAAATCGAATAATTTGTAAAACTTGCATTCTAGAAGTTTCTAGTATGAAATTGTTTTGAAATATTAATTAGGAGGTCTTAAATAGAAATTTTACCAATTTCTAAGTCTATGGACAAAAATTGGACATGGATTGAATTTTTGGAAAGTTTAGTAGTAAGGGCATTTTGGTCATTTAGGGGTAAAATGAATTAAAATACAAAATTAAAAGCCAATTTTGCTCATCTTCAACCCCATGGCCGAATATAGCAAGGACAAACCATGCCTAGGGTTTTTCAAGCTTTCAAGCTCGATTGTAAGTCCGTTCTAGCCTTGTTTTTAATGATTTTTATGTTTTTGGAGTCCCGGTAGCTCGATTAAGCTTATGCTAGCAATAATTTAACCTAGGGTTTATATTTGGAAAAATACCCATAGGTGAAATTTGTGTATTTTGGTGTTTTATGATAGAATATGAGCTTTTAAATTATGGTAGACAACTTGTGCTACTCGGTTTTAAGTGAAAACGAGCAAAAGGGCTTAATCGGTAAAAATACCTAATAGTCATAAGTACATGTTAGAGTGAGAATTTGATGTTTCCATAGAAGGGAAAAATGATCAGCATGTCATAAAACATAAGAAAATAGGCTGAAGTTTAATTTACGAGCTTTGGGGAAAAAGTGTAAATATGCAAAAGTTTAGGGGCAAAATTGTAACTTTTCCAAAATATGATTTTGGGTCAATTTGAATAATGTGAGTCCTAATTAGACTATATTTTAAATGATAGAGCAAGGAAAACTGAAATTCGGGCTAAAATGGGGAAAATACCAAGTTGTGGACGAAATGGTAAAAGTAGCCATTTTCGCATACGAGGTAAGTTCATATGTAAATGTTGGTAACATAGTTATTATTTTAAATGTTTTAATGTTATTTAAATGATATGATAATTATTATGAAATATTATACTTGTGATAATTGTTTGATAATATGTCAAATTATGTGATATACTTGGAAAATGTGAAATACTACCGAGTATCGGTATCGGCATTCCGTAGAAGATGGTTGAGACACATGATTGGGAAAAAGGTCCGTTGAACCTTAGGAATGGATTAGGATACAAGTGACATGTCACTGGGATATTTGGGCATCCGAACTCGTTGAGTTGAGTCCGAGTTCACTTATGGATGCGAATGTCAGAACTCGTTGGGTTGAGTCCGAGTTCGTGAGATGTAACTAGGCATCCGAGCTCGTTGAGTTGAGTCCGAGTTCACTTATGGATACGAACGCCCGAGCTTGTTGAGTTGAGTCCGAGTTCACTTATGGGCGGGTTACATGGTAGCTTGGCTACATATGTGGCACTTATGTGCAAACTTTCCATGTATCCGAATTATATTTTGATGTGTTCAACGGGTAAAGTTCTACTGAAATGGAGGAATACCCAAGATGAAAGGGACGTATTGGTAAGTGTTGTGAAATGGCTACTTTGAACAGGTATGTACTTAACCCTCGGGTTGAAAAATCGATATAACAACAATATGGTAATGTGACAGCCCAAAATTGACCCTAGTCGGGATGTGGTTTCGGGACCACAAAACCGAGGCACAAAAATAATTTAAAATTTATTTTGATGCCTATAATATGTGTGTGCTCATGTGTGACATTTTTGATGATTGATTTAGTGTTATAAAGGTGAATTTCACTAGAAGGGACTTAGTAGTGAACTTTGAAAGTACGATAGGGAAATGTGTGATGACTAATTAAAGCATGCATGCAAAACTATGGACTTGCATGTCAAATTTCCCCAAAACAAGCTAGTGGCCGGCCATGACATGGTTTATGGGCAAAGAAAACATGTTGAAACATGTTTTGTTAATGCATGATGAATTAAATGATAAAATAATTAATGATGTTGGATGAGAAACAAAAAAAATCAAAAAAATAGCTCATCCTTTCCCCCATTGCCGTGCAAGTGAAAGAAAAACAAGAAAAAATTGTTCATCGTTGTTCTTTCCTTTTGGCCGAAAATACTAAGGAGGAGATAGGATTTTTGCTTCATGCTTGGTTTAGAAGAGATCTAGAAGGAGATTTGGCTAAATTTGCATCAAGATGAAGGTATGTATGAGGTTGTGTTAGGAGTTTCATGCATGTTTTGGTTGCTAACTTGATGTGCATGTTAGCCATGGTTCAAATCCTTGTTATGCCATGGAAATGGCATTTGGCCAAAGTTGTTATTGTGTTAAAGCCATTGCATGCTAAATGTGAAGCTTGCTAATGATGCATGCAATGATGGATTGACTACTCTTGAAACTTCTTTGTACCAATTTTAAGTAAGACATTGAGTTTTTTTTGTTTAACCATGATTGAAGTTGAAAGGGCATGATTGTGATGTATTCGCCATGATGCATTCATGAGCATGGTTCATGCTTCTTGCATGTTAGTTAAAATTTGTGTTTTGGATGGCTATGGACACCTTGAAATTTGCCTTGCACTTATATGTGTATATATGATTGCACATGATATTTTGATTATGAAGAAAGTGATGAATATGTTGTTTAAAGAAGAAGTTTGTTGAAGAATGTTGTGAAATTTGCATGTACATTCGGCCTAGTACACATATGATGTGAAAATCTTGCAATTTATTTTTGATTTTATGCAAGAATGACTAAGCATAATCGGCCACATGAGGGGAATTATTGTGCATGCATTCGGTTAGAGGCAAGCTTAATGATGCCTATTCTTGACTTAGGTAATCGGCTACCTTGTTGTGAGCTAAGGCCGAATGTGTGCGTAATTAAAGAAAATTGACTAAAGTGCTTAGTTATGTGATGTTGAATCAATGATATGTGTATTCGCCAAGGCTAGCAAGCGAGACTTTAATAAATTGAATTTGTTTGAATTAGCTCAAGAGCTTAGAGGGCCACAATTGGATAAGGGGAAGGAAAAAGTGATCGAATAGCCGTCAAAGCCGTTCGACAACATCCGAGGTAAGTCCTCAAGAAATGACCCTACTCGAATTATGTGAAATGAAAAATTGATGTGTAATGACTATTGATTTATGTGTGTATGAGTATTTGAATGATACCGGGCTAAGTTCAAGGCGATTATGCTAGTGATATGTTTGTGTTTGAGCCTTAGTAACGAAAATGAAATACTGAATGGGAAATGATTATTGATGTATATGTGTGCATGAGCAATTGAATGATATCCGGCTAAGTCCCAAGACATTTATGCTGGTAATTACATCCGGTTAAGACCCAAGGCAATTGTGCTAGTGACTACATCGGGCTAAGACCCAAGGCATTTGTGCAAATTGTGAAATCCGGGTTAAGTCCCGAAGGCCTTTGTGCGGGTTACCATAACCGGCTATGTCCCAAGGCGTTTGAACAGTAGCTATATCCGGTTAAACTCTGAAGGTATGTGATTTGAAAATTATAAGCTTGCTGGAAAATTTTCAGCTAATGCACTTGTGAAACTTCCCAATAACAAGGTATGTGTTGTGTGTGCTTTTGGCGCTAGGAGTAAGAGCGTATGAATATTCGCTCCTATGATGGAACGAGTTATCGACCTTAACGAAGCCGTTATTTGTGTATGAACATAAGAGTTGGGATGGTGAAGTAAGTATGATTATGTGAATGTGTATTAATGAAATGATTCATTTGGCTATGTGAATGTAATGCGTTGGTTAAAGCTGATTTTATTGCTTGAGACTTACTAAGCATAAAAATGCTTACTCTGTTGCTTTGGCTCTCTGTTTTATAGATTTTGCTCGGTAGCAATCGGATTCGGGATCATTAAAGTCGAAGTCATCTACACTATCAAAGCCTCCATTTTGGTATAATTTTGGTTGAATTTTGAAATGGCACGTATAGGACTACCCTAATGTTGAAGGTCATGTACCGTTCGGTTTTGTGTAAGCTTGGATAGCCATGCGAAAATGGCTTATATACGTTTTTAGTATGATTCTATAATAGTTTGTATGATAATCATTATGGGGTATGAAATTGTTTGAAAGGATTAGCCATTGGAATGGTTAATCATAATCACACTTTGTGCTATGTGTGCAAAAAGGGCCATTTGAATCGTGGAAATCATGAAATAGGTAATGGTTACTTTGAAAACAGATGCTTGCAGCAGCAGTGGTGTGGTTTTGAAAAATCACCAAAATTTGTAGGAATGGTATTAAATAGTGAATAAATTATTTAAATGAACCTTAATGAGTCTACTTTCATGTGGAATAAACGAAACGGTCATAGGAGTTACATGTTAAGAGATATTAAAGCTATTGTGAGATAGGGCCAGAACGGTTTCTGGGTCCCCTATCGCAACTTTAAAATTTATTATATATTATCCAGAAAGAATTAGGAGTCATGCCTTATATGTACAGATTCCATTTTGAGTCTAGTTTCATTAGAAACAAACGACACCAGTATTAAAGCCCTGTACAGAGAGATATTCAAGTTGTAATGCGCGAAGGTCAGAGCAGTCGATCCCTGTAACATGGGTGACTTTAACTAATAAACTGTACCAATTGGCCCGACCAAAAATTCTAGAAATAAATCCAAGGATGGATATATGAGTCTAAATTCAGGGAAAATTTACGGAATCAGTTTCCGAGTTTTGACACTCGAGATATGATTTTTAAGGTGACAGTGACGCAGATTTCCAGCCTGTCTGGAAATGTCAAATTGGTGGGTGAAATATGTGGATTTGGCTTGTTAACCCCTCGTGTCCGACACCGGCGATGGTCTCGGGTTCGGGGTGTTACAGGTAAGATGATAAATGAAAATGTGATATGAATGTCTTGGTGATGATTATGCAAATGATGTTTTATGTTTGCTTATATGGTTATGTTACTCGCTATTTGCATGTGATCGGAAATCGGGAACGGTCGGAGGCTCGCTCACACTATCCGTATACCATCTTGGCATAATGGCTTGTATATTTTGAGTATGGCATGTATAGCATTATAATCATTTTGTATATATGGTCTTATGATATGGTTATTGAGTGGTATGGAAATGCTTGGTAATGATTAGCCATTGGAATGACTAATCATGATCATATTTGGTGTTATGTATGTCAAATTGCTAGCTAATCCATGGAAACCATGAAATAGGTAAAATTTACCATAAAATAGATTCAGACAGCAGTAGTGATGTGAAATTTAAAAATTACTAAAAATAGTAGAAATGGAATTAAATAATTAATAAGCTATGGAATCGAAGCTTGATGAGTCTATTTTCATATGGAAGAAGCGAAACAGGTATATGAGCTATATTTTATGAGATGTTTAAATTTTTGTGAAACAGGGCCAGAGCGATTTCTGGATCCCCTGTTCTGACTTTGGAAATTCACCATAAATTTTGCAAAGATAATTAGAAGTCATGCTTTATATGTACAGATTCCTTATTGAGTCTAATTTTATTAGAGACAAATGGCATAGTCATTGAAGCTCTGTACAGGAAGATATCTGATTCGTAACACACAGAGGTCATAGTAGTCGAACCCTGAAACAAGGGAGACTTTAACTAATAAACTGTACTAATTGGCCTGACCAAAAAATTCTAGAAAACAATTAGTAAATAGATATATGAGTATAGTTTTAGGAAAAATTTACAGAATTGGATTTCGCGTTTCAGAACTCGAGATATGAATTTTTAAGCAACTGTGATGCAGATTGCTAGCTTGACTGGAAATTTTAAAATGAATTGTATGAGCTGCTTAAGTAATGAATTAAGCCCGTTAACACCTCGTGTTCGACTCCGGAAACGGTCTCGGGTACGGGGCGTTACAGTACCACTATCGATTATTCCAGACAGGGACCCGAGATTCACTTTAAGATTCTAGAAGAAGTTACAAGAAGCCTTGGGTACAAAGTTGAGCTTTAGTACAGCTTTTCACCCACAGACTGATGGTCAGTCTGAACGGATGATTCAAATTCTTGAGGATATGTTGCAATGTTGCATCCTCAAATTTCAGGGTAGCTGAGAAAAATACTTGCCATTGGTAAAGTTCACCTACAACAACAGTTTTCAAATGAGTTTGAGGATGGCGCCTTATGAGGCCTTGTATGGCAGAAAGTGTCAAATTCCATCGTATTGGACAGAACTCAAGGAGAGTCAAATTCACGGAGTTGATCTAATCAAGGAAACTAAAGAAAAGGTCAAAGTGATACGTGATTGCTTAAAAGCGGCATCGGATAGACAAAAGTCATATGCTGATCTGAAAAGGAAAAAGATTGAGTTCCAAGTCGGAGATAAAGTATACTTGAAAGTATCTCCATAAAAAAAGGTATTGAGATTTGGCCGGAAAGGGAAACTGAGTCCACGGTTTATTGGACCATATGAGGTTATTGAATGAGTTGTACCTTTGGCATATCAGTTAGCATTGCCACCAGAATTGGAAAAGATTCACGACGTGTTCCATGTATCTATGTTCAGGCGATGTCAATCAGACCCCTCTCATGTGATTTCACCGACGGAGATTGAAATTAGATCGGACAGGTAACACCCCTAACCCATATTCATCACCGAATTAGGGTTACGAGGTATTACCGAACAAATCACAACTCAGGATAGTCATTCATTACTATCCATATGTAAGATAATATAAACTCAATTATAAAAATCATATGCACATCTCATTTATTTCATTCGAATAATCAAATTATAACATAGCTTAGTGCATTACTAATTTCATGTGCATACATTAATATATACACTAAGTTATAACATATAATTATAGCATTACAAAATTCGATTATAAAAATCATTAAGCCAAACCAAAACTATAATTTAATACCAATCATGAATCACAATTATTATCTACTTAAAACGTTAACCAATTTAATGCAATTACTAAACCAAACATTAAATCAAACAAATATACTTCAAAACAATATAGCCACTAAATTCATGATATTCGGACACTTAAATAAAAGCTATATATGTTTCATTTTATAAACTAAGCACATAAATAAATACACCAATCTGTATCACATGATTATAAAATTCATAAACTTATAAAAACCTTGACTAATATTATAACATAATTCTATTGTATATTTAGCTTTATTAAAATATGTGCAAGTCATCATCAAAAACCATAGCTATAATAAACACCTATGTCAAATTAATTATATCAACATTATAGAATAAACATCACATCCAAAATTTATACACACTTAGCAAATTTATTTCTTGTCTATCCGGCTAATAAAGTTAACTACATAGATAGTATAGGTTATGCCAATTAATCATAAACTAAAATATGTTATTTCCTAATCATAACAAAGATTGATCAAAGGCATACATTTATGAAACATACTTAATACTTATGAATATAAACATGCATTTTAATTTACTTATTAACCATTCATAACCAATACAACATGCTTATAATATAATCATAAAATCAAGTCAATTCATCTTATTACATAAATAAAATGCTAAATCAAGTCGTATCTATTTCACATATTATAATATCGTTCCTAGAACTTCACAATGCGGAAGCATATAAATCAAAACCATCACTTATACTTAAATCATATAAACCAAATCCAACCATTAATTCACTTATAATACATCAACATCTTACTTAATTATTCAACCCACAACCCAAGATCACAACATCAAGCAGAACCCAATTATATCATATACACATAAAATGCACATAACTTTCGAAACATGCTTAGATCACAATCAAATTCACACAACCATTATCAATACATACCACGCTTATAAACCATAACCAAGAATACATATACTTAAGTAACATATTTAGCCATTTTCGCATGGCTTAATAATTACAACTTCAAAATTAACCATAACCTAAGCTAGCCTATACATGCCATAAGTTCAAGTTCAAACTTTTAAAAGTATCGAAAATAGTCGATAGTATGATAGACTTCGTTGATAATCCCCGAGCCCGTAACTTGATCCAAAATCTATAAAATAGAAACACACATATTCGCAGGGTAAGCTTTTATAGGTTAGTAAGTTATAAGCAATTAAACAAATCAAATATATAAACAATTCATTTTAAACTAACCAAATTATATTAACAATATCAAACTTATTCTCAACTTACAAATTTCATAAATAATATACCTATACAAATAACCATTACCTTGGTCGAATATTCACAAGGTTACGTCATCAAATCATTGTTCAATTTTCAAAAGCCAATTTGTCATTATAAGACCTAATGCACATTCATTTGTATACGTAAGCTCTTAAATCAATATAAAATTTTTATATACATACATTAACTAAATGGCCCATTATGCAAGATCATATATATATGCATAATAAAATTCATTTCAGCAAGAATCATACTTCTTGTTCACAAGGCCAAATACACATGTCATATTCACATATACTTTTCATTCATGTTACACATGCTTGTAACTAATATCATAATACTCACTTACCTTATTTCAAATAAGTACCACACTAATACATACCTGATCACTTAGCTAATTTTACATATTTTTTCACCACTTATCGATGCCTGATGAACCATTCAGAATTGGATAGGACACTCAGATAATCACACACATCGTACAATGTCAACGTCCCATACGTGATCTTAGATGTAATCACATATCCATGCCACTGTCCCAAATAAGGTCTTACTCGTACACATATGTCGGAATCACATATTGATGCCATGGTCTTACTCGCACACATATATCGGAATCCTATGTCATGACATATGTATCCTAACTATTCCTAAGGTTCATACGGGGTTTTCGGACGTCGTAACTTAGTCGAAACGAATGCTTGAACATGGTTACCAAGCTTATACACATTCGGCAATAGCATGTATAAATTCATACATTGCATACCAGCATATATATTTAGCATTTAACTACAATTAGGCACGTCTATTTGCTTATAAACTTATCTCGAACGATGTAAAACGGAATACGGCAGCTAGTTGACAATTTTCGCTTTCTCCTGATCCAAATCTGATTTCTTTGGTTCTTGATCTAAACATATTCAAATTAAGCTCATTCAAACATATTTGCATTCAATTTAGTCCAAAAACACTTAATTGGGCAAATTACCATTTTATCCCTCACATTTACAATTTTTACAATTTAGTCCCTATTGCACAAAACACAAAATACACAAAATTTCTCCATACCCAAGCTAGGCCGAATATTACCCATAACCATACTAACCTATATAATTTATTTATTTCACATTTTAGTCCCTCAAATTATTATTTTTGCAATTTAGTCCTAATTACTCAAAATCATCAAAAACTCCAATACAAAACATGTTAATCTAAAACATATCTTTCATATTTCATCATCAAACAACAAAAATCACAAGCTCTCAAAAATGGCACAACTCAAAATATCAAAATAAAAAATTCAAGCATGGATTTTGTAGTACTCGAAGCAACGATCTTAAAAACGTAGAAATTATCAAAAACCAAACAAAAAACGAATGTTGATTGAGCTTGAAAGTTTGACTGAACCTAGTTTCTTTTCTTTTCATTCTTGTTTGTAATATTCAGCCACTTTTGAATAGAATGAATGAATGATATATATTTTTAACATATGTGTAACACCCCGAACCCGAGACCATCGCCGGTGTCGGACACGAGGGGTTAACAAGCCAAGTTCACATGTTTTGCCCACCAATTTGACATTTCCAGTCAGGCTGGAAAACTGCGTCACCGTCTCCTTAAAAATCATATCTCGAGTTTCAAAACTCGGAAACTGGTTTCGTAAATTTTCCCTGAATTTAGACTCATATATACATCCATGGATTTATTTCTAGAATTTTTGGTCGGGCCAATTGGTACAGTTTATTAGTTAAAATCACCCATGTTACAGGGATCGACTGCTCTGACCTTCGCGCGTTATAACTTGAATATCTCTCTGTACAGGACTTTAATACTGGTGCCGTTTGTTTCTAATGAAACTAGACTCAAAATGGAATCTGTACATATAAGGCACCACTCCTAATTCTTTCTGGATAGTTTATAGTAAATTTTTAAAGTTGTGACAGGGGACCCAGAAACCGTTCTGGCCCTGTCTCACAATAGCTTTAATATCTCTTAACATGTAACTCCTATGACCATTTCGTTTCTTCCATATGAAAATAGACTCATCAAGGTTCATTTACATAGCTTATTCACTATTTAATACCATTCCTACAAATTTTGGTGATTTTTCACATTCACGTCACTGCAGCTGGCAGCATCTGTTTTTAAGGTAGGTCTTACCTATTTTGTAGTCTCCATGAACCAACTAGTCTTGCCATACATAGGTTCATATATGATCATTTTAACCATACCAATGGCTGATCATGTGACCAACACTCCCATTTCCAATCCATAATCACATCATGACACCATATATATACATACAAACCAAAAATAGTCCAAGTTCATGCTTCCTTTTACGAGCCATTTTCGCATGGCCGTATACATATACATCACCACATTTTAAACCAACAAGGGTAGTCCTATACATGCCATTTCAAAGTTCAAACAAAATTTATACCAAAATAGAGGCGTTGATAGTGTGGATGACTTGACTTTATTGATCCCGAATCCGATTGCTATCGAGCGAAATCTATAAAACAGAGAGCCAAAGTAACGGGTAAGCATTTTTATGCTTAGTAAGTCTCAAGGAATATAATCAACTCTAATTACAGCAATACATTCACATAGCCAAATGCATCATTTCATTAATACACATTCTTACTTCACACTTCATCATTATATACTTTCACAAAGTATCAATCAATTCAATAACTGAAATTCATTAGTCGATTGAGCGAATGTTGCTCAAACATGTCGACTTTCCAATGCACATATAAACGTACCTTATTCTTTGGGCTTCTCGAGTGTACTAATTGAATTTATTACAGCAACCAACACTCACCTCCAGCCCAAGATTCTTGAATATAACCGGATATAATCATGTGCACAAATGCCTTGGTCTTAGCCCGGATAGAATGACTTCATACGAATGCCTTGGTCTTAGCCCGGATATAGCCACTAGCACAATTGCCTTTGGTCTTAACCGGATATAATTTCCAGCATAATTGTCTTGGGCTTAGCCGGATATCATTCAATTTCTCATGCACACATACATCAATAATCATTGGACATACATATTTCATTTTCGTTACTAAGGCTCAAACACAATTATAATCATTAGCATAATCGCCTTGGGACTTAGCCGGGTAGAATTCGAATACTCATACACACATAAATCAATAATCAATACATCCATATTTCATTCCACATAATTCAATTAAGGTCACTTCTTGAGGACTTACCTCGGATGTTGTCGAACGGCTTTTACGGCTATTCGATCACTTTTTCCTTCCCCTTGTCCAATTGTGGCCCTCTTAGCTCTTGAGCTAATTCAAACAAATTCAATCTATTAAAACCTCATTGTGCTAGCTTATGGCGAATATGACAAGGAGTTTAAATGGTCATATGGCCACTCTTTAGCTTGAATACACAATGGTCATGCAGATTTTATACTACATCAAGCAATTCAATACAATTTATTCGAGCATCAAGGAAAAGCTAAGGCCTCCAATAGGCTACCCAAGGCCGAATATTCATGTACATGTTGAGGCCAATTATGCACTTAATACATAACAAAAACAGCATGCATTTTACTAGTTAATGCTTTGCATATTGTTGCTCAAAACTTATAATATAGCATCAAGCACTCATATGTGTGCTAGGCCGAATGTGCTTGCAATTTCACATTCATTCTTCAACATCTTCTTCTTTAAACAAACATATTCATCACTTAGTTCATAACCAAACATCATGTGCAAACATATATATACATATATGAGCATGGCGAATTTCAAGGTGTCCATAGCCATCCAAAACACAAATTTTAACTAACATGCAAGAAGCATGAACCATGCTTATGAATGCATCATGGCGAATATGACAATCATGCTCCTTTTCAACTTCAATCATGATTAAACAAAAGAAAACTCAAAATTTTACTCAAGAGTAGACAATCCATCATTGCATGCATCATCATCAAGCTTTACACTTAGCATGCAATGGCTTTATCACCATAACAACTTTGGCCAAATACCATTTCCATGGCATAACAAAGATTTGAGCCATGGCTAACATGCACATCAAGTTAGCAACCAAAACATGCATGAAACTCCTAACACAACCTCATACATACCTTAATCTTGATGCAAACTTAGCCAAATCTCCTTCTAGATCTCTTCCAACCCAAGCATGAAGCAAAAATCCTCCCCCTTTTTCCTTAGTATTTTCAGCCAAGAAGTGAAAATAGATGAACAAATTTTTTTTTTCTTTTCTTTCTTTAGGATATTCGGCCAAGGGCTATGGAGAAAGATGAACACTTTTTTTTTTTTTTGTTTCTCATCCTACTAACATTAATTTTTAATTTTTTTTTTCCATACTCTTATTTTATTATTTCTAACATCCACCACTAGCAAAACATGTTTAAGACATGTTTTCTTTTGCCCATATTCATCACCCACTTCCCTCTCTTTGGGTAAATTGACATGCAAAACCATACTTTTGCATGCATGTACTATTAGACCTTTGAAGATTGGCCTATCACCTTTCAACAATGTTTCATATAAGTCCATCTAAATAAATTCACATGGAAATGATCAAATTAATGCATGCAACTTTCACACATGCATTTGCTAACATCATAAACATAGAATATAACTTCTAATTACTTATAAGACTCGGTTTAACGGTCCCGACACCACTTCCCGACTAGGGTCAAATTAGGGACGTCACAATATGTTTTAATATAATATCTTATATTTCTAATTTACTAAGTTAACCTTAATAATAAAATTATAAAGCCATTATAAGCTAGGGCACTACCATCCATATCACTTAAATTTGGTTTATTTACAGCATAAATGCTTCAGCTTAAGAAGCCACTAACAATTTGGCTCTTATGCAAGTTACCACCTAATTTTCATTTTACGCGATTAAGTCCTTTTATTTAGCCGCATATCTAAACGGCATAATTAAATCATGAAAATTTCACAGATATAAATTCACACAAAATAAACACAGAAAATAATTTTTAAATATTTTTTGACTCAGATTCATGGTCACGAAACCACCGTTCAAATTAGGGTCTAAATTAGGCTGTTACAACTCTCCCCCCTTAGGGATTTTCGTCCCCAAAAATCTTACCGGTGAATAGATTCAGATAACGTTCTCTCATTGCATCCTCTGGCTCCCATGTTGCTTCCTCAACTTCGTGTTTATGCCAAAGTACTTTAACTAATGAAATTTTCTTATTTCGCAACTCATTAATCTCACGAGCCAAAATACGAATTAGTTCTTCCTCATACGTCATATCGGACTTAGTATCAACCTCAGCCGGACTAATCACATGTGAAGATTCAGAACAATATCTACGAAGCATCGAAACATGGAATACATTGTGAATCTTTTATAGTTCAGATGGCACCAACAGTCTATAAGCAACCGGTCCGATGCATTCTATTACCTCATACAGACCAAAAAACCTTGGACTCAATTTGCCTTTGCGACCAAATCTAAGTATCTTCTTCCACGGTGAGACTTTCAAAAAGACTTTATCTTCGACCTAAAACTCTATATCTTTACATTTTAAGTTCGCATATGATTTCTGACGGTCTGATGCTACTTTAAGACTTTCACGATCACTTTCACTTTCTATTCAGTTTTTCTAATCAAGTAACCCCGTGTTTCTTATTTTCACTGAGCTCAGTCTAATACAATGGTGTAAGACATTTACGACTGTACAAAGCCTAATAAGGTGCCATTTTGATGCTCAATTGAAAGCTATTATTATATGCAAATTCAATCAGAGGTAGGTATCGTTCCCACGTACCTTCGAACTCGAGAATGCAACATCTCAACATATCTTCATGTATCTGAATGATACACTCTGACTGACCATCTGCTTGCGGATGGAAAGCAGTACTGAAATGTAATTTCATACCTAAAGCTTCTTACAGTTTCTTTCAGAACCGCGATATAAACCTCAGATCTTTATCCGAAACAATAGATATAGGTACCTCGAGTAATCTCACAATCTGATAAACATACAATTCAGCCAGCTTACCAAGCGAGGAGTCTGTACATGTTGGAACAAAATTAGCTGATTTAGTCAATCTATCCACAATAACCAAAATTGCATCTTTCTTGCTCGGTGTTAACGATAAACCAGATACGAAATCCATAGTAACTCTGTCCCATTTCCACTCAGGTATCATGATCGACTAAAGTAATCCATAAGGTACCTGATGTTCAGCTTTTACTTGTTGACAGATTAAGCATTTCGAAACAAATTTAGAGATGTCTCATTTCATACCATGCCACCAATAAAGCTATTTCAGATCATTATACATCTTCGTACTACCTGGGTGAACAGATAACCGACCGCTATGAGCTTCATTCAAAATCATTTGAATCAATTCTGAATTCCTTGGAACGTATATTCGGTTTTTGAATCTCAAACAGTCATCAACATCAACTTGAAACTCTGAATCAGCATTTGAATCACATTGAGCTCGTTTCGCTATCAACTCATTATCAACCTTCTAGGCATCACAAATTTATTAAACAAATAATGGTCTTTGTAACACCCCTTCCCTGTATCCAAGGCCGGAACAGAGTACGAGGCATTACCAGACTTAACAATACACATAGACGAAAATTGGGCCATAAAATTTCATTTAATTCAAAACTTTTCGAACACATGCATAACAAACAAAGCTAACTATATCATCACATCAAAACATAGGACATGGCACGATTAATTAAACTTATAAACCATAATGGATAAGGACCACATCTCATGATTTTATACAATAACTCAATGCAGACTAATACGTATGGTCAAAATCATAATAAAAATACATATCACAAACCAACTTCCTATACATGCCACTCACTTGATATTTCTAATATTTGAATTAACTTTCCCAAAAATGATAGTTTGATAGTGTGATTTTGCCTCCGATGATCTCCAACCCCGAGCTGACCTGCCAATACTAAAGAAATGTAGAGGATGGGTAAGCTTTACGCTTAGTAAGTTCATATGAAAATAATAAGCAATTACTACCATGCTTTTCAAGATAAAACACTATAATTGTACAATTACACATATTCAGGACAGGCTGTTTTCTGGAGTCCCGGTGTTAAAAAAAATCATATCTCAAGTTACAAAACTCGAAATCCAATTCTGTAAATTTTCTATGAAACAAGACTCATATGTCTACTTACTAATTATTTTCTAGAATTTTTGGTTAGGCCATTTAGTACAGTTTATTAGTTAAAGTCTCCCCTATTTCAGGGTATGACTACTCTGACCCCTGTGCACTACGAACCGAATTTCTCCCTGTACAGAATTCCAACGACCATGTCATTTAATTCCATTAAAATTACATTCAATAAGGAATCCATTCATGTAAGGTATCACTCTCAATAATTTTTTTTACAATTTATGGTGAATTTCTAAAGTCAGAATAGGGGATCTCGAATTCATTCAGACCCTGTTTCACAAGAATTCAAATATCACACAATATAGAATTCTTTTGCTTCCCCTGTTTCTTTCATGTGAAAATAGACTCATTAAGATTTATTTCCATAATTGTTTTTAAATTTAATTCAACTTACACAATTTTTGGTGAATTTTCAAATTCATGCCCTGCTGCTGTCTAATGCTGTTTTACTACTAAAGTTCACTTTAACACAATTTCACTTAATCCATTCCATTTTACTGAGGTTCACTCAAATATTGAGCATATTACTCATAAATTCAAATAAACATATACTTGCACTTGTTCATCACATAATCACTTTCACATGTATTTTCATTTAATTGATTTTCGTTGAACTCATCGAATAATAATGATACACAATTGCTCGCACATTTTCCCATTTCCACACTTGTAGCCGAAGCTATCTGGTACGCATAGTAGCCTGCACTTAGCACTACACATGCGACGAACAGTCTGGTACACGTAGTAGCCTGCACTTAGTACTACACACGCGATCACAGTTTTCGGGTACGCATAGTAGCCTACACTTAGTACTACACATGCGACCTCACATTGGATCATTTGTATCGTTTTTATTCTGAAAGTTCAATCGAGAAATTCTCACTTTCAACATTTTACTAAATTGTCCGTAATCAGTTTATACTCATAATTTACATCAAATAACCATTTGATAGGCAGCCACATTTCATATGATATCAAAATATAATAACATAAAAAGAATCGATAGATTATTTATGTACGAATTTACTCGAAGTGTCGATCTCACTATCCATAGTACCAATTGTCCATTCATAGTATAATAAGACACAACTCAAATATCAAATCACCTTTTAAGAATTTACATAACATATATCACATATTTCATATATCACTTGTCATGTATCTTCATTTTCTTGCATTTCAAGTAACATTCTTTCATGTCATATTTCCACATCATAAACACCATTCCATCAACTTTTCCAATATATTAAACCATAAAATATATGCAATAATAGTAAGAAATATAATTCAAACATAACATTGCATTATTATTATCATACGAACTTACCTCGATCTAGAAACAATAATTTACCATTTTAGTCCATAACCTTTTATTTTCCCGATTTAAGCCCGAATCTCGATTTCCTTCATAATCGAGCTTGGAAGCTTGGAAACCCTAGCCATGGAGTCTCCCTTGGTATACACGTCCATGGTGAAGAAGATGAGCAAAATTGGCTTTTAATTTTGTATTTTAATTCATTTTACCCCTAAATGACCAAAATGCCCTTACTATTAAACTTTCCAAAAATTCCATTCATGTCCAATATTTGTCCATAAACTTTGAAATTGGTCAAATTTGCTATTTAAGACCTCCTAATTAATATTTCAAAGCAATTTCATACTAGAAACTTCTAGAATGCAAGTTTTGCAACTTTTTCGAATAGGGCTAGACTTGGGCTCGACAGGGACACGCCCGTGTGAGGTGGCTTCAAACCGTGTTCGAGTCTGTTGAATGGACAAGGGCATGTGAACTACCCGTGTGAGGAAGTCTAGGCCGTGTTGATTTCCCATGTTGACCCATTTTCTCCGTTTTTGGCTCGTTTCTCGCTCTTTTTACTCCCATATGCTCTCCTAAGTATAAAACATGAAATTAAAGGATTAGGAGCATCGAATTCACCAATTCTAAGGATAATTCATCCAAAATTATGTTAAGCATGGGATAAAAATATGTATAAATTATGGTTTATCAAATACCCCCACACTTAAGTGTTTGCTTATCCTCAAGCAAAATCCTCAACTCACAATTAAAATAAATTCTTCTTAACTAATAATTCTCATCAATAGTATCTCAAAATAATCCATAAGTAATCATACATTGAAAATTCAACTCGAAGAACATCAAAGTTTCAAACATTCCAAGATGAGCATTTTATCACAAAAACCTAGGTGTCTCTCCTCATTTAAGTAATCACCTTTGATTCAAAATATCACAGAGTTTCACATTTTCACTAAAGATTCACTCAAATCACTCAAGGTGTTTAAGGATAAGAAATTTAAAACTCAACAGTCAAAATGAAAAGTTATTACCATAGGCTTGCGTGAAAATCAAATCCCCACCACTATATATTGAGATGATACATCAATCAAAAGGTCTTTAAAGGGTTGTAACATGGCTTTGGTTAGGGGGTGTGGTTACAAGCTGAAAAGTGAGCATGAAAGAAATAATATATGCTCTAAAGGCTCAAGATCTCACAAAAATTATGGCTTTTTAATGTTTAACCTGTGAATTTCAACTCAAGATAATACCTAAACTTAGGGAAACAACCTAAAAAATTTTAATTATCAAGAATCAACTTTTCATGCTTGATTCCTTAATTCCTTTAAAGTTTAAACAATCAATGCATAAGTGCCTACGTTTTAATTTATGATTTATTAATAAAAATAAAAAATTAATCAAAATTCAATCTAATAATGATATGAGTGATTCACGTGAGAATAAGACAAAATTTAGGGATTTTTTTGATAATGATATAAATAACCCCCTACACTTAAGATGTATGTTGTCCTCAATGTACAAAGATATATAATAGCGATATAAATATAATATCGAAAAAGAGGAAGAGAAGTGAAACTGCCCTGAGATTTTGGATGGAATCCTTGGATTAGCTAGAACGAGAACTGAAGATAAAGCTGAAGGAAAGGCATGATTCAGTGGGATAAATGAGAAGACACTACTGTGAAAGAGAATTAAGGGAATAATTCGATGATTACCACAAAGATAGGTAGGGTTTAAAAATATAAAACATGAGTCTTCAAAAATAAATAGAAATAAAAATAAATAGATATAAAAGTAAAGAAAATAATAAATAAAACGAGTCGTGTTGCCTAACACTGGTCTTACACGGCCGTGTCACATGCCTATGTGGCTCGCGTCCAGTCCGTATTTATCGTGAAATGAGGAATCGCCACACGGCCTGCGAACACGCCCGTGTGTATAGGTCATGTGGTCACATAGTCGTAACGCACGACCATGATCGATATGGTTCATTTTTCCAACATCCGTGTATAAATGTGCACGCCGTGTTCTTTTGACAGTCTCGACCACAGGTGTTGACACGGGCGTGTCACACCCTGTGTTAATTTGGCAGTTTCAACCACGGTTACGGCCATGTCACACAACCGTGGCAATATATCGAATCCCGTGTTGGGAAAAAAATTTTGCTTTGTTCTCCCACGGCTGTATCGCACGGTCGTGTCGCCTCCCGTGGTGGGCACACTGCTAAAGGCAAGCCCGTGTGCCTGGCCGTGTGGATTTGGACAACCTGTGTTCAAGGACTCAGTTAGTGAATTAGATGTTAAAAACTAAAATTCAAAGAAGTTAACACTATTAGTGCTCGGGTTGCCTCTCGAGAAGCGCTTATTTAGAGCCTAAGATCGACTTTCCTCTCTTGTTGCATGGTTATGGTGGTGCGAGGAGTTTACACTCCTCCTTCCTACTATCGATCTCATCAAAATAAGGTTTTAGACGAGTACTATTTACTTTAAAAGTGCCAAATTTGGGATGAATTACCTCGACTGTACCATATGGAAAAACGCTAAGTACTGTAAGAGGGATTACTCCATTAGGTTCAGAAGTAGCAATACGAGGGTCTGCTGCATCTAATAGTACTTTGTCTCTAACCTTAAGTTGATTTTGTGAAACATTGAGCTCGTCATGGCGTGGTTTTGGTCTATCGTGTGCTCTCGATTTCTGTATCCACCATTCATCTAGTTTCTCGATTTATAGCCTTCGTTCTTCATAGATGGGTCCTTTGTTGATACTTGAACAAGGTTCATGTATACTCTTTGAACGTGTTTCCTACAAAAACAGTTGCACCACATGATCAGTATTAGTAAAATTTTGAGCTTGAAGAGTGATTGCTTCATCCCTCACACGAAGTGTGAGTTCACCTCTACCAACATCAATAATTGTTCTAACAGTTGCTAAAAAGGGTTGTCCTAAAATCAAAGGTACGTCACTATCCTCTTCCATGTCTAGAACAACAAAATCAATTGGGAATATAAATTTATCGATTTTGACAAGTACATCTTCAATGATACCCCTAGGAAATCTAATGGTTTTATCGGCTAACTGAATGCTCATCCTAGTTTATTTGAGTTTCCTAAGACCTAGTTGTTTAAACATTTTATAGGGCATGACATTAATACTAGCCCTAAATTATCCAATGCATTATTAACATCTAAGCTACCAAATAAACAAGGAATCGTAAAACTCCCTGGATCTTTCAATTTTTTGGCTAGCTTATTCTGTAGAATGGCTGAGCAAACTGCATTCAACTCCACATGCGACGCCTCATCCAACTTCCGTTTATTTGCTAAAAGCTCCTTTAAAAATTTAACTGCGTTTGGCATCTGCGAAAGAGCTTCAATAAACGGTAAGTTAATATGTAATTTCTTTAATAATTTAAGGAATTTACCAAGTTGTTCGTCTGTGTGGTCTTTCCTTGTCGCACTGGGGTATGGCACCCGTGGTTTGTACTTTTTACTTAGCGATTTTTGCTCACTGTGGACTACCTCACCTTTACCTTTACTTACCACAATTCCTTGCCTCGGTTCTGGTTCAGGTTCAACTAACCCTTCCTCATCTTGAATGGTAATTGCATTGAGTTGTTCCATTAGGTTAGATTCAGTGTTACTCGGCAGGCTACCTTGTGGTCATTCAGAAATTAGTTTAGCGAGCTGTCCTATCTGAGTTTCGAGCCCTTGGATCGATGCTTGTTGATTATTAAGTGTTGTTTCGGTATTCTAAAAGCGAGTTTCTGGCACTGAGATAAACTTTGTTAGCATCTCCTCAAGGTTTGACTTCTTTTCCTATTGGTAAGGAGGTTATTGAAAACCTGGAGGATGTTGTGGCCTTTGATTCCCTTGACCACCCCACGAGAAATTGGGATGGTTCATCCAACCTGCATTATATGTGTTACTATATGGGTTATTTTGAGGTCGAGGATTATTACCCATATAATTTAATTGCTCGTTTTCCATGTTGTGGCTATAAGGTGGGTATTCTGAATTGCTCGTTCCTCCTCCACTTGCATTGCATTGTATTACTAGGTGTACCTGTGAAGAACCAAGTAAACCATCAATTTTTCTATTCAAAAGTTCTACCAGATTAGTCAGCATGGTGACCGAATCGATGTTAAAAGCACCGGCTACTTTCGTTGGCTTTGTCCTCATGACTTGCCACTGATAATTATTCAGTGACATCCCTTTTATAAATTCATAAGCCTCCTCAGGTGTCTTATTATTGACAGTCCCACCAACAGCTGCATCAATCATCTGTCTAGTCGAAGGATTCGAGCCATTGTGAAAAGTTTGAACCTGTAGCCAGAGTGGTAACCCATGGTGAGGGCATCTTCTCAAAAGATCCTTATATCTCTCTCATGCATCATAGAGTGTTTCTAGATCCATATACACAAAAGAAGAGATATTATTCCTCAACTTAGCCGTTTTAGCTGGCGAAAAATATTTAAGTAAAAATTTTTCAGTCATTTGTTCCCAAGTAGTGATTGACTCTCGTGGTAACGAGTTCGACCACTGTTTAGCTTTATTCCTCAATAAAAAGGCAAATAACCGAAGGCGAATGGCATCATCAGAAACGCCATTGATTTTAAAAGTGTCACAAAATTCCAAAAAATTTGCCAAATAAGTGTTTGGGTCCTCGTCCTGCAAACCATCAAACTGAACAAACTGTTGTATCATTTGAATCGTGTTAGGTTTCAGTTCAAAATTATTTGCAGCAACAGCAGGCCTAACTATACTTGACTTAGTTTCTATTAAAGTAGGTTTAGCATAATCATACATAGTGCGTGGAGTAGGATTCTAATTTACTGGATTAGCAGCAATTGCAGGAGGTAGCGAATTTTCCTAATTTTTAGCCATCTCCTCGGTTGTGGTGGAAATATCGTCCTCTTGCTCTTCCTCTGTGTATCTTAGGCTTCGCCTTATTTCTCTTCGATTTCTGTGAGCTATGTGATCGGTCTCACTATAAAAAAGTAATGGTCCCGACGGGTTTCTTCTAGTAATAAACTATAAAAACCTGCCAGAAGGAAAAAGAAAATTTAGTAACAAAAATTAAAAAAAAATTTAAATTGGAATAGAGTAAATGGCTAAAGTAATAAAAATTAAGTGTTACTAATATCTTAGTTCCCTGGCAACGGTGCCAAAAACTTGATCTGATGTGAATCATGATAAGTTCTATAATTTATGAATGTTCGTTCTTGAAAACTAACTATTATCATGACAAAGGAAAGTGCACTTATCGAACAGTAGTATAGCTTATGACAAGACTAGGATGTCGAACCCAAAGGAACTAAAAGTACTAGTATTAACTTTCTTTTTATTATCTATCCTAAATATAAAGGGGTTTGTTTTATCTAAACTAATTACTAAACTAAGAATGCACAGAAAGTAAATTGGGGAAATAAATTTTGGGAAAGCTGAATGATTTGGACAATACCTAAGGGAAAAATCCACCTAAACTTCACTTGTTATTGACTCTGAATCAGACGATTTATTCACTTGACTTGATCTGTAGAAATCCTTAAGTTATATTATTATCTCTCTCGAGACTAACACCATCAAACCCTAGGTTGATTAATTGAAATCTCTTTCTAATTAAAAACCCTAGTGTTGCATTAACTCAATTTATGGATTCCCTTATTAGGTTTCACCGTATTCTAGCAAAATTATGTCACAGTATCTCTAGGCGTGCAATCAACTCCGCTTAATTATGTTAGATCTACTCTTAGACAGGGACTTTTGCTCCTCTGAATAAGCACATCAATTCTTGAATCAATATCCCGGAATATTAAAGCAAGAATTAATAACTAATAATTAAGAACAAGTCAAATATTTATCATATAATTCAGATAATAATAACAAGATCCGTCTTAGGTTTTATTCCCTTTAGGTATTTAGGGGGTTTAGTTCATATTTATGAAAGAAAACATCTCAAAAGAATAATGATAACAAAACATAAAGAAAACCCAAGATCTCTTAAAGGGAATTGAAGGGAGATCTTCAGTCTTGAAGGTGAATCCGGCTTCTGAGATGGATCAATCGGCTTTATTCGAGTAATTCCTTGCCTCCTACTCCGTGTGTCCCTTCTAGGTACCTCATGGGGTGTATAAATAGGCTTTAGAATGCTTCCTACCCTCAAGAGTGGCCTTTTCCGAATAGGGCTAGACTTGGGCTCGACAGGGACACGCCCGTGTGAGGTGGCTTCAAACCGTGTTCGAGTCTGTTGAATGGACACGGGTGTGTAAACTACCCGTGTGAGGAAGTCCAGGCCGTGTTGATTTCCCATGTTGACCCATTTTCTCCGTTTTTGGCCCGTTTCTCGCTCTTTTTACTCTCATATGCTCTTCTAAGTATAAAACATGAAATTAAAGGATTAGGAGCATCGAATTCACCAATTCTAAGGATAATTCATCCAAAATTATGCTAAGCATGAGATAAAAATATGTATAAATTATGGTTTATCACTTTTCCCTTTCTTGCACACCTTTCTTCGTTCATGGTTCGATATTCTGGTGTCCTAGGCGTAGAGGAACAACACCAATCCATCCCGAACTTAGTGGTTAAACTCTACTGCGATGACGATATTGTAAGGATTATGAGGCCCTAATTTTTAATTGGAGAGGACACCAAAGGCCACCGCCCTTCCATCCCATGGATAGATAGAGAGGGAGGGTAGAGTTTTTGGTTTTTCATGTTGTCAAAGAGTTGAATAATGGATTTTTTGTGTTGTCATATTTTACACGTTATTTTTATGTTTTAAAATTTCATTTTATAAATTAATTCAATCTATAAGGTAAGTTTTTTAAATTTATAAATATATTACAATTACTTTTTAAAATAAAAGAAACAATAATTTAGCCATGTTTATTTGAATTATTATAAAAGATGAAAATCATTAAAGTATGTTCTAATTTTATCAAAAAATCTAATTTAATTGTGCATATTAAATTTAAATTAATTTTAAATTTCATAATAATGTGAGTGATGCAATAATAATTAAAAACATGATAAGTAGTTCAATATTGCAATATAAAATATGTAATTAAACTTGGAAAATAAAAAGATGAGAAAACAATGAAGGGTTAATGTTGCAATATTCCTATCCCTTTTGTTGGGTGACTTTGGCCATTTGTTGACCGGCACCACACACCCCCAAAAAATTTTAGTCAGATAAAGGGTGCTAGCCATCAGTGTGCCAACACCCCAAAAAAAATTTCTTTTAAAAATACACGGGTGCCGGCCATCTAGTGACCAAAACCCCAAAAATTATTTCTTTAATAGAAAAAGTAGTGGTGCCAATCATCTAGTTCCTATAATCCAATTTTATTGTTCGTTTTAAGTTATTTGGATGAATATTTTTAAACCAGGGTCATTTTTATAAATATTGATTTTTTTAGGTCAGATGGGTAAAATAGCTAGTAATTTCTTAAAGAAAATCCAATTAACTTTTGCAGTATCCTTAAATAAGATCCAACTATTCAATACTCATTTTAATTTTCAATTTTCAGTACTCAATTATATTTTTTAATTCTTTTTTGAATTTTATTCTCTTCCATTTGATTTTATTTGTTATAATTTTAAATGACAAATTAGCTTATTCATTTGGATGACAAGCATATATCCAACGCTCAATTATGAATGATAAAAATTTATTAATTATTTAATTTTAAATAGTTAATTATTATGTTATTTAAATTTTTAATTTTTATTTTATATACTTAACCCAAAAATAGATTTTGGAGACATACATAAACAATTTAAGCGAATGTGCATCGGATATCATTTATGGACATTTGCGAGATACAGAGAAAATTTTTGTAAAACATAACTTTTGTGAACTTGAAGCATAATTAGGGCTTCAAGATTACACAAACAAAAATAAATTTACAAAATTTTTCCTTGCATATCACAAGTGTCCATAAGTGACATCTGGTGCACCTTCATTTAAATTGTTTATATATGTCTTCAAAATTCGATCTTTGGGTTGAGTATATAAATGTAAAAAATTAATAATCTAAGCATCATAATAGTTAATTATTTAAAATTAAATAAATTTTCTTATCGTTTGTTCTTAAACACTAGAGATATGCTTGTCATGTAACAGCCCCTTTTTAGTGAAATCAGAATAGTAGTTTCGGGACCACAAATCCGAGTTAAAAAGAAAATTTATTTTAATGTCATTGCATGGTCTACCTTATGATAGGAAAGATATATGAAAATTTTGATAAGAAAATTTTACCTATATCATGTCTAATTAGGGAAAGGACCAAAGTGCATAAAATGAAAAAGTTGAGGTCTAGTAACTAAAATGATCAAATAGCTATGAAATTCAAAATAAGAGGTCCTTATATGGTAATTATTCCATTAAAGAAAAGTTAGTAGATATTTTTGATGATTCATCCATGGAAAAATTAGAAAATGATAAGAACTAAATTAGAAATGAGAATAATTAAAAGATGATAAATATATCGAAGTATAGAAAATTTACCATGGATGAATATGTTGAAAATTTGAAATTTATGGTAGAAAATGAAAGGTTGTTGATAGATAAATAACTTTTGTAAAATGAATTTTGATGAAATTATGATTTAGGGACTAAATTGTAAAGATGTAAAAGCAATGAAAATTTTCTAAATTTTTGAAATACATGTGACGTAAATGTTATATGAAAATTTTGGTTAGGCTTGGAATAAGGATTAAATTGCATGAATTTCACTTTCTGAGCGTAGAGACGAAAATATCATTTATGAAAAGTATAGGGGCAAAATAGTAATTTTACCTAGGATGTAAATTGAATACAATTGAGTATGAAGTGGATTAAATTGATGATTAAGTTCATTTATATAGATCTAAAAAGACCAAATACGGAATTGGATCGAGGTAAACAAAAAGTAACGGATTAGTAGATTTCTGTATACGAACAAGTAACGAGGTAAGTTCGTGTAATTAAATCGTGTTTATTTAAATGCTTAAACCGAATGTTGTGTGTATGAATTGTGTAAATATTATTGATGTGAAATTGAATACATAATCGATAAAGTTGGATAAATGTTAAGTCCCGAATGAATAATGAAAATTGATGGATACAGTATTTTCGCGTATTGATTAAAGTCCTGCATATGTTGCGGATAGACTATAGCTCGGACGAGCAATCTTGTTATAAACCTTCTCGAGCATCTTGTTATATAGTTCCTGTGAGCATCCTGACCGGTAGTGATTTTGCATGTGTTGCGCACTACTGCAACTTTTTGTGAGCATCCTGTTACATGATTCAATTGATTGTGATTATTACGGACATAAACGCAGCTCTTCGTGAGCGTCTTGATATAGGCTCTTATGAGCTTCCTAACATGGCTCGCTTGAACTCCCTGTTAAGTTATTTGGAGCTCCCTGATGATAACTCTTCGGAGTTACCTGTTAAGCTCAATCAGCTTCCTGTTCTAAACTCTTATGAGTTTTCTGTTTAGCCTGTATAAACGTCCTGTTACATGGCTCATCTGAGCATCCTGATATATAGCTCGAGAATGTGATTTATGATTATGTGCCCTTATGGGTGCCCTTGAACATGAATTAATGGATCATTGATTTTTATACCTCGAGTGTAATAACTCGGTTTAGACCCTAGTCGGAATAGTGGTTTCAATACCACAAATCTGAGGTCAGAAAATTATTTTATTATTATTATTTTTGGTGTTTATAATATGTGAATTGATATGTGTGAGTTTCGTGTGAAAATTTTATCATTTGTGTGCTTAATTTGCAAAAAGGACCTAATCACAGAAAATGCAAAAGATGTGTTCTAATGGCTAATGTGTCAAATTGCTATGTTTTTATATATGGGGTCTTTATGATGCAATTATACCATTGCATTAATGCATGGACATTAATGGACATGAGACTAGTGGAATTATAATGAAAATAATAACGCTAAATAAATTATAAATATGGGCTAATAAGGACTATAGGAAAATTCAGCTAAGGCATGGTTTTGATGAATTTTGTATATTTGGTGTTTTGTGTAATAAGGACTAAAATGTCAAAATGTGTAACTTTAGGGGCTAAAGTGCAAAAATGCCCAAAGATGTGTTGTGTATTAAATTAAATGTGTTAGTGATTAAATTAGTTAATTTTGAATACTTATAGATCAAGAAAGGAGAAATTCAGACCTAGATCGAGACAAAAACAAAGTATTCGATTGATCGACTAATATCGTCGTTTTTACGTCCGAGGTAAGTTCGTGTATAATACATTTGGTTTAAACAATGTTTATATATGATGGAATGTATGGAAATGAGATGGTGAAGCTTGAGTATGTGAAATGTGGATTGATTATCTGAGGCACTAAGTGTGCGAATAACGAAATAGCTACGGCTACGAAAATGGCACTGAGTGTGTGATATTATAACAGCCTTGGCTGAGTAAGTGGCACTATGTGTGCGATACCGATATAAATTTGGTTTAATGTGTAACACCCCTTACGCATGTCCTACGCCAGGATAGGGTACGAGGTATTATCGGACTTAAACACAAACAATCATTCAAATCAGGCCATAAAATTTCATTCATATTTTAAAACATTCAATCACATACACATAGTCCCTTATTTGGGTTTACGAAGCCCAAAACATACTTTAGAAAGGGTTCGGGACTAAACCAAGAACTTTGGAAAGCTCTGGAAAAAACTTAGAAATTTTTCCCATGAAACAGGGTCACACGGCCATGTAGACACAGGGGCACGCCCGTGTGCCATCAACACGCCCGTGTCCTCAGGCCGTGTAACTCTCTATTTATAATGTTAGCAGCCACACGCCTGTGTCACCAGGCCTTGTCCCTCACACAATTGAGACACACAGCCGTGTTTCATCCCATGTAGTTAACTCTTAGGCTATTTTCCAAGCCTTTTTGTCAGCCTTACATGTACACACATATACATGGATCTAATGGCACTCAACATCCTCAATTATGATACAAACATATCATTTACCTATCAACATGCATGTTACACATTCTCACATATTGCCAACCATGCATGACAAACAAATATAATCATATCTTCACATCATAAGCAATAAATCATAACTTGACTAGCTATACTTACAAGCCATAATCAATATGAGCCACATCTCATGGCCATATACAATAGCTCAAAATAGGCCAATACTTTAGCCAAATCATAATAACACATGTCATAGAACTAGGTCCCTATACATGCCACTCACTTGATACTTTTAACATATGTATCAATACTCCAAAGGTATTGACTTGATAGTGTGATGCTGCCTCCGACGATCTCCAACCCCGAGCCAACCTGACAACACTAAGAGAAATGGAAAGGAGGGAGCAAGCTTTATGTTAGTAAGCTCGCATGAAAAATAATAAGCAATGTATTAACATGCTATTTTTCAATTCCTCTATATTTATTCAAAGTCCAGTTAAGCTATTTTCTCGAGTCATGGTCACTAAATTATTTATATCTGGAGCTACAGGACTCCAAATTGAAAACCACTAATTTTTCTAGAAACTAGATTCACATATCTTCTTACCATAAAATTTTTAGAATTTTTAGTCTAGCCAATAAGTACAGTTTATTATTCAAAGTCTCCCCTATTTTGCTGTTTGATAGCTTTGACCTTTCTTCACTAAAATTTATTTATCTCATAGTACGAGACTCAGATGATGCTCTCATCTATATCCACTCATTAAGGATTTTAATCATATAATTTATAACCAATTATTATTTTCATACCACTTTTAATGATTTTCCAAAGTTAAAATAGGGGAGTCTAAGATCACTCTGACCCTGTTTCACAAACATTAAAATATCTCATAATAGGAGATTCCTTTACTTATATTGTTTCCTTTATAAGAAACTAAACTCGATAAGATTTAATTCCATTTTTATTCGGTCTTTAATTCAACTTGTAACACCCCTAACCCATACCCGTCGCCGGAGGGTTAAAGAGTATTACCTTATACAAAAGAGTCATATCAAGATAATTAGGTATAGTGATTCATTCTTAAGTTAAATTCACATCAAACATTGAAAACATTAATCAAATCTCAACCACACATTCACATTAACTATTTGGAACACATATAGTAACTTATCAAGCCATTTTCACATGGTTATACATATATACATCATTAAAAAGATAATTATTTAACAACAAAAAGTCAAGCCTATACATGCCATTATCGAAATTTAACTACTAGAGAACCAAAAGGCTTAGATAGTGTGGATGACTTCGACTTTGAGATTCTCGAGACCGTAGCTGACGAACAAGATCTATAAAATAGAGACTTAAGGCAACAAAGTAAGCATTACTATGCTTAGTAAGTTTTAAGCATTTCAAACAATCAAAACGTATCATATAAAACGAACATTAAATATCGAAAAACTCGTATTCTAATTACAATCACTCAGCCGAATATACACAAGTATACCACATATAAAGCCTATTGGCCGAATATAAATACACAAAGCATATGCTTCACTTTACTTTATGGCTCATACAACTAATTTAATTCACATATTTTTATATAATGACAGGAATCGACCAAATAGGTCATTTCTCTTATTCATAGATATATTAATCATCCACACAATTTTATCGTTATTTGATACTAATGACTCACCTTGCAATCAATTCACATAGAAATACATAATACGTACCTGGTCATTACCATGTATCATACATACTCAATAATAGTTTACTTTGAACATTTGAATTGGTAATCTCATTCGAATCACCAGCGTTAAGCCTGCTAGGTTTCAAAACTCGAATCCAATCACTAGCTCAAAGCCTGCGGAACTTTAAGCCCGGATATAGTACCAGCACTAAGCCTGCAGGATTTAACCCGGATATATATATGACCAGCACGAAGCCTGCGGGATTTAACCCGGATATATAATATATCGAGTACTAAGCGTATTTACCCACATGATAACTCGACTCACATAACATATCACATTTGTACTTCAATTTCTTCATTCGAGTATAAGCACACAAAGAAAACACACTTTCAATATAACTTTCGGTTCAACACTTTTACGCAAGAACACATAACCATTTCACTATCTCAGCTTAACTCCTAATATCCATTCGGTTACATGCCATATACTCAAGTTATTTATTAAACAACCTTATTCAAGTAGAGACAATAGGTCGCAGTTCATTTATCATACTTATCTCATTACATCAATTATCTAACAACTGTAATTACTCAAAACTTACCTCGGATATTTTTGAACAGTGGCAGATAGGCTATTCGATTGCTTTCTCCTTTCCCTTATCTGATCTAGTTCCCCTTTGCTCTTGAGCTTGATTTAAACAATTGAATTTATTTAATTTCTTATCAAATAGGCAATTTAATATAATACATGTATATTTTAAGGTTAAGGTACATATGGCTTAATAATTAACTATCAACCACCATATGCATATATATATTCCCTAGTCATGCACAACCAAACACCTTACTAGGCATTAACAACTTTATAATTATATGCATATCTACATAAGACCAATTATGTATTTAATAAATTCTACAAGTATGGTTATTTATAGTGACTAAATACCATTTAATCTCAAGTTATACTTATAAGTACATCCATATAAATACATTCGCACTTAAACATCATCTTGGCCGAATAATCAAATACACTAATTGTCTATTTTTCAATCAACTTACCAGCCACTTTGTTTTACCCATGCCGAATGCACATATATATATATATATATATATATATATATATATATACACGTAATTGCATTTTTATTTACTTGGCCGAATACTCACCTGACTATTTGAGTATATTAATATTCAACTTCTCAAAAACCACAATTTTATTATAATCATGCTTGTATATACTTTTACACATAAGCTAAGAAATCACTACGTAGTATTGCATATATATATATACATACATGAATAGCCAACAAGACCAATTTTTCCGAAACATATATTGCATTTAATTATGAGTTATTTTCTCATACTACACCTATATAACTACAAGCCGAATATACATATACTTACATCACTTAAACATCCAACACCCAATTTTTTTAACAAAGCACATTTTCGGAAATGACAAGGCAATATAAGAACCTTTAATCCACATTCCAAGCATTTACTCTATTCCATCATTTAAAATACAAACATTACTAAAAAATATCCCTAGTTCAAATTCGGCAATTACACCAATACACAAGATGATTTATTTATATTTTTTTTGTTCATTCATCTAAACTACTTACAAGCACCTTAAACTATCTCAAACATCATTCATTTGTAATTATTCATTAAACTTGAAGACAACCATGTATTCCTTTCATTTTCTACCATGGTCAAGAACTCAAATCCTCCCCAAAACCAAAATTTTAACATGGGTTAAATAAAGAACTTGGTAACTAACTTAAAATTAACTACAATTTTAAGAATTAATATGAATTCTTACCTTGATTCAAGCCTAAGGTGACCGAATGGAGTTTTCTCCCCTTTCCTCTCTTTCATTTAGGCCAAGAACAAAGATAAAGCTTTGTTTTCATCACCCATTTTTCCTTTATTTTTATTCATTAATAATATAAAATATAAAGCCATTTTAAGTGATAATTAATATATATATTTTTATATAAAGCATCATCATGGCCGGCTACTAATAACAAAAAGGGATAATTGACATGCAAGTCCCTACTTTTATAACATGCATTAATAGACCATTACACATTAAACTATCACATTTCAAAAATGTCTCATATAAGTCCTACTTAATAAATTTCACATACATATGACAAAAATCAAAGCATAAAACTTTCATACATGCATTTACACATAGAATAAGTATATAATATAACGGTTAATTATTTTTGTGACTCGGTTTTGTGGTCCCGAAACCACTTTCCGACTAGGGTCAAATTAGGGCTGTCACAACTCTCCCCCACATAAAGAATTTTTGTCCCCAAAAATCTTACCGGTAAATAAGTTAGGATATCGATCCTTCATAGAGTCTTCCAGTTCCTAAGTAGCTTCTTCAACCCTATGCTTAAGCCATAATACCTTCACTAATGAGATTTTCTTATTTCGTAATTCTTTTACCTCATGAGCCAAAATACGAACTGATTCTTCTTCGTAACTCAAATCAGACTGAAGCTCGACCTCTGATGGATTAATTATGTGCGATGGATCGGATCTATAACGTCGAAGCATCGAAACATGAAAAACATTGTGAATCTTTTCAAACTCGAGGGGTAAAATCAATCTGTATGCGACCATCCCAACTCGTTCGGATATTTCATACGGCCCGATGAACCTCAGACTCAATTTGCCTTTACGGCCAAATCTGAGCACCTTTTTCCAAGGTGAAACTTTAAGAAACACTTTGTCTCCGACCTGATATTCAATATCTTTTTGCTTTAAATCTGCATATGACTTCTGACGATCTGAAGCTGCTTGTAGACTTTCACGGATTACTTTTACTTTCTGCTCAGCATCTTTAATCAAATCAACCCCGAAGATTTTATTTTCACTAAGTTCGGTCCAAAACAACGGTGTACGGCATTTACGACCGTACAAAGCCTCGTAAGGTGCCATCTTAATGCTTGATTGAAAACTATTGTTATAAGCGAATTCAATCAAAGGTAAATACCGTTCCCATGAACCACTAAACTCAAGGATGCAACATCTCAACATATCCTCGAGTATCTGAATGATCCGCTCGGATTGACCATCAGTCTGGGGATGAAAAGCAGTGCTAAAATGCAACTTGATACCTAAAGCTTCTTGCAATTTCTTCCAGAATCGCGATGTAAATCTCGGATCTCTATCCGACACAATAGAAATAGGTACCCCCTGTAACCTCACAATCTGAGTAACATACAACTCGGCTAGCTTGTGAAGTGAATAATCCGTACGTATGGGAATAAAATGAGCCAAATTTGTCAATCTATCAACAATAACCCAGATCGCATCTTTCTTGCTTGACGATAATGGCAACCTGGATACAAAATCCATCGTGACTCGATCCCATTTCCATTCGGTTATCATGATCGGCTGAAGTAATCCTGAAGGCACTTGATGTTCCACTTTCACTTGTTGACATACCAAACACTTTGAAACAAAGTCAGAAATGTCTCGTTCCATGCCAGGCCACCAAAACTAACGTTTCAGATCGTTGTACATTTTCGTGCTACCAGGATGGACCGACATTCGGCTATTATGAGCTTCGTTCAAAATTATCGAAATAAGTTCTGAATTTCTTGGAACATACAATCGATTTCTGAACCTCAAACAATCGTTGTCGTCAATTTGAAACTCTGAATCCACATTCGAAACACATTCAGCTCGTTTAGCAACCAATTCATCATCGACTTTCTGAGTTTCACATATTTGATGAATCAATAACGGTTTGGCTTTTAATTTTGCTACCAACACATTATCGGATGAAACGGACAAGTAAACATTCATCGCTCGCAAAGTAAATAGTGACTTACGACTTAAAACATCGGCAACTACATTAGCCTTTCCCGGATGATAGTCAATAACAAGCTCATAATCTTTCAACAATTCAAGCCAACGTCTTTGTCCTAGATTCAAATCTCTTTGAGTCATCAAATATTTGAGGCTTTTATGATCCAAAAATACATGACATCTCTCTCCAAACAAGTAATGTCGCCATATTTTCAAAGCAAATACGATGGCAGGTAATTCGAGATCATGAGTCGGATAGTTTTTCTCATGTGGCTTCAATTGCCTCGACGCTTAAGCCATAACTCGACCCGTAAGCCATAACTCGACCCTCTTGCATCAATACACAACCCAATCCATGTAATGATGCATCACTGAAAATGACAAACTCTTTACCAGATTCGGGCTGCACTAACACTGGGGCTTCCGTCAAAAGCGTTTTTAGTTGGTCAAAACTTTTCTAGCACCTTTCTGACCATTCAAACTTAATATCTTTCTGAAGTAGCTTCTTCATTGGTGTGGCTATCATCGAAAAACCCTTTACAAACCGTCTGTAGTAACCGGCAAGTCCCAAAAAGCTTTGAACTTCAGTAATATTTCTCGGGGGCTTCCAATCAAGTATGGCTGAAATTTTGCTCGGATCAACTTGAATACCCAATACGGATACTACATGTCCCAAAAAGCTAACTTCTCTCAACCAGAACTCACATTTACTAAACTTAGCATATAACTGCTTATCCCGTAAAATCTGCAACACTAATCTCAGGTGCTCGGCGTGTTCAGTTTCATCGCGTGAATAAATCAAGATGTCATCTATAAACACAACTACAAACTGGTCCAAATACTATCTGAAAATTAGGTTCATCAAATCCATAAATACTGCAGGGCCATTAGTGAGCCCAAACGGCATCACCAAGAACTCATAGTGCCCGCATCTCGTTCTAAAAGCAGTTTTAGGTATATCTGAGTCTCAAACTCGCAACTGATAATAACCCGATCTCAAATCTATCTTTGAAAGCACTGATGCTCCCTTCAGCTGATCAAAGAAATCATCAATACGCAGTAACGGATATTTGTTCTTTATTGTCACTTTATTTAATTGACGATAGTCGATACACATTCTCATGGTTCCGTCTTTCTTTTTTACAAACAATACTGGTGCACCCCAAGGTGAGAAACTCGGTCGAGCGAAACCTCTATCTGTCAACTCTTGCAACTGAGTTTTCAATTCCTTCAATTCCATTGGTGCCATACGATATGGAGCTATCAAAATTGGTGTAGTCCCAGGTACAAGTTCAATACCAAACTCTACCTCCCGAACAGGTGGTAATCCCGACAATTCCTCGGGAAAACATCTGGATACTCACAAACCACTAGTACTGATTCAAGCTTCTTTTTTGATTCTTTACTATCAAGTACGTACGCAAGATATGCTTCACACCCCTTTTTTACAAATTTCTGAGCCAACATCGAGGATATTACTGCTGGTAACCCGTTCATATCAGTAGACTCAACTCGGATTATCTCATCATTTGCACATCTCAAATCAATAGTCTTTCTTTTGCAATTCACAACTGCATCATGCACGGTCAACCAATCCATACCGAGAATAACATCAAATTCATTAAACGGTAAAAGTATTAAATCGACTGGAAAACAGGAACCTCGAATTATCAAGGGACATTTCCTGCACACTTTATCGACTAGCACATATCGACCCAAGGGATTTGACACTCAGATCACGAACTCAGTAGACTCAACAGGTAGAGTCTTACTGGATGCTAAAGTCTCACATACATATGAATGTGTAGAACCAGGGTCAATCAAAGCAATCACATAAGTATCAAAGAGAGTGAATGTACCGGTAATAACATCAGGCGAAGAAGCATCCTCGCATGCACGTATAGCATAAGCTCTAGCAGGAGTACGAGCCTCAGATCTGGTTGTAGCATCTCTAGACCCTCTCTGACCGCCGTTAGCATTCCCCGTATTCTTAGGTGGTCTACCTTGTGCTGTAGTAGTATTCGGTTTCCCACTCTGATTCATATTTTTCTCGGATAATCTCGGGCAGTCTTTAATAAAATGGTCGGCTGATCCGCATTTATAATAGGAGCAGTCATGAAATTTACAGCTCCCCGAATGCCATTTTCCACAATACTTGCACTCGGTCCTATCCCGTCGATCATTTCCAACACTGGCAATTGAAGTGGCTGGTGTACTCACAGGGGTCGATCGTGGTCTCGTCTGGAAAAACCCGAAGTGTTCTTTGATCGGCCTGAATCATCTCGAAGTTTCTTCGATGATTGCTGAAAAGACTTTTCTGAAGATCTTTTACGAAATTCTCCAGCTTCAACATCAGCTTTTCTTTTCTCTTTACTAAGTTCTTCGGCTTTACAAGCTCGCTCGACAAGTACTACGAACTCTCGTATTTCAAGAATGCCAACAAACATTTTTATATCTTCATTCAACCCGTCTTCAAAATGTTTACACATAATAGCCTTAGACGATACACATTCCCGAGCATATCTACTAAGTCTGATAAACTTCCGTTCATAATCAGTAACCGACATAGAACCCTGTTTAAGCTCAAGAAATTCTTTTTGTTTCTGATTGATGAACCTCTAACTGATATACTTTTTTCGAAACTTAGTTTGGAAGAACTCCCACGTCACCCGCTCTCTGGGTACAACAGAAACCAATATATTCCACCAATAATAGGCAGAATCACGTAGCAAAGATATAGCACATTGCAGCCATTCATCGGGTGTGCAAGATAGTTCATCAAGTACTCGAATAGTGTTGTCCAACCAAAATTCAGCTTGCTCGGCATCATCACTATATGTAGCTTTAAATTCAGTAGCTCTGTGCTTTCGAATTCTGTCAACCGAGGGTTTATTCAACCTCATCTGATCAATTACCGGAGGCATCATGGGTGCAGGGGGCGTATTATTCTGATGTGGGGGTTGTGGAGCAGCCGTATTAGTTCGAATGTATTGATTGAACCAATCATTCATCACACTATAAAAAGCCTGTCTAGCCTCATCATTTTGATTGCTTGCAATAGGTTGAGAGTCCATCGGCGCTGTCCCATGCGCGGGAGCAGGCGCTACACTCTCAACATTATCAGCTACCGCTCGATTGGGATCGGGATCCATTACTATACGAAAACACATTTTTAACTGTCAGAAATCGTCACACTATCGTTTAACACTATATGGCATGTAAAGCAAGACTCATACACGCTACGTTAGTCCTAGAATCGACTAAACTGTTGTAATGCCCCCACGCCCGAGACCGTCGCCGGAGTCGAGTATGAGGTGTTACTAAGCTTAATTTAACATATTTAGAACTTTGGATTATTTATTTCTACATTCACAGCTTTTAAGCTACTTTCATCACAGTCACAAGAAAAATCATATCTCGAGTTACGAAACTCAAAATCAAGATCCGTAAATTTTCCCTAAATCTAGACTCATATACCTATATACTAAGTTTTTTCTAGAATTTTTGGTTGGGCCAATTAGTACAGTTTATTAGTTAAAGTTACCCCTGTTTTAGGACTTGACTGGTCTGACCTCTATTTACTACAAACCACATTTCTCTCTGTAAAAAATCCATATGACTATGAGGTTTATTTCTCCTGAAACTAGACTCAATAAGGATTCTGAGAATATAAAATAAACTACCTAATTATATCTTTACAATTTATGGTGAATTTCTAAAGTTGGAACAGGGGATTCAGAAACTGCTATGACCCTGTTTCACTAAAATTCAAATATCTTGTAACATATAATTCCTTTACCCGTTTCATTTGTTTCATGTGAAACTAGACATAATAAGATTCAATTTGATATGTAGTCCATCACCAAGTTCAATTTCTATGATTTTTAGTAAATTTTTAAACTCGCGTCAGTGTTGCTGCAGTATTCTGTTTTTTCATCCCTTTTATGAGTTTTTATGCACTAAGTATCTTAATAATTTTCCTTAACATCAAATATAATCTAAACTAACTATTTTCATAATTTATCATTATCAAGCATTTCCTCAACCATTCCATCACCATACCATAAGATCATTTACACAAAAAGGTATATTGCTATACATGCCATACTTAAATTTACAAGCCATTACCAAAAGTCTTAGGATAGTGTGGATCGAGCCTTGACCTATCCCGACTCTCGAAGTGGCTTGTCCAAAACTACAATGAGTAAGAAGGAGGAGTAAGCATAAATGCTTAGTAAGTTCATATGCAAATAATAAGTAACATAACAAACAGTCATACCAATCAACATTAGCATGTATCACTAAAACACATATCACATTTTTAATCATTTTTCATCATCTTATTACCTTATCGTGGTTGTATCAATACTCAACCCGAGGGTTAAATACATACCTGTCCAAAATATCCATTTCACATCACTTACCAATATGTCTCTTTACATCTCGAATATTCCTCCATTTGAGTAGAACTTTACCCGTTGAACACATCGGAATATAATTCGGATACATGGATAACTTGCACATAAGTGCCATATATGCAATCAAGCAATCATGTAACCCGCCCATAAGTGAACTCGGACTCAACTCAACGAGCTCGGGCGTTCACATCCATAAGTGAACTCGGACTCAACTCAATGAGTTCGGATGCCTAGTTACATCTCACGAACTCGAACTCAACTCAACGAGTTCGGACATTCGCATCCATAAGTGAACTCGGACTCAACTCAACGAGTTCGGATGCTCAACCATCCTAGTGACATGTCACTTGTATCCTAATCTATTCCTAAGGTTCAAACGGGCTTTTCCTCGAACACTTATCCTTGCCGTCTTCCATAGAATGCCAAATCAATACTCGGTAACAATTATATTTAACAAGTAGTTCACATAATTTACATATTATTTGAAATTAACCACAAAGCATACATTTCATAATAAAATTCAGCATAACATATAATTAACATCAATAACTTAAAATAACCATTATGCTACATTATTTACACATGAACTTACCTTGGTACCAAAATACAAAGATTTTGCAATTTAGTCCACAATCTTTTCTTTTCCTCGATTGAGGTCGATTCCACGTCTTTCTTGATCTAAAATAACACATTTAGCTTATTTAATACTCACATTATCAAATTAATCCTTAACTCAAATTTTGGCAAAATTACAATTTTACCCCTAAACTTTTGCATATTTATATTTTTGCCCCTAGGCTCGGGATTAAACTTTATTCCTTATTCTTATGTTTTACAACATGCTGATCACTTTTCTCTTCTATGGCAACATCAAATTCTCACTCTAACATGTACTTGTGACTATTAGGTATTTTTACCGATTAAGCCCTTTTACTCATTTTTGCTTAAAATCGAGTAGTACAAGTTGTCTAACATAATTTAAAACTTCATATTCTATCATAAAACATCAAAATTCACAAATTTCACCTATGGGTATTTTTCCAAATATAAACCCTAGGTTAAATTATTGCTAACATAAGCTTTATCGAGTTACCGGGATCTCAAAAACGTAAAAATCATTAAAAACGGGGCTTGGAATCACTTACTATAGAGCTTGGAAGCTTGAAACAAACCCTAGCTATGGAGAACCCTTGAAATTTCGGCCTAATGAAGAAGATGGACAAAAATTGGCTTTTAATTTTGTTTTTAATTCATTTTAATAACTAAATGACCAAAATACCCTTACTACTAAACTTTCCAAAATTCCTTCCATGTCCTAATTTTTCCATGAACTTAAAATTGGTCAAATTGCTATTTAGGACCTCCTCATTAATATTCCAAAACAATTTCATACTAAAAACTTCTAGAATGCAAGTTTTGCAACTTATTCGATTTAGTCCCTACTTTCAATTTAAGCACTTTAGGCATAGAATTTCATCACGAAATTTTCACACAATCATGCAATCATATCATAAACCTCAAAATAATTATAAAATAATTATTTCTATCTCAGATTTATGGTCACAAAACCACTATTCCGATTAGGCCCTAATTCGGGATATTACAACTGTAGCTCTGATACCATAAAATGTAACACTCTAACCCGTACCCGTCGCCGGAGCGTTAAAGAGTATTACCTTATACAAAAGAGTCATATCAAGATAATTAGGTATAGTGATTCATTCTTAAGTTCAATTCACATCAAACATTGACAACATTAATCAAATCTCAACCACACATTCACATTAACCATTTGGAACACATATAGTAACTTATCAAGCCATTTTCACATGGTTATACATATATACATCATTAAAAAGATAATTATTTAACAACAAAAAGTCAAGCCTATACATGCCATTATCGAAATTTAACTACTAGAGAACCAAAAGGCTTAGATAGTGTGGACGACTTAGACTTTGAGATTCTCGAGACCGTAGCTGACGAACAAGATCTATAAAATAGAGACTTAAGGCAACAAAGTAAGCATTACTATGCTTAGTAAGTTTTAAGCATTTCAAACAATCAAAACATATCATATAAAACGAACATTAAATATCGAAAAACTCGTATTCTAATTACAATCACTCAGCCGAATATACACAAGTATACCACATATAAAGCCTATTGGCCGAATATAAATACACAATGAAATTTTCAGCACATACTTCACTTTACTTTTTGGCTCATACAACTAATTTAATTCACATATTTTTATATAATGACAGGCATCGACCGAATAGGTCATTTCTCTTATTCATAGATATATTAATCATCCACACAATTTTATCGTTATTTGATACTAATGACTCACCTTGCAATCAATTCACATAGAAATACATAATACGTACCTGGTCATTACCATGTATCATACATACTCAATAATAGTTTGCTTTGAACATTTGAATTGGTAATCTCATTCGAATCACCGGCGTTAAGCCTGCTAGGTTTCAAAACCTGAATCCAGTCACTAGCTCAAAGCTGCGGAACTTTAAGCCGGATATAGTACCAAAGACTAAGCTGCAGGATTTAACGGGATATATATATGACCAAAGACGAAGCTCATGGATTTAACCCGGATATATAATATATCGAGTACTAAGCGTATTTACCCACATGATAACTCGACTCACATAACATATCACATTTGTACTTCAATTTCTTCATTCGAGTATAAGCACACAAAGAAAACACACTTTCAATATAACTTTCGGTTCAACACTTTTACGCAAGAACACATAACCATTTCACTATCTCAGCTTAACTCCTAATATCCATTCGGTTACATGCCATATACTCAAGTTATTTATTAAACAACCTTATTCAAGTAGAGACAATAGGTCGCAGTTCATTTATCATACTTATCTCATTACATCAATTATCTAACAACTGTAATTACTCAAAACTTACCTCGGATATTTTTGAACAGTGGCGGATAGGCTATTCGTTTGCTTTCTCCTTTCCCTTATCTGATCTAGTTCCCCTTTGCTCTTGAGCTTGATTTAAACAATTGAATTTATTTAATTTCTTATCAAATAGGCAATTTAATATAATATATGTATATTTTAAGGTTAAGGTACATATGGCTTAATAATTAACTATCAACCACCATATGCATATATATATTCCCTAGTCATGCACAACCAAACACCTTACTAGGCATTAACAACTTTATAATTATATGCATATCTACATAAGACCATTTATGTATTTAATAAATTCTACAAGTATGGTTATTTATAGTGACTAAATACCATTTAATCTCAAGTTATACTTATAAGTACATCCATATAAATACATTCACACTTAAACATCATCTTGGCGAATAATCAAATACACTAATTGTCTATTTTTCAATCAACTTACCAGCCACTTTGTTTTACCCATGCCAAATGCACACACACACACACACACACACACACACACACACACACACACACACACACACACACACACACACACACATATATATATATATATGTAATTTCATTTTTATTTACTTGGCCGAATACTCACCTGACTATTTGAGTATATTAATATTCAACTTCTCAACAACCACAATTTTATTATAATCATGCTTGTATATACTTTTACACATAAGCTAAGAAATCACTACGTAGTATTGCATATATATATATATATATATATATATATACATACATGAATAGCCAACAAGACCAATTTTACCGAAACATACATTGCATTTAATTATGAGTTATTTTCTCATACTACACTTATATAACTACAAGCCGAATATACATATACTTACATCAGTTAAACATTAAACACCCAATTTCTTTAACAAAACACATTTTCGAAAATGACAAGGCAATATAACAACCTTTAATCCAACTTATAATTTATGCATAACACATTCCAAGCATTTACTCTATTCCATCATTTAAAATACAAACATTACTCAAAAATATCCCTAGTTCAAATTCGGCAATTACACCAATACACAAGATGATTTATTTTTATTTTTTTTTGTTCATTCATCTAAACTACTTACAAGCACCTTAAACTATCTCAAACATCATTCATTTGTAATTATTCATTAAACTTGAAGCCAACCATGTATCCCATTCATTTTCTACCATGGTCGAGAACTCAAATCCTCCCCAAAACCAAAATTTTAACATGGGTTAAATAAAGAACTTGGTAACTAACTTAAAATTAACTACAATTTTAAGAATTAATATGAATTTTTACCTTGATTCAAGCCTAAGGTGACCGAATGGAGTTTTCTCCCCTTTCCTCTCTCTTTCGTTTCGGCCAAGAACAAAGATAAAGCTTTGTTTTCATCACCCATTTTTCCTTTATTTTTATTCATTAATAATATAAAATATAAAGCCATTTTAAGTGATAATTAATATATATATTTTTATATAAAGCATCATCATGGCCGGCTACTAATAACAAAAAGGGATAATTGACATGCAAGTCCCTACTTTTATAACATGCATTAATAGACCATTACACATTAAACTATCACATTTCAAAAATGTCTCATATAAGTCCTATTTAATAAATTTCACATACATATGACAAAAATCAAAGCATAAAACTTTCACACATGCATTTACACGTAGAATAAGTATATAATATAACGGTTAATTATTTTTGTGACTCGATTTTGTGGTCCCGAAACCACTTTCCGACTAGGGTCAAATTAGGGCTGTCACACAACTTCCACAATTTTTGGTGAATTTTCAAATTAGGACTACTGCTGCTATCCAAACTGTTTTAGTACAATATAATGATACCATCACAAGATTTTCATGAAATTACTCTCATAAGTATCGCTCATTCATTTTCATTCTTATCACTAGTCCATGGGTTTCGAGCATTTACTTGTGCTATTATTTAGCACAACACTCGTCCAAACGTGACAATTCATATGTATCATAACAGTATCATAAAACATAAATGAGTTTATCATGGCAAGAACTTTTTTATTTCATTTCTCATATTAATCTCATTGAATTTCTCGGAATCTCGATGGATATCCCATTCACTGTCAATTCATACAAGTGATCATTTCAAGTACGCACTCTTGCGAACTTCGCTCTTACGACGAGATTACTAATCTAGGCTAAATCCCCTATAGTATGAACTCATATGGTAATGTCGGGATTACCAGTCCAGGCTAAATCACTCGCAACGACATTTACCCTTATGAGTTCGGATCTGAATTACCAGTCCAGGCTAAATTCAGATCCTAATCAGATTACCTGTCCGGGCTAAATTCATTTTAGCACACATTTTTTTCATGAGGCTAGATCACTTTACAAGTTCATGTCTGTCAATTCGTATTTTCCCTTTCTAAAAAGCTCACTCCCGGGAACGTCCTTTCTTATAGCGGGATTACCAGTCCAGGCTAAATCACCTACAACAACATATACTCTGATGTGATCGGATCTGAATTACCAGTCCAGGCTAAATTCAGAACCTAATTCGGATTACCCGACTGGGCTAAATCCGTTTACACATATTTTTCGGGAGGGCTATATAGGGATTGGATCACCCGTCCAGGCTAGATCCTTTTTACCATCAATTCCTTTTCAAGAATCCATCGAATATCCTATTTCATTCAACCGAGATTTTTCTTCCTCTTATTATCAATCATGTCAATATTTCATAAATTTTCATATATTGAGCATTCAAATCATATTCTTATTAAGAGCATACATTTATTATATAATCATCATTTAAGATATTAACGTATCTCACACATTGTATTTACTTGCAAATGGGCTTACCTTCCTTTTCACTCTTTCACAAGTTATCCAACTTAATAAAATATCATGTTATATCAAATTCTCAATATATTCAGCTATTATAAAGCAAGCCATCAATGATTGAACCATCCAACATTTCATGTGCTACTAGTTATATATCATTATTCTTACAAATTTTATATACCATTCTTTCACCACTTTTAAATATATTAAATCATGCCATTTGTGTAATAATAATATATAATTTTCAATTCAAACATAGCATTGCAATATTATTGACACACGAACTTACCTCGGCACCAAAATAGCAAAAAGAAACCTAACCGTCGATTTTTCATTTTTTCACCCGATATAGGTCCAATCCTCATTTTCCTTAATCTATAATATCACATTTAGTATAATTATTAGTCACATCATTTAATGTGATCCAAAAATCATATTTTGAAAAAATTATATTTTTGCCCCTAAACATTATCGAAATTACACTTTTGCCCCTAGGCTCGTAAAGTGATTTTTTATTTAATTTTCTCACTCTATAGGTCTAGCCGAACCGTTTTCATAACTATAGAAAGCTACAATTCTCATCAAAACACCCTTTTATACTATTTTTACAACTTTTACAAAATGGTCCTTTTGGACGTTTTCATCGAAAATCGCTTAGTAAAAGTCGTTTATTTAACACCCAAAACTCATTTTCTACCATTAGACATCAAAATGTATGCATCTCACACATGGGTCAATTTTTAAACATGAACCCTAGCTCAAATTAATGGTAGAAATAGATAGATCTTGTTACGGGGACTGCAAAAACGTAAAAATCATTAAAAACAGGGCTAGAACAGACTTACAATCAATCTTTGAAACTTGAAAAACCCTAGCCATGGTTCCTCCATGCAAGTTCTGGCCAAGAGATTGAAGATGGACAAAATTTGGCTTTTAATTTTGTTTTTAATTCATTTTAATAACTAAATGACCAAAATGCCCTTAATGAAAAACTTTGAAAACATGCCTAACCATGTCCATTTTTGTCCACCAACTTAACCAATGGTCTAATTACCATATAAGGACTTCCAATTTAAAAATTCATAACAATTGGACATCTCTAGCATGTTGAACTCAACTTTTACACTTTTTACAATTTATTCCTTTTGACTAAATTGAGTGCCCAAACGTCAAAATTTTCGAATGAAATTTTCATTAAATCATCTCGTGAAATTTTATACCATAAAAATATAATAAAAATAAACTTTCTTACATCAGATTTGTGGTCCCGAAACCATTGTTTCAACTAGGGCCAAAATTGAGATGTTACATAATGTAATTGCACTGAGTGTGGAGATTGTTATAGCTTTGGCTAATCATTTGGCACTAAGTGTGTGAGTTTTTTGAACATTAAAGCATGATCGAATGGCTTAGTGCATCGAGTATTGAAGTGATAAATACGATAGATAAGAACATGATGATCAGGTATGTACAAAACCTATGTGGTTGATGATATTAATTATGAAGTAGATCAAATGAGTTGGATTGAATAGCATTATGAATGCCAATTATAAGCTTAAATATGTGTTATGAAAGTAAGATATAATCTTGAGTAAGAATGAGTAATGTGATAAGCTTTATTAATTGTGATTAATTGATTGAATCATAATTGATTGATGAGTTAAATGTGTTATCTCATGAACTTACTAAGCTTTAAAGCTTAATGTGTGAAATTTTCTCTATTTTACAATGTTATAAAGCTAGCCCGGATCTGGGGATTGTCAGCGACATCAATAACACTATTGAACATCTATTTTGGTACCATTCTGAAAGTTGTATATATGGTATATGGCATGTATAGGCCAGTGTCATTTTGGATGTTTTGTGTTGTGAATATTAGCCATGAGTTTTGGCTTGTAGATGTTGATATGTATAGCCATGTGTTGTGAATATATTGCTTATGTGATGGTTTAATTGTGAAATGTTGAAATGGTAAATTTTGTGGTATAGGTGATAAGATGATGAGATTATACTTTTGGAACTTATGTGAGTCTTAATGATTTTGGTATATTTAGGTTGTGGAATTGAGTAGTGAATTGGATGGTATTTGGATGTTATAGAATATGTATGAAATGGTTGATTTGGTTGCCTATAAATGATGCAACAATGTAACACCCCTCGCCCATATCCAACGCCGGGACAGGGTTCGAGGTGCTACTGGACTTAACTCAAGCATACGCATACAAAATCGGGTCATAAATTTCTTTTTACTTAAAATTTCTCGTTCACATGCATACTGTCCCTTAAATGGGCTTATGAGGCCCAAACCATGCATTTCGGGTGGTTTGGGACTAAACTGAGAATTCAAGAAAAACTTGGAAAATTTCATGCTTTAAGGCTCCACACGCCAGTGTGGGTATAGGGCACACGCACGTGTGGAATTAATTTATAATTCACACCTAAAGGGATTTTCACACGGCCAGAGACACACCCGTGTCATTGGCCTGTGTCCCTCACACGGCCACGACACGCCCGTGTCTTATCCTGTGTGCAAAAACCTGGGTATTCTATTTCTAACGTCAACATCTCCAAAATGTCACTTGGTCAAGGCACACGCCCTTGTGCCTATCCGTGTGGACAAATACAAGGATATTTTCCAAGCCATTTTGTCACCCTCACAACATACGCACACATACTTATACAATAGCATACAACAAGGCATACATGGGCACTTAAACATCCATAAACATGTTATGATCATGTCAATTTCTCATGCAATAGATATCATAGATTTTACTCACATCTTTACCACATTCATGCCATAATCATTATAAACTCATCACATAAGACCATAGCACATGCATGCATAAATGAATAGGTCTAAAATCTCAATAGCTAATGTAAGCCAATACATTTGGCTAAAAAAAATGTCACAAACTCAAATGTCTAAACTCCTGTACATGCCATAGACTCAAAGTACTTGAAATCACTTACACTAGTAGCGATAGCTTGACAGTGTGATAATATCTCCGACGAACTCCAACCCGAGCTGACTTGGCAACACTAGAGAACATGGGAAAGGAAGGGGAGTAAGCTTTACGCTTGGTAAGTTCATATGAAAACAATAAGCAGCTCATTAACATGCTTTTATCAAGGTTCTCAACATATTCTCAAGTTCAAGATAAGCTATCTACTTGTACAATAGTCAATAAAATATTTATATCTGGAGATACGAAACTCCAAATTAAGTTCCGTTAATTTTTCTTAAAACTAGACTCATGTACCTTTCTACCATAAAATTTCCAAAATTTTTGGTTTAGCCAATTAGTACAGTTTATTCCTCAAAGTTACCCCTGATTCACTATCTGACCCTTCTGCACTAAAGTTTAATTATCTCATAGCACAGGATTCGAAGAATGTTCTCGTCTATTTCTTTATTAAGGATTATAAAGATATAAATTATAACTCATAACTATTTTTTTATAATTTATAATGATTTTCTCAAATCAGAACAGAGGATTTCAAAATCATTCTGACTCTATCTCACACAAGTTCAAATATCTCATTATAGGAAATTCTTTTGCTTACACGGTTTCTTTTATAAGAAACTACACTCAATAAGATTTAATCCCATATTTTATTCAGCATCCTACTCATTTTCACTATTTTTAGTGTATTTTCAAATTTATACCACTGAAGTAGTCCAAAACTGCCCAGACTAATTTACTCATTCACAATTATTGCTCACCAAATTAATGCAACATCATATCATCTATCATGGTAAGAACAAATAGCTATGCATCATAAGCATGGACCAATAATCTCAATGTCATCAAGTATCAAAGGCTTATTCCAAATCATGCCATTTTCATAGTATTCACTAATTACTATATACATCATGAACATAGACCCATAACCATAAGGTCATTTCAAAATTATTCTCATAAACATGAATTACTTATTTGCATCCTTACCAAAGGTGCATCCTAGACCGAATCATTTCTCACGATTTTTGTGTACATACCTGTACTACTTCATGACATAATCATTCCTTATCACAACTTTGTTATAATCTTTGAATTTCTCGTTGAACCACTTGGAATACTAAAGGATACTCCAGGAAATTTGTACTCATAGTAAGATGCCAATGCCATATCCCAGATATGGTCTTACACGGGTTGACACATATCAATGCCAATTCCATGTCCTGGACATGGTCTTACATGGGATTACACATATCGATGCCAATGCCATGTCCCAGACATGGTCTTCCATGGAAATCTCATATTGAAACTTTATCGATTGTCATCGAGACATCGTGAATCTGTTTCATAAAGAAAAATACATGTACATATACATTTCATGCAATATTTAAACATTAGCATAATAATAACAGCACGTTGCATTATTTTCATACAACTTACCTCGACACCAAATCAGTAAAAGGGGCTTAGACATCAATTCCTCGTGTTCCCTCGTTCTAACCTTGAATCTCATTTTTTCATCATCTATAACATCACATTTAACTTATTTAGAAAATATACTAATCAAAGTAGTCCAATGACACATTTTGGAAAAAATTACAATTTTGCCCCTATACTTTACCAAAATTACCAAATTACCCCTAGGCTCGTAAAATGATTTTTATCACATTTTCTTACTCATTAAGGCTAGAAAAACCATTTTCATTACTATAGAAACTCATAATTTCAACTATTTCACACATTTACAACTTGTTTTGCAACTTTGCAAAATAACCCTTTTCAGGTGTTTTCAAGCAAATTTCCTTAATAAAAGTTGTTTATAACACATCTAAGACTCATATTCTTCCATTAAAACTAAAAAAAAAACACATATGCTTTCATGGAAAAACCCTAGACTCTTAATCATTTTGCAAAATAGTCCACTCATTTGAAAGCTCATACTTTAAGGGTTCCAAAGATGCAAAAATTATCAAGAAAGACATTAAAAATCACTTACTTATTAGGGAAATATGTTGCTAAAATTTTCCAGCTCTCAAATCCTCCATGTTGCTGCCAATTTCGGTGAAATAGAAGAAGAAAAATGAAAGAAAATGACAACTTGTTCTTTATTTTATTTTATTACCAAAAAGTCACCTAAAAGCTACAAATTTTGGCTTTTTGACCATTTTGTCTCCCCTTGGTTGGTCATCACACTTTCAATGGTATAATTTCACTTTAAAGACCCCAAATTTAAGATACAAAGCAATTTAACACCTTTAGGCATCAAAACACAACTTTTACCTTTTACGCGATTTAGTCCTTTTTCGAAATTGGACTAGAAATCGCTAAAATTAATACACCAAAATTTTCATGCACCTTTATAAATATACTATATCACATAAAATAACATCAAAATAATTTTCTCCAGCCTCAGAATAGTGGTTCCAAAACTACTATTTCGACTAGGCCCAAAATCGGGCTATTACAAACAATGTTGTGGTTTTGGTGTGCTTGAGATAGGTGGGAAATGTGGCTTAAACCAAGCCCAATTTCATCCCACACGGTTGAGCACACGGGCGTCTACCTCGACCTTGTGCCTGCTGTCACATAGTTATACAAGTCAGTCTCGAGCACGGCCTAGACACATGGGCGTGTGTGGCCATTTTGAAGGGTACACGGGCTAGACACACAGGCGTGTGGTTAGCCGTGTGACCTAAGTTAGTTTCGACCACAACCAAGGCACACGAGTGTGTCTTAAGGCCGTGTGGTGAAGTCAATATATCTACCCTATTTTGCCACGGCCTAGACGCACGGGCGTGTCTATTACCATGCGAGGCACATGGCCTGTACACATGGGCGTGTGACCCTTTAAGGTTTGAAATTTTTCTAAGTTTCTTAAATTTTTCTAATGTTATTAGTTTGGTCCCGAACTTCTTTAAAACATGTTTTAAGGTCTTGTAGATCTATGTAAGAGACTTTGTAATGATGTGTGACTATGATACTATGATGATTGAGAAATGAATGCTAAATGCTCCGATATGTCTGGGTTAGGGGTGTTACAATTTATTGGTATCAGAGCTACAGTTTAGTCGATTCTAGGACTAACGTAGAGCGTAAGAGTCTAGCTATACATGCCATATATATGAATTACAATAGTGTGATGTTTCCTGACAGTTAAAATGTGTTTTTCATATAGCAAATAGATCCCAAACGAGCGATAGCCGATGATGTTGAAAGCAATGCACTTGCTCCCACTCAATGAGCAATGCCGGTTGAATCTAGGCCGGTATCTAGTAGTCAGGGAGGAAAGGCTAAGCAAACCTTCTTCCAAATGATGAGTGAGTGATTTATAGAATTCGTACAAACAAATCCGGCTGTTCAACAACCTCCACCCCCACCTGTTCCTCAACAAGTCCTGGTTGTGGCACAAGTAATAGACCTGATTCGATTGAGTAAGCCACATGTTGATAAGATTCGTAAACATGGGGCTGAAGAGTTTCGAGCTATATTTGATGATGATGTTGAGAGGGCTGAGTTCTGGCTTGATAACACTATCGAGTATTCGATAAGTTGTATTGTACTCCAGATGAATGTATCAAATGTGTAGTATCCTTGCTTAGAGATAATGCATATCATTAGTGGAGAACATTGACATCGGTGTTTCCTAGGGAAAGAATTACCTAGGAATTCTTTCAGACCGATTTCTGAAAAAAGTACATAAGCCAGAGATTCCTTGATCAGAAAAATAAAGAGTTTCTGAAATTGAAACCAGGCTAGATGACCGTTACTGAGTATGAAAGAGAATTCGTATGTTTAAGCAAATATGCCTGAGAATATGTTCTACTGAAGAGATCATGTGTAAAAGATTTGTTGATGGATTGAACAAAGAAATAAAATTATTAGTCGGGATACTTGAATTGAAAGAATTCGTAATATTGGTTGAGAGGGCCTGTAAAGTTGAGGATCTAAGAAAAGAAAAGAGAAAAGCTGATTCAGAGGCGAGAGATTCGAGAAAAAGATTAATGAATAAATCTTATCGTTCCTGGCTGAAGAAATCAAGAGATTACTTTAACCGATCGACAGCTTTTGTGGGATATTAGAATAGAGATTGCGGGAAGCAATATACCAATCCTAAAGCTCAAGCCACATCAGTATCTAGTGTTGCCAATGTAAAAGATGTTAAGCCTGAGTGTCAACAATGTTGAAGACTGCATTTTGGAGATTGTTGGTGGAAAAGTAATAATAGAGATTGTTACAATTGTGGTTCACGAGATCACTTTATAAAAGATTGCCCAGAGTTAGCTGAAAAAGATAATGCTCAGAATACGAGGCCGAGTAACATTACAACTAGAGGTAGACCATCGAGAAACAAGGGAAATGTGAGTGGTGGTAAAGGTGTGACGCGAGACACTGCAGCAAGATCTGATGCTAGAGTACCTGCAAAAGCCTACGCTATTCGAGCACATGAAGAAGCGTCATCTCCAGATGTTATTATCTATAACATCCTGATTTTTGGGTTTTTCGTGATTCCTGATATTTTAAGTAATTTTCTAAAATTTGGTATGTGATTATGGAATTCATAATTTGGGTGTGTAAATGGGCTTATGGAAGGCTTATGAGTTAGCCAAAACCCGGTTGAATTTTTAAATTTTGGACTTAGGAGTTAGGGGTTCTGGCTAGGTGCCCTTATATTAAGTTGTGGGTAAAGTGTATCACAAAAAGAGCTTTGGTAGAGTGGCAAGGGTGACGCCACTAAGCTCCTAAAAAGGTGGCGTGTGGAGCATAAGGGAAGACCTGGGATCGATTCCCTGTGTTGGCAAATAGGAGTATTTATTTTTATGTGCAGGAAGGGTAAGTGTTGGAACCTAAGTGGATTCTATAAGAGGAGTGTTGGATCAAGTCAAACGCATGGATTAAGGAGGGATAAGGTGAGAGATTTTAGGGATTTGGGAGAAGGATAGAGCTTAGCCGTTTGGAAGGGGTTAGAGAGGGGAAATCGGCAGAAGGGTATTAGGTTAGTAATTTCGGCATTAGGGTCTTAGCCGTGCCGTTTTCTCCTTTGTTTTAGTTTTTCTCTTCTTTTTCTTCCTTAGCCGAATCTACCATCCTTCCTCTCATCTTTTCTCCCTTTTCTTTTTTAAAATCCAGCCTATTACTTTCCTCTACTCATTTATTATTTCTTTCTTTAATCTTTACTTCTGCCGAAATACCACAAAAAGCCGAAATCAGTGAAGATAGATGGGTGCCGATTCTTTGTGACCAGCAACCTTTTCTTTCCTTTTCAATAGTTGGCGTTCAATTCCTTTACCTTTTAGGCATCCGGATTCAAGAGGAGGAAGACGTGGTAAGTGCTCAAACTCTAAACAATTCCTAGTGTAACTATGGCCAAAAGTCAAACCCTCTAGTTTAGGGAGGTGGCGAATGTGGGTGTAGGCCTTATGGGGTCTTCTTTTAATATTTTTGGTTTATTTATTGAAGGAGCAGCAAGGTGTAGTGTCGACTTGGAGTAGCTTGGATCACTGGAGTGGCTAGACCTAGTCATCAATCGCGACAAAGGTAAGATTCCTAAGGCCATTTTGGATGGTGGCCGAATGTGTAGTATTAGTATTAGATGATTTGAGGTTTGGTTCAATTATGGGAAGCTGATTATTAATGATGGATTATAGGAGAAATCGTGTAGGAGATCTCGTCGAGGAATATCGCCAAACAGGTGTGTAACGAACCCTTTTCATAGCTTAAAGCGATAAATGCCGAAAAGCCGAAATGCCGAAATTCTGGCATTTCGAGGACTTGTGAGCAAGCGAACGCTCACTAGTTAGTTAGAATCAATGAGATGATGATTGGGAATAATGGAAACGGTCAGGACGTGTTTTTGGAGTTCACGGTAAGTTGGGCCTCGAGGGGCTGAATTAGGGCCCAATAGGCTTTCGGGCCCATTTGGGTAAATTTGGTAGGAAATGGAAATCTGTTAAATTGCATATTAAAACTTTTAATACTGTTATGGATATAGGCTAAATGGGCCTAGATGACAGAATCGGCTAAGTAGGGCCCATTAGGGGTTTTTGGCCCAATAACTCGATTTCGCTAAAAATGGGCCAGAATCACTGTTTGCACCCATGAATTGGTTGTAACCGTTAATGAACATGGAAACCCTAATTTTTGGTAAAATTACAAGATTACCCTTATAATATGAAAATGACAGTTTTGCTCCTAAGTAAAAATGACCATTATACCCCTAGGGTTTATATATGAACTTAATGCATGGGATTTTGATAAACCTGATATGTATGATATGCACATGACATGTATGATATGCACATGATATGTATGATATGCACATGACATGTATGATATGCACATGATATGTATGATATGCACACGAGATGTTCATAAATGCATTGGGTTGGGTTTTTATATGGATGGATGAAGTGCAAAAGGGCTTATGCCCCAGTTATTAAAAGGGCTTATGCCCCAGTTATTAGAAGGGCTTATGCCCCAGTTATTAAAAAGGCTTATGCCCCAGTTATTAAAGGGCTTATGCCCCAGTTATTAAAAAAAGGGCTTTGCCCCAGTTATTAAAAGAGGCTAGGCCTCCAGTTATATGATAAAGCGATATCTTGCCGGTGGAAAGTTATGGCGGGTGGGTCGAGTTAATCCCACATGGTGTGTTGGTTGGTACGGTGGAGAGTAGCGGATGGTGGGTTGAGTAGCCTCCCAAATGGGTTGCATTCTTTCATTGACATTACATGTGACATAAAATGGGCCTTTGGGCGCATCTGATTTCTGAGAAAGGCTTCGCCCAAGAATATGAAATATGAAAAGGCTTCGCCCGGTGTTATGAATTATGAAATATGAACAGGGCTATGGCCCAGGACATGTTTGAGATTAGTTTTGGGCTTAGACCCAACACGCTGTTATTGTTTTAGGCTCTAAAAGGGGCTTGTTGCACACTGAGTTTCCAAACTCACCCCCTTTCCTTAACCTTGCAGGTGAGCCTTGATGTGGGGACTTGGGCCGGAGGGGATTCAGAGTAGCCACGGTGATTGTCTTTGGACTTTTAAATAAAAGTTTGTTTTCATTAGTTTCCCTTTAATTACTATTTATTTTTGGGTTGTAATAAGGCCATTTTAACTTTCCTTTTATTTCTTTTCGGGATTATTTTAATTTTAATAACTTCAAACCTGGTTGATAATTATTCAAATGGGCTAGACTTAGGACGTGTTTTCAAAACGATACTTGTTTTCAAAAGAGTTCAACACCACGATTAATCGATTTATCAAAGTCGTTCACATAAACAAATTTAAACTCGATATAACAAAGTGTGGCTATGGTTGTGGGCATGTCTAGGATTGGATCCAATCAAAGAGCTTGGTACTTAAGCAGCCTTCATGGCTCACCTCCTCTATCTCGGATACCTACCTGGTGCCCAGCTTCCATACATCTTGTTAACTCAACAAAATATATGGTTTTTAAAACACTAAAACGGAACGTGGGTTTCAACTCCAATGTGGCAGGTCAGATTCGACCATAACATCTGGGCTGGGTTTGGGGTGTTACATTATCGGTGCTTTTACTCTTTATGATACTAAAGTTATTGCATTGATAGATACAGGATCTACTTATTTGTATATATGTGTGAATTTAGTATCTAGTAAGGCTTTGCTTGTAGAGTCTACTGATTTATAATTAGAGTTTTGAACCCATTAGGCAAGTGTGTATTGGTTGATAAAGTGTGCAAGAATTGTCTGTTGATGACTCAAGATAATTTCTTTTCGGCCAATTTTATGTTGTTACCATTTGACGAGTTTGACATAATCCTGGGTATGGATTGGCTAATGTTGTATGATGCTATTATGAATTACAAATGGAAGATGATTGATTTGAGATGTCAGAATAATGAGATTATCCGTATTGAATTAGATGATTTGAATGGATTGCCAGCAATGATTTTAATGACGTTAGCTCAAAAATATGTGAGAAAGGGTTGCGAAGCTTATTTAGCGTATGTGCTTGATACGAAAGTGACTGAAAAAAGATCAAATCAGTACTAGTTGTTTGTGAATATCCAGATGTGTTTCTTAATGAATTACCGGGTTTACCTTTAATCAGAGAAGCTGAGTTTGGTATTGAGTTAATGCTGGGAACTACTCTGACAACGACAGCTCCATATCGAATGGCTCTGAGAGAATGAAAAAAAAATTAAAGTCTCAGTTGCAAGAGTTGATGGATAGAGGATTTGCTCTATCGAGTTTCTCACCTTGGGGTGCACCTGTTCTGTTTGTGAAAAAGAAAGACTGCACGATGAGAATGTGCATTGATTATCGCCAGTTGAACAAAGTGACTATCAAGAACAAATATCCTCTGCCCCGAATTGATGATTTGTTTGATCAATTGAAAGGAGCTACTATGTTTTCAAAGATAGATCTGAGATCAGGTTATTATCAATTGAGAGTAAAAGATTCAGACATTCCGAAAACTACTTTCTGAAAGAGGTATGGACACTATGAGTTTTTAGTTATGCTTTTGGATTAATAAATTCACCTACTGTTTTTATGGATTTGATGAATAGAATTTTTAGACTGTATTTAGATCGATTTATTATTATATTCATTGTTGACATTTTGATTTATTCGTGTGATGAAATTGAGCACGCCGAACATTTGAGAATAGTACTACAGACTTTACAAGATAAGCTTTTATATGTGAAGTTTAGCAAACATGAATTTTGGTTACGAGAAGTTGGTTTTTTGGGACATGTTGTGTCGGCATCTGGCATTCGAGTTGATCCAAGCAAGGTTTCAGCTATTTTAGATTGGAAGCCTCCGAGAAATATTTCTGAAGTCCACAGTTTTTCTGAGACTTGCTGATTACTATCGACATTTTGTAAAAGGCTTTTCAATGATCACGACTTCGTTGATGAAATTGCTTTAGAAAGATGTGAAATTTGAATGGTCTAAAAAGTGTCAGAAAAGCTTTGATTAGTTGAAAGCCCTATTAACAGAAGCTTTAGTGTTAGTTCAGCTAGAATCGGGTAAAGAATTTGTGATCTATAGCGATACATCTTTGAATGGTTTAGGCTGTGTTTTGATGTAGGAAGGTAAAGTCATAGCATATGCCTCGAGACAGTTAAATTCGCACGAAAAGAACTATCCAACTCATGACTTTGAATTAGCTGCTATTCTGTTCGCATTGAAGATTTGGCGACACTATCTGTTTGGTGAAAAATGTCACGTTTATTTCGAGCACAAAAGCTTAAAATATCTGATGATTTAGAAAGATTTGAACTTGCGACAAAGAAGATGGTTAGAGTTGTTAAAAGATTACGAGCTTGTAATTAACTAACATCTGGGAAAGGCCAATGTTGTTGCTGATGCTTTAAGTCGAAAATCATTGTTTGCATTGCGTGCGATGAATACTTAGTTAACTTTGTCTGATGATGATTCAGTTTTAGCTGAGTTGAAAGCGAGACCGTTATTTATTCAGCAGATTTACAAGATTCAAAAGATTGATAATGAATTTTTAGCAAAATGGGTTCAATGTGATTTGAATACTGATTCAGAATTCCGAGTTGATAATGACGATTGCTTGAGATTTTGAGGTCAATTTTGTATTTCGAGAAGGCCAGAGTTGATTCAGATGATTTTGAACGAAGCTCATAATGGTCGATTATCTGTACATCCGAGTAGTACAAAAATGTAAAATGATTTGAAATAGCTTTATTGCTGGCATGGTATGAAATGAGATATCTCAAAATTTGTTTCAAAATGCTTAATTTGTCAGCAAGTTAAAAGCTGAACATCAAGTTCACAACGCATTTGGAAGAGACTACAAGAGGCATTGGGTACGAAACTATACTTTAGCACTGCTTTTCACCCATAGACGGATGGTCAATTTGAATGGATTATTCATATACTTGAGGATATGTTGAGATTTTGTATTCTTGAGTTTGAAGGTACATGAGAACGATACTTGCCATTGATTGAATTTGCATATAATAATAGCTTTCAATCGAGTATCTAAATGGCTCCTTACGAGGCTTTATACGGTCAGAAATGTTGAATACCATTGTACTACACAGAGCTTAGTGAGAATAAGATTCACGGGGTTGATTTGATCGGAGAAACAGAAGAAAAAGTGAAATTAATACGTAATAGTCTTAAAGCATCCACGAATCATCAGAAAATCGTATGCAGATTGAAAAAAAAAGACATTGAATTTGGGATCGGTGACAAAGTGTTTCTGAAAGTATCCCTATGAAAGAAAGTACTTCGGTTCGGCAGAAAAGACAAATTGAGTCCGAGATTCATCGGGTCGTATGAGATTATCGAGCGAATTGGACCAGTAGCTTATCGGCTAACATTGCCGTCTGTGTTAGAAAAGATACATTGTGTATTTCATGTATCGATGCTACGAAGATACAGATCAGATCCTTCGCATGTCATTTCCCCGACTAAGGTGGAAATTCAGCCTGAAATGTCTTATGATGAAGAATAGAAACAGATTTTAGCTCGTGAAATTAAAGAGTTGAGAAATAAGGAAATTACATTAGTGAAAGTATTGTGGCATCGAAACGGGATTGAAGAAGCTACGTGGGAATTCGAGGATGCTATGAGAAAGCAATATCCAACCTATTCACTGGTAAGCTTTTCGGGGACGAAAATTCCTAAAGGGAGAGAGTTGTAACAGCTCGGTTTAAACCCTAGTCGGAACAGTGGTTTGGGACCACAAATTTGAGGTAAAAATTTATTTTATTATTATTTTTGGTGTTTATAATATGGGAATTGATATGTGTAAAAGTTTCGTGTGTAAATTTTATCATTTCTGTGCTTGATTTGCAAAAAAAGACCTAATCACAAAAAATGCAAAAGATGTGTTCTAATGGATAAAGTGTCAAATTACTATGTTTTTATATATGTGGGGTCCTCATGATGCAATTATACCATTGAATTAATGCATGGACATTAATGGACATGGGATAGTGGAGTTAAAATGAAAATAATAACGCTACATATGTAAATGGCTTATTAATGTTTATTTATTAAAACAAAACATCAAATTAAGCCATTATCATCCATGGTTGTCGAAAATTGAAGAAGAAAAGCAAGCAAAAAGAGTTTTAGGGTTTTAGCTAGGAGAATTTGTAATTAAGGTATGAGTTTTGCTCTGTTTTTGATGATTTCTACGTTTTTGTGATCGTTGTTAAGTGTTCTAGCTAGCCCATGCTTAAATTCATGAAATTTTTTATATCTTTATGAGATGCCATTGATCCATTCATGAGTTTTGTAGTGTTAAATGATGAAATATGAAAGCTTAGTGCTTGATATACATGTTTTGTAAAGTGATTTTGAGTAAAAATGCATATTAGGGACTGATTTGTGAAAATGAGAAATTGAGGGGTTGAAATGTAAAATAAATTATAAATATGGGCTAATAAGGACTATAGGAAAATTTGTCTAAGGCATGATTTTGATGAATTTTGTATATTTGGTGTTTTGTGTAATAAGGACAAAAATGTCAAAATGTGTAACTTTAGGGGCTAAAGTGCAAAAATTCCCAAAGTTATGTTGTGTATTAAATTGAATGTGTTAGTGATTAAATGAGTTAATTTTGAATACTTATAGATCAAGAAAGGAGAAATTCAGACCTAGATCGAGGCAAAAATAAAGTACTCGATTAATCGACTAATATCGTTGTCTTTACATCCGAGGTAAGTTCTTGTATAATACATTTGGTTTAGAATGGAATATCTGGAAATGAGATAGTTAAGCTTGAGTATGTGAAATGTGGATTGATTATATGAGGCATAGTTAAGCTTGAGTATGTGAAATGTGGATTGATTATATGAGGCACTAAGTGTGCGAATAATGAAATAGCTACAACTACTAAAATGGCATTGAGTGTCCGATATTATAACAACGTTGGTTGAGTAAGCGGCACTATGTGTGTGATACCGATATAAATTCAGTTTAACGTAATTGCACTAAGTGTCCGAGATTATTATAGCTTCGGCTAATCAATTTGCACTAAGTGTGCAAGTTCTTTGAACGTTAAAGCATGATCGAATGGCTTAGTACATCGAGTATTGAAGTGATAAATATGATAGATAAGAACATGATGGATCAGGTATGTACAAAACCTACATGGTTGATGATATTAATTATGTAGTAGGTGAAATGAGTTTGATTGAATAGCATTATGAATGCTAATTATAAGCTTAAATATGTGTTATGAAAGTAAGATATAATCTTGAATAAGAATGAGTAATGTGATAAGCTTTATTAATTGTGATTAATTGATTGAATCATAATTGATTGATGAGTTAAATGTGTTATATCTTGAACTTACTAAGGTTTAAAGCTTACTGTGTGAAATGTTCTCTATTTTACAATGTTATAAAGCTAGCTCGAATCTGGGGATTGTCAGTGACATCAATCACACTATCGAACATCTATTTTGGTACCATTCTGAAAGTTGTGTATATGGTATATGGCATGTACAGGCCAGTGTCATTTTGGATGTTTTGTGTTGTGAATATTAGCCATGAGTTTTGGCTTGTAGATGTTGATATGTATGACCTCTTAATTGGCTTAAAGGGTGTGTTTGTTAAGTAAGTTATATGATATATATATTGCTTATGTGATGGTTTAATTGTGAAATGTTGAAATGGTAAATTTTGTGGTATGAAATAGGTGATAAGATGATGAGATTATACTTTTGGAACTTATGTGAGTTTTAACGATTTTAGTATATTTAGGTTGTTGAATTGAGTAGTGAATTGGATGGTATTTGAATGTTATGGAATATGTATGAAATGGTTGATTTAGTTGCCTATAAATGATGCAAAAATGTTGTGGTTTTGGTGTGATTGAGATAGGTGGGAAATGTGGCTTAAACCAAGCCCAATTTCACCCCACACGATTGAGCACACAGGCGTGTGTCTCAACCTATGCCTGCTGTAACATAGTTACACAAGTTAGTCTCGAGCACGGCCTAGGCACATGGGTGTGTGTGGCCATTTTGAAGGGTACACGAGCTGTAACCCCCAAAAAATCCCGAAACCCAAAAATCCCGAAATCCCAAACTTTTTTGGTTTTCGGTTTTGATAAAAATTGTGTTTTATGTTCCTAGCATGTGATAATTATAGTAGGTCTTAATTAAGGTTTGAGTTCGAACCTAGGAATAAATGAAATTACAGTTTAATTATTAAAAGAATCAGGGTTGGCAAGTAGGTGGGCTTTTAAATAAAAATAGGGGAAAAATAGCATAAAAAAGCCTTGTGGAAGAGTGGCTAAGTGACGCCACTTAGAGTGTAGGGAGGTGGCGTTAGTAGCTTGCAAGGAGATCCAAGGTTCGAATCCTAGTTTTGTGTTTTAGGAGTTTAATTTTGGCCTTTTAGAAGGATGGAAGTGGCGTGCAGATGGACTATAAGGGGAGTGTTCAGAAGAGAAAATTAAAGAAAGGATCAAGGGGTTATCAAGGAGAAAAACGAGGAGATGAGAAGGGAAAAGTGATCGAGCTAAACTGGGAATTGGGCATGGAAAATTCAGCTATAAGGGCTATAAATAGGGGCCGAATATAGGGTTGCTAGGCTACTGCTGAAATTCTTCTTCACCTTGTTGCCAGAAACCCTTTTCTCCAAAAGCCAAAAACCCTTTTCATTTCAAGATCCAAAAAGCCGAAAATCTTTGTGTTTTTCTTTCTTTTCTTCCTGCCGATTTCTATTCTTCTCTACACAATTTTCTTTGTTTCACTTACCCAATTTCTTCTTCTACTCTTCTTCTTTAATCTATACCAAATAAACCTTATTCACCATACTATGTTTGAAAAGCCGAAAAGCTGAATCTCCCAAGGGCTAAATAGTCTTTGACCGAATCTAATGGAATTAGTATCGGATCTCGGATCTTAGCTCTCTGTCGAATTGCTCTTTAGGTGTTTGCTGTTTTGATCTAGGAGTTGATCGTGGTTTGTGATTTAAGAATGGGTTGATCGCGCAAGGTAAGGTTAATGTGAGGTTTCGATTTTAGTAAGGATATGTATTAAGCATGCGATTAATGGAAGGGTGATATCCTTTGTAGGTTTGGACTAAGGGAATCGCAACACGCTTGCTTACCAGGTGTGTACATACACTGCACACACATTATGTATCGGCAAAAGCTGAAATGCCAAAAAGCCGAAAAGCTGAAAGTTTGGCTACTGTAGTCTTGTGAGTGCGTGTACACTCGTAAGCGGTAGACCGATAGGTTGCCTGAGGCCCACGGGCGATTCTGCAGACTTGGGTTGTGATTTGTCCATATGGGCTGGAATGGGCTAAATGGGCCCAATGGGTTGTTGGGCCCATAATAGGAAAAAACTAAATGTTGATGCTATGTGATAGGAACTTGTATGTGAGGATGATTATGAATGTGATTGGGCCTAACGGGCCATATAAATGTGATTTGGGCCTAATGGGCCATATACAGGTGATTTGGGCCTAATGGACCATATGAATATGATTGGGCTTAATGGGCCAGATAGAGGTATGTGAAATTGTTTGGGCTTTATAAGGGGTTTTGGGCCTAGTATATGATATCCACATAAGACTTAACTAACATATTGCGACCGTTCTCTGGATCTAGGGAGAGCTTGGTACTTAAGCAGTCTTAATGACTCACCTCCTATTCTCTGGAATCCTACCTAGTGCATAGTGTTCGTTCATCTTAGCTAACGGGACTCGTTAACGGGCCAAGGTAAGTGAAAACCGTAATTATAGGAAAATTACTGAAATGCCCTTGAGGGAAAAAATGACCAAAATACCCCTAGGTGTGGAATGTAAGTTTTATGGATGTGACATGCAAACATATGATATTCTGCTTAGGTTGCATATGGGTGGGAATTATGGAACGGAGGAAGTAATTCACTGATGGCTTTTAAAGCCCAATATGTAAATAAAGGTAGTTCCGCAACCAGGCTACCATGGTGTGTGGGCTGGGTGGGTCGATAATCATATCCCCACATGGTGTGACGGGGGGCGGAGCTGGTGTGTAGTGGATGGATAATTTGGATGGGATTGCATTGCATGATTGATGAATGATGTTTTTTTGAAAGCTTGTTTTTGCCGAGGGTTGTACACACTGAGTTTGCGAAAACTCACCCCCTTTTTTTATTTTATTTTCAGGTGATGTTCAGTAGAAGGTTCGATGTTTGGAGGGACTCTGGGTGGCCGGCTAGCAAGATAATTCGGACTTGGTTTTTTTTTAAGCATTTAAGTTTTATTTTCTTTTTAAGTATGTTCAGACCAGATTGTAATAAGGTTTTCATTATGTTATTATTACTTGAATTATTATTATTATTTTCATTGTAATTACGAGCAGTTGAACATTGTTTTCTACGTTTTCGCAACTAAGTTTTTTTTTAAAAAAAAATTAAATTTTTTAAACAAGGCTTTCGTAACTGAAATGTTTTTTTTAGTTAATTAGGGTTTCTTTTATTTTAAGAAGGGTTTTCAATAAAAACATGGTTTTCGCTAAAACACTTCAATGTGACACGACAGATTCGGCGATAACGTCTGGGCCGGATTTGGGGTGTTACACGGGCTAGAGACATGGGCGTGTGGTTAGCCGTGTGACCTATGTCAGTTTCGGCCATGGCCAAGGTACATGGGCGTGTCTTAAGGTCGTGTGGTGAAGTCAATATGTCTGCCCTATTTTGCCACGGCCTAAACACACGGGCTTGTCTATTACTATGTGAGGCACACGGCCTGTACACACCGGCGTGTGACCCTTTAAAGTTTGAATTTTTTTTGAATTTCTTAAAGTTTGCTAATGTTATTAGTTTAGTCCCGAACTTCTTTAAAACATGTTTTAAGGTCTTGTAAACCTATGTAAGGGACTTTGTAATGATGTGTGACTATGATGCTATGATGATTGAGAAATGAATGCTAAATGTTCTGATATGTCTAGTAATTCCTATTAACCCTAGTCCAACGAAGGGTACGGGTTAAGGGTGTTACATCGAGTATACTACCTGGGTATCAATTGACAATTCAATAATTCAATGGACAAAATTTCTGATGTGAAAAAAATATAAGAATATAATGGATTATATCTTGAAAATTCCTAAAATACTTGTAAATATAAGTTTGATGAGGTCATCTCTGATTTCTAGAAACTCATGTGAATTACATGACTAACTATTTTGATGAGTATATGTGATTAGGCAATTGGGCAAAATGATTGGATGCATATTTTGTGTGATAATCTTAAATGTATATACATGGTAAGTTAAATTCCTGTTATACGAACTTACGAAACATTAAATGCTTACTCTGTTTTGTAGAACTCGGGAGCTCGTAAAGGTTAAAGATCGGTCAGAGCATTATCACACTATCCTCCAGCTCGTTTTGGTATAAATAGGAAACTTACTTTGGTAAAATGGCATGCATAGGCTAATGGTGACAAGTAAGGGTATGTAAATGTTTTGGTTGTAATTAGCCATTGGAATGGCTAGTGATAACATATTTAATATATTTATGCATGAAGTTATATCATGTTTGGTATGTGAATATGCTTGGATTAGTAACTTAGATATAATCACACTTGGGTAAATATATGATTAAAAAAGGGTAAGATGAATACTTGAAAGTGTGAGCAACATGTCATGTATAAAACTTGAATATTTGTTTGATTTATATGTTTTGAATTGGTTGTTGAATATATTGAAGTGTTAGTGTAGGAGCAAGGTAAAAAGAGTGAGAAATAAGGCTTGGAAAATGGCCTTATTTTGTCCACATGGGCATGTGTGACACACGGCTATGTGCACGGGCGTGTGGTTTGGTCATGTGTCCCCTGTAACTTAAAAATTGAGAAACCGAATGCTCAAAATTGAGCACACGGGTAGAGGCCCAACACATGGGCGTGTGTCCTGTCCGTGTAACCTCTACACCTAATTTTTGAAAATTAAATTGTCCACACGGTCTAGCACACGGGTGTGTGACTGGCCGTGTGACCTGAGTCAGTGAGTTACACAGGTAAGGACACAGGCTGGAACACAATCGTGTAACACCCCTATCCCGTAACAGTCGCCGGAATAGGTAAGGGGCATTACCGGACTTGTAACTCATGTCAGAATAGTAAAATTTTGAACTTTTTCTTGAAATAAAGATCATTCATTTAAATAAGTACTAAGCACAACTAGGGGTAAAATTTAAACTTCTCTAAGTAAACATTCAAAAGATGCCATTTTCGCATGGCTTATATACATTAACCAAAATATTCTTCCGCCACTAGTCTATTCTATACATGCCATAAGATAATCCAAAACATAGCAGTACCAAGCAGTGGATAGTGATAGTGTGACAAGTTGCTGACGATCCCCGAGCAAAAGGCCAAATTCAACAATCTATAAAACAGAGAAACATAACAACAGAGTAAGCTTTTATAAGCTTAGTAAGTCTTAAGCAATTTAAAAGAAAAACTCTTGAACTCAAATATAACCAATTTGTTTATTTGATTCATATATATATCATTTCATTTCATATCTATAGTTACCCTCATCGGTCAAGTCAAATTGTATATCTCCCAATATCCTATAATATTTCTCCATAACTGTATACCCACATATTCATATGGCATTTTCATATTTGCTTTCCACTTTACAATCATGATTTAATTTAAATCAAACTTAAATATAAGCTTAGAATACATACCTATCCAACTTAACGCATTGAACGTATTTATTAACAATTGTTACTGTGAAGTCATATAGTCTTACGCTTTACTCGGATCTTCAGCGAGACCTTTAGCTCGAATAATCCCTACACGTAGTTATCGGGTCTTACCCGGAATATATTTCCAAGTTTCATGTACATTTAATCACATGTTACAACATTCACATCGACTGTCATATTTGTAATTCATTTGCCTCATCAAATATCTAATAATACACACCTTTCACAATTGGTCATTTGGCCACAATATACACACATCTCCTACATATTGCTCATTAGCCATTCGGCTTTACCAAATATACATCTCTCATACATATTTCACATTAGCCATTCAGATTTACCACATATATATATCTCATACATATTTCATATTAGCCATTCGGCTTTACCACATATATATCTCATACATATTTCATATTAGCCATTCGGCTTTACCACATATATATCTCATACATATTTCATATTAGCCATTCGGCTTTACCACATATACATATCTCATACATATTTCACATTAGCCATTCGGCTTTACCACATATACATATGTCATACATATTTCACATTAGCCATTCGGCTTTACCACATATACATATCTCATACATATTTCACATTAGCCATTCGGCTTTACCACATATACATATATCTCATACATATTTCACATTAGCCATTCGGCTTTACCACATATACATATATCTCATACATATTTCACATTAGCCATTCGGCTTTACCACATATACATGTCTCATACATATTTCACATTAGCCATTCGGCTTTACCACATATACATATCTCATACATATTTCACATTAGCCATTCGGCTTTACCACATATATATATCTCATACATATTTTACATTAGCCATTCGGCTTTACCACATATATATATCTCATACATATTTCACATTAGCCATTCGGCTTTACCACACATATATATATTTATCTTGTACATAAATTTCAGCAATGGCTTATAAGCAACTCAAATAATTTTATCAATGTTTACAACAAAATCACATATTCACTACAAGCTGTTTTCCTGAGCAATAGTCACTAAATTATTTATAACTGGAGCTACAAAACACAAAATCAATTTCCGTTAATTTTCCCTGAATATAGACTCATATATCTTCCATCCATAAAATTTCCAGAATTTTAGGTTTGGCCAATCAATACCAGATTTTTCTTAAAGTTTCCCCTGTTTCACTGTTTGACTAATCTGACCACTCTTCACTACGAATCAAATTCCTCATTGTACCGAATTCAAAATGTGTTCTATTTGATTTCATTTGAAACTAGACTCATTAAGGAGTCTAAGAATATAAATTTCATCTTATAACCATTTTTGTACAAATTATAATGATTTTCTAAAAACAGAGCAGGGGACTTTGAAGTCATTCTGACACCGTCTCACACAACTTTAAATATCTCTTTATAGGAAATTTCTTTGTTCACACGGTTCCTTTTATAAGAAACTAGACTAATTAATATTTGATTACATATTCTAGTCAGCCTATAATTCCACACCAACAATTTATGGTGATTTTCTAAAATCACGTTACTGCTGCTGTCCTAAGCAAATTATTACAATTTGCTCTTAAATTTCCAAGTCCAAACACTTATGAACTTACCATTTGAGTTTAAAACATATCATGGCCACATCATATCTTATTAAATCAACTCATTATGTCCTATTATGATTGAATTTACTCAATGTTTAATCACTTAAAACTTACCTCGGAAGTGGTCGACGACTAGATATCCACGGCTATTCGTTTACTTTCTCTTTTCCCCTATCCGACTTTGATCCTCTTTGCTCTTAAGCTTAAGTAAAACAATAGATTTCCTTAAGTACTTAACTAATATTATTCACTTAACTATCACATTGGGCAATTACACATCATTTAATCTATATCTAAAACAATAGATTTCAATATGTATCATATTTAATAAAACATGCCATGACTCGATTTCATGCTTATTTAATTTTTATCTAATTCACATTCACAAGCAAAGAGTCACTTAATTGATCTTGCTTCCTTATACATTAATTTAATCATATTGCCGAATGTCCTTATGTGTACATGGTACATACATAAGGCATATATATATATACCTATATATGACCATTACAGTTTAAACATTTAATCATAATCGACAAGCTTTATTTCAACTATTTAAGGTGCAAACCAATTATGTTATTCATTAACATTTCGTCATATTAAATCTTTGATTAACCAATTTAACACATACCAAAATCCAATCATACATCTAACCTTTATCTCAATACCAAACCGAGTTATAAGATTATACATTACACTAAGCATATCGTTAAGCATACCTATTCAATTTAGCTAATTCCATAGCCGATTAATCACCTTACCCCACATTACTCAATGCCGAATATTAACCCAACATCACAAGCATAATCACCATGAAACTTACCTTAATACACATTTTATCCCATTGCCGAATACATATATATATCATCAAACAAATTTTTATTCACATCTCTATAATTGATCATAATCGGACATTATAAACAAATCAACTAGTTTAACATTCAAATTCTTCTAACCATTCCTCAATCACTTACTCAATGAACAACAATCCAAGCACATCAAAGCATAGTCGAATGTATCATTCTTCTTAAATTCATATTTGAACACTCAATTAAATACTTACAATTTAGCACTAATTTAGCTTTTCAACATAGCCGATTGTCATTAAGCAATTAAGCCACAAATTTTCAATTTTACCAAGCTCAACTCATCTATAATCAACCCTCAATACACCTAAGCATCGAAAACAACATCAAAGAAATACAAACATCCATGACCGAATGTCATCTTCATAAATTTACAAAAACATTTGCCATGAGCTAGCTTCTATACTTGATGACCACTCCAAATATACAAAGATTTTCAATGAAAGAGCATTAACATACCTCTTCCTAAACATCAACCAACCCAACATGGAGCAAGAGAATCCTCTTCTTCTTCCTTCCTCAAGTCACGGCAATGGGGAGCAACCTAGCTAATTTTTTTGTTTCTCCTCCTACTAACCACTATTATTTTATTACCCATGTTCTTTATTCTATTATTCCTAACATAAAACACTAACATAAAATGTTTATAATACATTTTAACCCATAGCATGGCCGGCCACTACTTGTCATAGGTGGAAATTTGACATGCAAGCCCATTATTTTCATAAAATGCACTAATAGGTCCTTATAGATTAACCTATCACCTTTTAAAAGTGCCACACATAAGTCCTATTAATTAAATTCACATGCAATCAACTAAATCGAAGCTTAAAACTTTCACACATTCATATTCACATATTTTAGACAATAAATATCATATTCAAATACTTCGGTGACTTGGTTTAGCGGTCCCAAAACCACTTTCTAACTAGGGTCAATTTAGGGCTGTCACAAATCGTGTGCCTCATATCTGGGACACGGGCTTGCCATTGGCTGTGTGTAACGCCCCAATTTTTGGGAATTCTGTGTATGTTGGAAACATTTAAAATTTCTGTGTTCTGTCTATTTGGCGTAGGTTTAATTATGTTAGTGGGCCTCTAGAAGGCCCAAGATTGGGTTAAAACTCAATAATTTTAGTTAATTTTAGTTCCATAAGAAAAAAAGGGGTTTTGGTTAACTGGGCTTTTAAGTATTAATTGGGCAAAATAAAACACAAGGAAGCAGGTGGCAAAGTGCCATGTGATGCCACTAGGAAGGCTATAAAAGTGGCGTGTGGATGCCAAGGAGAACCAAGGTTCAAGTCACAATGGGAGCATATTAAGGGAATTATTTTTATGTTTAGAAAGAGTAAGTAATGGAACTCAAGTAAAAGACTGTCAGGAGGAGTTTGAGTTGCTTAGGGGATTGAGTAAGGAGGGGATAAGGGAGAGGATTTAGGAGCTGATTAGGGAGAGCAGTGTTGGCCGAATGGTGGACTCTTGAGGAGCAAGAGTTGGCGGCCAAGGGTTTTCTTTAGGGGGCAAGTTTCGGCCAGGTCAAATGCCAAGTATAAGTTCGACATTAGGGGTAAGTTGTGCTGTTTCCTGACCATTCTTCCTTTTTCTTTTTTCTTCTTTTTTTTTTCTTTTCATCAACTTCTTTTCTTCTTCTTGTCTGCCGAACCTCTCTACCATTCTGCTCATCTTCATTTTTTTTATCAGTTGTTTTTAAGCCTATAATCGATTACCTCAAAAAGCCAAAATCCAGAAAGCCTGATTTTTTTTGTGTCATTTTCTTCTAGTCAAAACCCTCTTATTTTCCCTCATCTTCTTGACCAATTCTCTAGTCCTCTGAACCCCAAGTTGCTATCGACAATGCCACTACAAAACCCTTATCTTTTTTTCACTGTTATAAAAAGCCAAAAACGCATAGCCATAGGGGCATAGCCGAATTCTAAGATCACTAAAGGCTCGACTTTTGTTATCATTTGAGGGGTTAGATCTGCATCAAAATTGAGTAGGAGTTAATTGGAATCATTGACTGAAGGAATCGGTGGTAAGTTTTTGAACTTAATCTTTATTTTAGGTTTTAGAAAAAGCTGAAACCCCTAAAGGTTAGGGAGGCTGTCGATTTGGGCTTGTAGCTCCAAGGGTTGTTATAACTATTTTATTTTGATAATAGTGGGATCTAGAGGCTACTAATCGAAGGCTTGGACAACTGGAACGACTAGATCTAGACATAATCGCTAATTTCAGCGAAGGTAGGATCACCAGTGCCTAAGGTGCTATTGGCCGATTATGGTAAGGGGTTAATACGTAGTTCATTTTCGATAGTCAGATTAATGTGTTAGTAATCCAATTGTAGGTAGTTCGTGTGTGGATCTTGTCAGCAGATCATTGCAAATAGGTGTGTAACTGATACCCTCTTATAGACTAGATCGGCAAAAGCTGAAAAGCTGAAATACCGAAAAGCCGGTATTTTGAGAACTTGGGAGTGTGCGAATGCTCGTGAGATTAATAGTTTGATGTATATGGTAAATTAAAGTGATAAGATTGCAAAGTGCACGATTCTGTGCATTTCGATGTTTTTGGGCTTAATGGGCTAAAATCGGGATAATGGGCCAATAAGCCCAATTCGATAAGAAAATGCGGTAAGTGGTTCTGGTCGTACGTAAATGCCTATACTATGCATGAAAACCTTAAGAATAGTGAAATTACTTGAATACCCCTATGTTTGGAAGTTACTGATATACCCTTAGGTGCAAAATTACCATTATACCCCTAGGGTTACTTTTGACTGAACAGCATGACGATCTGATTCTGTACGATGTATGCCATGATTGTATATCTGTTGCATGGGGACATGGGTTATATTATGGAGGAAGCGTCCCGGTGGCTATGCCATAATTATTCGATCCGGTGGCTCGCCACATATATCTGATTCGTGGCTATGCCACAATTATCTCGATCCGGTGACTCACCACATTATTCGCTCGCGACCATGCCGCATATTTCGTGGCGTGTAGCGGTTGGGTGGGTCGAGTAGTCTCCCACATGGTGAAAGGTTGGTATGGGGTGCATATGGTTGGATATGGGTTGGGTTTTACCTAAGCATGTAATATCTGCTCGATGCATTATGGGCCTATGGGCTTTATTCTCAATTACGCTCGGGCTAAGGCCAACTCGCTCGCTTTTTCGTGGTTTGAACCGATATAGGTTATGGTTGGGTTAATTTACTCACTGAGTTTCCCCAAACTCACCCCTTTATTTTCATCCACGCAGGTAATCCCCAACCATAGTGGGCTTGGAGCTGTGAGGGATTCGGAGTGGCCACACGTTCTGCAAGTTGATTTTCTTTTGGTGAACTGGACATCCTTTTATTTACGCTTAAGGTTTTGGGTTTTTAAATGTAATAAGGCCGCTTAATTTTTCTTGATGGTTTTAATATGTTTTGTTAAGATAGGTATTACTTATATTTAACTATTGAAATTGGATAGCTCTGGGGTGCATTTTCAAGAACAGTAATTGATTTCAAAATAACACGACAACAAGCAAAGCTTCCACAATGAAAATATTTTCCAAAATTAATCACTTTTCCTAAAAAGGACTTAATCAAATTGGCTTCCTGAAAATATACATGACGTTGAGGTGTGGCAATGGCGGTGTGCATGTCTAGGATTGGATCTGAAGGGAGCTTGGTACTTAAGCAGTCCGATGGACTCACCTTCTCTTTTTCTGGTTTCCTACCTGGTGCACAGCTTCCATTCACTTTAATCTACAATGAAATTATCTTTTAAAACACTAAGTTCTTCTAGATCAACAATTCTAAAATGTTTTGAAAAGCTTCGATGTGGCATGTCGAATCCGGCCATAACGTCTGGGCCTGGTTTGGAGTGTTACATTTAGTGGTATCAGAGTCAAGTTACAACAACTCGGCTGTGGAATAGGTTTTCAAAAATAAAGATTTTTGAAAAAAACTCGGTTTTCAAAATTTAGATCTTTAGAAGGTGGCATTCCGAATCTCCGACCCAAGCTTGTAAGTATTACTCTGTACTTTTTTGAATATTTTCCTGAATTATCTGTCTGTACTGAAACCCTACTAGGATAGGATGATACTAAAGCCATAGGAAAATTTGATAAGAGACTGAAACTGTAGCTAGACTTCGATTCTGCGAAAGCAAACTTTGAATTACTGTCTGATTCATAAAACATCTGTAATAAACACTAGAATATCGAATTAATGCATAAAATTCGTAATCAGATAATACGATATAAGTACAAGAGCCGCTCGTGGAAGAGGCCGTGGACGGGGCTGAGGAAGTGGTCGAGCGAGATCTTCGTCTTGGGGACATATGCCGGCGGCGGATGCACCGGTACCACTAGCAACAGAGGTGGAGTCTCATGACCGCGGTGCCGGGGATGATGCCCTATCACAGGCAATGCTTCGTGTTCTGGAATGGGTTACCGGGGCAAGTACGGGCAACAAAATTCAGGGATCTATTTCTGAATGGCTTCGGGCTAACGGAGCGGAGATCTTTAAGGGCGTGTCTGGTGTAGCCCCGAATGTGGCAGAATATTGGTTGGAGGCCACAGAACGGATTATGGATGACTTGGACTGCTCTGTGGAGCAGAAGTTGAAGGGACCCGAATCGTTGCTACGGGACGAGGCCTATCAGTGGTGGCTCACTGTGAGAGAAGGGACCCCAGCTGATAGGGTAACTTGGGAACTATTTAAGACGACCTTTAAAGGGAAGTATGTTGGGGCGAGTTATGTGGACGCCCGCAGAAAGGAATTCTTCAATCAGGTACAAGGAGGTAAAACAGTTGTTGAGTACGAGGCTGAGTTTCTGAAGTTGAGCCAGTATACCGTGGGCATAGTCGCTACGGAATATGAGCGAAGTGTGCACTTCGAGGATGGACTTATGGATGACCTTAGGGTGTTGATTGCTCCGTAGAGGGAGTGGGACTTTGCGGTCTTGGTTGAGAAGGCAAAGATAGCTGAGGAGGTTAAGCGTGCTGAAAAGCAGAATCGGGAGAAGGATCGGAACCGTTTTTGGAGGGATTCAGGACCCTCGGGTGGTGCTAATAGAAATGTTAAGAGAGTAAGAGTGGAAGAACCAGTTCGAGCAGTGCTAATGAATGTTGTTAGACCACCAATCTGTGGAGACTGTGGTAAGGTACGTTTGGGCGAGTTTAGGAAACGTTCTGGTGCTTGTTTCCGATGCGGATCTATGGAGCATAGAGTTAAGGATTGTCCTCAGAGAGCTGATCAGGCTCAAGTTGCTGTACAGAGTGTTGCTCAACCACCGAGAGGACGTGGACAAGGTAGGGGCAGAAATGGAAATGGTCGAGGTCAAGGGGCACCTGGCAGGGGTGCCGAAAATGTTGAAGCTCGACAGCCAGCATTGGTGTATGCAGCTCGTCGTCGAGAGGAGGGCGACGCACCTGACATCATAACTGGTACGTTTTTGGTTTCTAACATCCCGTATACTGCTTTGGTGGATATTGGATCTACTCATTCCTATGTTGCATGTGCCAAATCTGGGTCGTTGAGTGTGCACTCTGAGAAGATTGTGAGTGGGGTATCTGTGCTAAGTCCTTTGGGTCACTCAGTTAGGGTAGACAAACTGTATAGGGGTGTACCCTTAGAAACTCAAGGTAGGATTTTCCCTAGAGATCTGATGGAGTTACTGTTCGAAGAGTTTGATCTCATTCTGGGAATGGACTGGCTTGTTAAGCATAAGGCGACTTTGGATTGTGCTACTAAACGAATGGTGTTAAGGACCACAAAGGATAAGGAGGTTATGGTGATAGGTGAGCGAAGGGATTATTTGTCCAATGTGGTGTCGGCATTAAGAGCCGAAAAGTGGATTCGGAAAGGTTGTGAGGCCTATTTGGCATTTGTAAGTCAGTCGGAAGAGGAGGGTTTGACAGTGGATAAGGTTAAGACTGTAGAGGAGTTCCAAGATGTTTTTCGGAGGAGCTTCCGGGATTGCCTCTGAACCGAGAAGTTGAGTTTGGAATCGACTTGTTTCTTGGAACGGCGCCCATGTCCATCGCACCGTATAGGATGGCACCGAAGGAGTTAGTGGAGTTAAAGGCACAAATTCAAGAGTTGTTGATAGGGGCTTCATTAGGCCAAGCGTGTCTCCATGGGGAGCACCGGTGCTATTCGTGAAAAAGAAGGATGGTACGATGCGGATGTGCATTGATTATCGCCAGTTGAACAAAATGACGATTTAGAATAAGTATCCACTCCCAAGGATTGACGATCTGTTCGACCAGCTTAGAGAAGCTTCTGTATTTTCCAAGATCGACCTTCGATCTGGATATCATCAGTTAAGGGTCAAGGAGGCAGATATCCATAAGACGGCATTCAGGACTCGGTATGGTCATTACGAGTTTCTGGTTATGCCATTTGGACTGACGAATGCTCCTGCAGTGTTTATGGATCTGATGAATCATGTGTTCCAACCATTTTTGGATCGGTTCGTAGTCGTCTTTATTGACGATATCCTGGTATATTTTGAAATGGAAGCGAAGCATGATGAGCATCTCCGTATAGTGCTACAAGTGTTAAGGGAGAAGGAACTTTATGCGAAGTTCAGTAAGTGTGAATTTTGGTTGAGGGAGGTAACCTTCGTAGGTCATGTGGTCTCTGCAGAGGGGATTAAGGTGGACCCTTGGAAAATTGAAGTGATTTTGGAGTGGAAGCCGTCTAGGTCAGTATCAGAAATACGGAGTTTCCTAGGATTGGTAGGATACTACAGAAGGTTTGTGAAAGGTTTTTCTGTGATGGCAGCACCTCTAACAAAACTCATAAGGAAAGGAGTACCGTTTGTATGGACTGAGAAGCAGTAGAAAGCTTTTGAGAAGTTGAAAAAAGTTCTGACTGAAGCACCTGTGTTAACTCAGTCGGAGTCTGGGAAGGATTTTACTGTGTACAGTGACGCATCACATGTAGGTTTGGGCTGCATGTTAATGCAAGAGGGTAAGGTGGTTGCATATGCATCACGATAGCTTAAGCCTCACGAGGGGAACTATCCTACTCATGATTTGGAGTTGGCAGCAATGATATTTTCACTTAAGATTTGGAGACATTACTTGTACGGAGAAAGGTGTATTATATTCACAGACCATTAGAGTCTTAAGTATTGGTTGACTTAGAAGGAGCTGAACCTTAGGCAAAGGAGATGGATTGAGTTACTTAAGGATTATGATTGTTCGATCGAGTATCACCCGGGCAAGGCTAATGTTGTAGCTGATGCTCCAAGTCGTAGAACTGTATCTGATCTGAGAGCAATGTTTGCTCGTCTAAGTCTGTATGATGATGGAAGTCTGTTGGCAGAGTTGCAAGTGAAGCCAACTTGGGTGGATCAGATTAAGGAAAAGCAGTTGAACGATGAGTTCTTGGTCACTCATTTTCAACAAGTTAAGGAAGGGGAAACTTCTGATTTTTGGGATAAATAGCGAAGGAGTTCTATGCTTCCGAGGAAGAATTTGTGTTCTGAAGGACTCTGATTTGAGGCAGACAATATTGAAGGAAGCTCATGGGGGACTTTGTGCCATGCATCCTGGAGGGAACAAGTTGTATCACGACTTGCGAGAATTGTACTGGTGGCTTGGAATTAAACGAGAAGTAACGGAGTTTGTAGGGAAATGTCTGACATGCCAGCAAGTGAAAGCTGAGCATCAATTACCTTCTGGACTGTTGTAGCCAGTGAAGATACCACTTTGGAAGTGGGAGAGGGTAACCATGGACTTTGTGAGTGGGCTACCCTTAACACCATCGAAGTAAGACTCGGTGTGGGTGATTGTTGATAGGTTGACCAAATCAGCCCATTTCATACATGTACGTACTGACTTTTTACTTCAAAAGTTAGCCAAGTTGTATGTGGCAGAGATTGTGCGACTTCATGAAATCCCAGTTTCGATTATCTCTAACCTGGATTCATATATCAGTTTTGGCAAAAGTTGCATGAGGCGTTGGGGACACGATTGAACTTTAGTACGGCTTTCCATCCCCAAAATGATGGTCAGTCGGAAAGGGTTATTCAGATTTTGGAGGACATGTTGAGGGGATGCGTGATTGACTTTCGAGGTAGTTGGGAGGATTACTTGCCATTGGTAGAATTTACATACAATAACAGTTACCAGGTGAGTATTCGAATGGCACCATATAAAGCACTGTATGGACGAAGGTGTCGTACACCTAGTTGTTGGACGGAGCTAGGAGAGCGACAAGTTTTTGAACCAGAGTTGGTAGCTGATACTAAGGATAAGGTCAGAATAATTAGGGATTGGTTAAAAGAAGCATCTGATAGGCAAAAGTCGTATGCAGATTTGAAGCGTAAGGAGATTGAGTACTCAGTAGGTGATATGGTCTTCTTAAAGGTTTCTCCTTCGAAGAAGATATTAAGGTTTGGTAAGAAGGGCAAATTGAGTCTGTGGTTCATTGGGCCTTATTGGGTTTTGAAGCGAGTAGGCCCAGTAGCTTATCAATTGGAATTTCCTCCAGAGTTAGACAGGATTCACGATGTTTTTCACGTCTCCATGTTAGGGCGTTATCGTTCTGACCCTGCTCATGTCATGCCAGTTGCAGAAATTGAAGTTCAGACTGATTTGACCTTTTAGGAGAAGCCTGTGCAGATATTGGCTCGAGATGTTAAGGTTCTCAGAAGGAAGTCTATCCCGTTAGTGAAAGTGCTTTGGCGTAATCATGGCAGAGAGGAAGCCACTTAGGAGTCAGAAGAGGCAATGCAACAGCCAAAACCCTCATCTGTTTGGATCAGGTAAATTTTGAGGACGAAATTTCTTTAAGGAGGGTAGAGTTGTAACGCCCCAATTTTCGGGAATTCTGTGTATGTTGGCAAAATTTAAAATTTTTGTGTTCTGTCTATTTGGCGTAGGTTTAATTATGTTAGTGGGCCTATAGAAGGCCCAAGCTTGGGTTAAAACTCAATAATTTTAGTTAATTTTAGTTCTATAAGAAAAAAAAGGGGTTCTGGTTAACTGGGCTTTTAAGTATAAATTGGGAAAAATAAAACACAAGGAAGTAGGTGGCAAAGTGGCATGTGACACCACTGGGAAGGCTATAAAAGTGGCGTGTGGATGTTAGGGAGAACTAAGGTTCAAGTCACAATGGGAGCATATTAAGGGAATTATTTTTATGTTTAGAAAGGGTAAGTAATGGAACTCAAGTAAAAGACTGTCAGGATGAGTTTGAGTTGCTTAGGGGATTGAGTAAGGAGGGAATAAGGGAGAGGATTTAGGAGCTGATTAGGGAGAGCAGTGTTGGCCGAATGGTGGACTCTTGAGGAGCAAGAGTTGGCCGGCCAAGGGTTTTCTTTAGGGGGCAAGTTTCGGCCAGGTCAAATGCCAAGTATAAGTTCGGTATTAGGGGTAAGTTGTGCCGTTTCCTGACCATTCTTCCTTTTACTTTTTTCTTCTTTTTTTTTCTCTTCATCAACTTCTTTTCTTCTTCTTGTCCGCTGAATCTCTCTACCATTCTGCTCATCTTTTGTGTCATTTTTTTCTAGTCAAAACCCTCTTATTTTCCCTCATCTTCTTGACCAATTCTCTAGTCCTCTGAACCCCAAGTTGCTGTCGACAAAGCCACTACAAAACCCTCATCTTTTCTTCACTGTTACAAAAAGCCGAAAACACATAGCCATAGGGGCATAGCCGAATTCTAAGATCACTAAAGGCTCGAATTTTGTTATCATTTGAGGGGTTAGATCTACATCAAAATCGAGTAGGATTTAATTGGAATCATTGACTGAAGGAACCGGTGATAAGTTTTTGAACTTAATCTTTATTTTAGGTTTTAGAAAAAGCCGAAACCCCTAAAGGTTAGGGAGGCTGTCGATTTGGGCTTGTAGCTCTAAGGGTTGTTATAACTATTTTATTTTGATAATAGTGGGATCTAGAGGCTACTGATCGAAGGCTTGGACAAGTGGAACGACTGGATCTAGACATAATCTCTAATTTCGGCAAAGGTAGGATCGCTAGTGCCTAAAGTGCTATTGGCCGATTATGGTAAGGGGTTAATACGTAGTTCGTTTTCGATAGTCAGATTAACGTATTAGTAATCCAATTGTAGGTAGTTCGTGTGTGGATCTCGTCAACATATCGTCGCAAACAGGTGTGTAACTAACACCCTTTTATAGACTAGATCGGTAAAAGCCGAAAAGCCGAAATGTCGAAAAGGCAGTATTTTGAGAACTTGCGAGTGTGCGAATGCTCGTGAGATTAATAGTTTGATGTATATGGTAAATTAAAGTGATAAGATTGCAAAGTGCACGATTCCATACATTTTGATGTTTTTGGGCTTAATGGGCCAAAATCGGGATAACGGGCCAACGGGCCTAATTCGGTAAGAAAACGCGGTAAGTGATTTTGGTCTTACATAAATGGCTATGCTATGGATGAAAACCTTAAGAATAGTGAAATTACTTGAATACCCCTATGTGTGGAAGTTACTGATATACCCCTAGGTGCAAAATTGCCATTATACCCCTACGGTTACTTTTGACTGAAAAGCATGACGATCTGATTCTGTATGATGTATGCCATGATTGTATATCTGTTGCATGGGGACATGGGTTATATTATGGAGGAAGCGTCCTGGTGGCTATGCCATAATTATCTGATCTGGTGGCTCTGCCACATATATCTGTTCTGGTGGCTTTGCCACGATTATCTGTATCTGGTGACTCTGTCACATTATCTGTTCTGACAGCCATGCTGCATATTTCTGTGGCGTGTAGCAGTTGGGTGGGTCGAGTAGTCTACCCACATGGTGAAAGGTTGGTATTGGGGTGCATATGGTTGGGTATGGGTTGGGTTTTGCATAAGCATGTAATATCTGTTCTAATCTGTTATGGGCCTATGGGCTTTATTCTGAATTCTGTTCTGGGCTAAGGCCAACTCGTTCTGTTTTCTGTGGTTTGAACCGATATAGGCTATGGTTGGGTTAATTTACACACTGAGTTTCCCCAAACTCACCCTTTTATTTTCATCCACGCAGGTAATCCCCAACTATAGTGGGCTTGGAGCTGTGAGGGATTCAGAGTGGCCACACGTTCTGCAAGTTGATTTTCTTCTAGTGAACTGGACATCCTTTTATTTACGCTTAAGGTTTTGGGTTTTTAAATGTAATAAGGCCGCTTAATTTTTCTTGATGGTTTTAATATGTTTTGTTAAGATAGGTATTACTTATATTTAATTGTTGAAATTGGATAGCTCTAGGGCGCGTTTTCAAGAACAGTAATTGATTTCAAAATAACACGACAACAAGCAAAGCTTCCACAATAAAAATATTTTCCAAAATTAATCACTTTTCCTAAAAAGGACTTAATCAAATTGGCTTCCTGAAAATATACATGACGTTGAGGTGTGGCAATGGCGGTGTGCATGTCTAGGACTGGATCCAAAGAGAGATTGGTACTTAAGTAGTCCGATGGACTGACCTCCTCTTTTTTCGATTTCCTACCTGGTGCACAGCTTCCATTCACTTTAACCTACAATGAAATTATCTTTTAAAACACTAAGTAAGTTCTTCTAGATCAACAATACTAAAATGTTTTGAAACGCTTCGATGTGGCATGTTGGATCCAGCCATAACGTCTGGGCCGGGCTTGGGGTGTTACACTATGTGAGCCACACGACCTGGCCACATAGGCGTTTGTCCCTTGTACCTAAGAAAAATTTTATATGATCTCAGTTTAGTCCCGACTCAATTCTTATATGTATTTTGGGCCTCGAGGATCCATATAAGGGACCTTATGATTGATTGTGATCAATTTTTCAAAAATGAATAATAAATGTCATAAATTAAATGTAATTGAATGTTAAACTCTGGTAATACTCCGTAACCCTGTTCTGACGATGGGTATGGGTTAAGGTGTTACATGTCATCCAAATGAATAAGATGATTTGCTATTTAGAAATAATATGAATAAAATATAATCGACGAGAATAGAATTAAAAAAAAGAATTAAAAAAATTATTGAGGATTGAAGACTGAAAACTAAGAATTAAAAATATAGGATGGAAGGATGAGTATTTAGTATTTGGTTAAAAAGAATGAAGTTTGGAGCGGTTTATATAGGAAATATTATTGCTGTTAGAGTTCTTGTAGTTGTTGGAATAGTTACCATTGGAAGGAAAATGCTTCCTTCAGGGCGTGTTTTTATTCTCTCTCCTTATCACATTTTACAGAGTTTTTACTTATGTGGAAGTGGAAATGCACCCTGTAGTATGCATTTTATTTTCTCTCTCAAAAAATAGCATAGATCTGTAAATATTTAGAAAATGAACATAGTTTCTCAATTTGTTTTCCACCATATGTAGATAAATTAACTGCATGTAAAGCTTCATGGGTAATAAAGATGTTTTAGATTTTTCTACCCATGAAAAAGGCAAATTTTGTAACACCCTGACTTTTTTATTTTTGTTTTTGTAAGTTCTTGGCACAATTGTGTATCAACTTCAGTGGTTAAATGTTTTGTGTGTGTGAGAGAGGTCCCAAGTTCAAGCCTTACCTATAGCAAATTTTGGTTAGTTTTGGATCTAAACCCTATCTTTGTTCAATGGGTTTATATCAAATTGTCTGTAAAACCATATCAGAATGAGCCTATTGGTTCAAGTGGTAAGGGTGTTGGTGTGTTGGAGGTGTTTGAATCCTTACGCGAGCATGGGAATTATTTCTTTTTTCCTCGGCTTTGTGTTAGTGTTTTGGTTGTGGTGTAGTGGGAATTGAGTTAAACTCATCTTTTTCCCAAAAATCCCTCTTTTGGATATCTGACGTCTTTCTCCTGTTTTTCTCTCTGCAATACTTTTCTTTCTATTTCATCCATCTTTCTTTTTCCTTGATTTGGGAAAAATCGGTTTCTAACTTTGGAGTTTTGGTTTAAGGTGTTTGTACGTAGGTAAGTGAGCATTGAATGATTTGCTCAATTGGGGGTCCTTAAATCTGTTATTTGTATTTTCAAATCATCGTTTGGAACTTTATGGTTTGTTTTGACAGTAGTAAATAAAAAATAAAGGGGCTCTCCTCGTGGGGAATTGTAATCGTAGTCGCTCGGGGTGTTAGAGTAAGTGTTAGATTTTTTGTTGGTTTCGTAATTACGAAATAATCATGTATTAAGTCTGATTCTGAGCGTTGGTATGTTAATTCTTAGGTTTTGGAAGGCTCAGGTGTGTCTCTGCATCGAATCGATACCAGGTGTGTACCTGAAACATAGAAAATGAGCTTTAGGATATAGTCGAAAAACAGTTCTGTCAATGCCACTTGGGCTTGTGGTCATCTATGTGGTAGGCTGTGTGCGAGAACAAGACCATGTGGTGGCTCGAGTGTGGCCGTGTAGGACACACGGGCTAGACCAAGTTGGGTGTGTGGGCCACATGGGCGTGTGAGCCCACACGGGCATGTTACACGAGCGTGTCGTTTTTGGGTCGAGACGTGTGGGCCACGCGGGCAAGGCCAACCTCGGCGTATGGGCCCAAATTTTTGAAATTCCTCCTAGGGTCGCACGGGTCGTCCCAATCGACTGTGGGCCTACTGTAGGGTCGGTAAGAGATAACTAAACCTTAAAGCTATGTGAGCTGATAGTCTAAAACACTGCTCTGGGTATGATTATGCATGTCTGATTACTAGGTTAATTGCATAACTAATATTTGTATATAGAAGCATGTCTAATCTATTAATTCTGTATATGTACTTTGTATCTATTCAGTATATGATTGTGGGGTGGGTTTTGTATTTATGGAGGAAGTGTACTGTACGGCGATCATCGCCTAATATCTAGTAGCTTGGCTGCACTATATCTATATGTGTTGTAATGGCACAACATGGTGTGCAGAGATGGGTAGGTGTTTTTAACCCCACATGGTGTGTTGGGATGGTCGAAGATGGTGTGTAAAGGATGTGGGTAAGGTTCTGATTATTTGATTCTGTTTACTGTATCTATATCTGAAATGGGCCTGAGCCCTAATCTGTATCTGTATATGACTGAGTAGTTGATTCTATTTGAATTGCATGTCCATTTCTGTAGGGTTACATACTGAGTTTATGTAAACTCACATCTGTTTGTCTGTCTGTCAGGTAATCTACAGTCTTAGTCAGATCGGTGGAGTAGGGATTCTGCGGTGACCACTGTTATGTAAAACTAATTAAAGTTATTAGTTTGTGGTTTTTATTTACTATTCCAAGTTATGTTGTGAGAGTTTGTAATTTCTGGGACACTTTAGACTTTATCACTTTTAATTGTAGGTTTTGATTTATTAATAATTTGCATGCCATGATTAACAATTTTATAAGTTTGATGATTTTTACACAAACGAGGTTTTTTTCTTGAAATCACAAATCATATTTCTAAAATGTATCGGTTTGTAAAACTTACGCTGTGATAAGTTTGGATAAATGAACTAATTTAAATGATGTTTTCGATAAACTTGGGAATTATAGAATAATAAGGTTTGACGAGACTTTGATTTTAAAACCCATTCCTTGTGACATCACCAGATTCGGCCATAACGTTTATATGCCAGGTTTGGGGTATTACAAATTAGGCTAAGGAAATAGTGCTCAAAAGGATTGGCCTAAGTATCATAGCAAGGATTCAGGCAATAATTTTGTAGGTGAAAGTGCAACAACTAATGTAACACCCTTAACCCATATCCATCACCAGAATAGGGTTACGAGGCATTACCAGATAATACACATACATTTATGCATTCATAATCAAAATCCATTCAACACATTCACATTATCCCTTATAAGGCCTTACGAGACCTTAAAACATGCTTGGAAGAGGTTCAGGACTAAACATAACACCAACTCTCATTGCCTATACACACCAACATTTACATCATTAGCAAGCCAAATCTCATGGCTATTATCATAGGTCAAAACATAACACCAACTCACTAGCCTATACATGCCATATACCATATATACAAAGCTCCAAAAGTACCAACGAGATGATCGATAGTGTGACGACATTTTCTGATGTTCCTCGAGCCCGAGCTAGCTTTGATAAACTATAAAATGGTGAAAATAAACACAGTAAGCTTTAAAATCTTAGTAAGCTATATACAAATACAGTCATCATGTGAATATTTACATATCAATTCAAATATGCTAAGCATAGCTTAACACATTAAAGTCCACAAACCTTTCTCATTTTACACATACTCAATATCTTAATTGAATTCATCAAATACATCCCTTTTCAATACTCATATGAATCTCGTACGTACCTGAGTCACTTAACTCATTCACACATTCTTTCTCAACTTGACTTTGCCCGTTGAACCATTCGAAATTGTTAAGGATACTCGGAAATCACATAAAGCGTGTACAATACCATATCCCAGATATGGTCTTACATGCTATCACAAACCAATGCCATGTCGCAGACAGGGTCTTACATGAAATCATAATACAATGCCAATGTCCCAAACATGGTCTTACACATAATCACAATACAATGCCAATGTCCTAGACATGGTCTTACATGTAATCACATCTTGATAACCTAATGTCATGACATTCGTATCCTATACTATTCCTAAGGTTCGTACGGGACTTTCAAATGTCATAACTCTATCAAAAGAGCATCAGTCAAAAGAGCTTTCAGCTAATCAAAACTTTTTTGGCATTTCTTAGACCATTTAAACTTTACATCTTTCTAAAACAATCTCGTCAACGGAATCGCAATCATCGAAAAGCCTTTCACAAATCATCTATAATAACCAGCAAGTCTTAGGAAGCTACAGACTTCGGATACATTTCTTGGAGGCTTCCTATATATAATTGCAGATATCTTACTGGATTGACTCGAATGCTCGATGCTAATACAATGTGCCCTGGAAAACCAACCTCATGCAACCAGAATTCACATTTACTGAACTTTGCATATAATTGCTTATCCCGCAGAGTCTGCAATACAATTCTCAAATGCTTGGCGTGCTCAATTTCATCTCATGAATATATCAATATGTTGTCAATAAATACAACAACAAATTAATCTAAGCACGGTTAGAAAATTCAGTTCATTAAATTCTTAAGACAACAGGTGCATTCGTTAATCCAAAAGGCATAACTAAGAATTCATAATAACCATACCTTGTTCTAAATGTAGTCTTTGGCATATCAGAATCTCTAACCCGTAACTGGTAATAACCTGATCTCAAATCTATTTTTGAAAACACTATATCACCTATCAATTGATCACACAAATCATCTATTCTGGGTAGAGGATATTTGTTCTTCATCATCACTTTGTTGAGCTATTTATAGTCTATACACATTTTCATCGTGCCAGCTTTCTTTTTCACAAACAATACAGGAGCACCCTAGAGCGAGAAACTTAATCTTGTAAAACCTCTATCTGTCAGTTCTTGCAACTGAGCTTTCAATTCTTTTAACTCTAATGGTGCCATTCTATATGGAGCTATTGATATCGACATACTTCGTAGCATTAATTCAATGTCAAACTCAACCTCTCTGATCAGTGGTAAACCCGGTAACTCTTCAAGATACACATCTGGATATTCACACACAACTGGTACTGATTTGATCTTCTTTTAAGTCACTTCCATATCAAGCACATAAAAAAATAAGCTTCGCAACCTTTTCTCACATATTTCTGAGCTAACATTGATGAAATCACTCTGGTAAACAATTCAAATCATTTGACTCAATCCGGATAATCTCATTATTCTAACATCTCAGATTAATCATCTTTCGTTTGCAATTCACAATAGCATCATGCAATGTTAGCCAATCTATACCCAGAATTATATTAAATTAATTAATTGGCAACAACATCAGATCAGCCAAAAAATAGAAATCCTTAATCATCAATGGACAGTTCTTGCACACTTCATCAACTAGAACGCACTTGCCTAAAAGGTTCGATACTCTAATCACAAATTTAGTAGACTCTACAGGAAAAGTGTTACTGGATACTAAATTCACACATATATACGAATGAGTTGATCCTGGATCTACCAATGCAATAACTTTAGTATCATAAAGAGTGAAAGTACCGATGATAACATCTGGAGATGACACTTCTTTACGAGCGCGAATAGCGTAGGCTTATGTAGGTGCTCTGGCTTCAGACCTCACTATAGAATCTTTAGTCATTCTCTGGCTACCACTCACATTACTAGCATTTCTGGGTGGTCTACCTCTGGCTGTAGTGTTATTCGGCCTCGTACTTTGTACTGTATCTTGTTCAGACAACTCAGGATAGTTACGAATGAAATGATCTAATGATCCACATTTAAAACAGGCCTGATCATTTGATCTACAATCACTGAAATGTTGTTTTCCACACTGTCTTCATTCAGGTTGGTTTTATCTCACACTGACAACAATAGTAATAAATGTAGCTTGACCTTTGGAACTTACAGGTTGCTTTTCACGATCCCTGTTTGAATGTCCCATAGATGCATTAGAATGATTAAATGAGTCTCGAAATTTCTTCGATGAAGATTGATATGGCTTACTTATCAATCTTTTTCCTTGAATCTCTAGCTATTGCTTCTGCCCCTTGACTACTTGAAATCGGCCTAGAATCAGTCGGCGCTGCCCCTTGAACGGGAGCAGGCGTATTACTTTCAACATCATCAGCTATTACTCGTTCGGGATCCATTTACTATACAAAAAAACATTTTAACTATCAAGAATCATCACACTATCGCAGTTTATATAAATGGCATATATAGGTAGACTCTCACATGCTACATTAGTCCTAGAATTGACTAAACCGTAGCTCTGATACCAATAAATGTAACACCCCTAACCCGTATCCATCGCAAGAATAGGGTTACGAGGCATTATCGAATAATACACGTACATTTATGCATTCATAATCAAAATCCATTCAACATATTCACATTGTCCTTTATAAGCCCCTACGAAACCTTAAAACATGCTTGAAAGAGGTTCGGGACTAAACCAATAACATTTGCAAACTTTAGGTAACTTAGAAAATTTTCAAACAATAAAGGGTCACACGCTCGTGTGAACAGGCCGAGTGCCTCACACGGCCACCAGACACGCCCGTGTCACAGGCCGTGTGTAACACCTCAAACTCAGCCAAGACGTTATGGCCGCATCTACGATGTCACATTGAAGTGAGTTTTGAAAAACTTAGTTCTATTAGTGAAGTCCGTTTGTTTTAAAACCTTGATTATGAACCTTGTGAAAAAAGCTAACTTATTTTATTTATTTGTTAATTAGAAGGTTCATTATGCAAAAATTGATTCGTATAAAATCGTGATTATGTTTTAAAACATTGTTCATTGTGGAAGCTTTTGAAATCAGTTACGTGGAATAGTAGCGAAAACCATTTACCTTTCTAAAACCCAAGTCCTACAGGTACCAGGTATAAGTTAATTTAAATAAATCCTCAAATAAAATGAAACTTTAAAATGACCTTATTACATAAAATTTACCCATTAAAAGAAACTACTTTTACTAAATTCAAACAAAAACATGATCAGCGGTGTGGCCATCTCCGATTCCTTCACTGTACCGACCCATCTAACGATTACCTGTAAAGATAAGCGGAAAAGGTGAGTTTTTGAAAACTCAGTGTGTAATCCGTATTTATCAAACAGTCAAACATACTATGTTGAACAGTATGGGCCTAAGCCCATATTAGTCGCAATATCAGTGTGGGCCTTAGCCCAATACAATAACAGTACTAGTGTGGGCCTTAGCCCAATTCAATGGCAGTATCATGAATGCATATAGAGATCCTACCCATCCATCTTCTACACTCCACTTCGTCCAGCCCTACACTCCATCTGGGGATAAAATCGACCCAACCATCCCTACACTTCAGAATATAGTACCGGTTGCGGTACTAACAGTATTTGCAGCAGAGCTGCCAGTAATAGGCTTATAGACTTTTAGTACCATGCAATGCAACATAATATAAATGTACATAAATAAGATGGCATGCTCAAGCATTCATAGATCACATAGAGGTATTTTCGTCATTTACCTCATAGGGGTATAACAGTCATAACATAAATTAGGGTCTAGGTATACTTACTGCCCCAACAGTAGGTCCACAGCCATCTCGTGCGACCCGTGCAACCTTTATAATCTAACAGTGAAAATGGGCCCCAGCCTCTAATATGGCCCATGTGGGCCCACACACTTGTGTAGCCCAATAAGCCTAAACAGTGGCCTTAGCTGTGTAAGCAACACAACCAGCCCAAATAATCTCCATACAACGAGCCCGTGGGGCCCACACAACCCATTTCGGCCTAACAAGGCCCAGAAAGACCTAAGCCCACAAAATCGCTCGTGGTGGTCTCCACAATCCTACGCTCGCGCTTTAGCATTTAAATGACCACACGAGTGAGCGCATGCTCGTGTGGTATCGATGATACCAGTTCTCCAGCTTTTTTTGATTCACAATGAAAGCAATGTGATTACACATCTAGTGCCAAACGCGCACCCAATCCAAGAATTCCCTCCAACCTACATTCATTCACGATAACCCATTAGACGATCTATACTAGGGTTAATCACCCTTCATTTCCCAACTTAACATAATGCCAAATACTTGCCTTGATTAAAAGGGTGACTAGCCCTGTCAGAGCCATTGATGAAAACTGGTTTACTTTCCCAACCGAAAGACTACATTAACAACATCCCATTATCGATGATCAAAACACATGCCAAGCTATTAAAATACATCCTATCAAAAACAAAACCTAAAGATAAGGGACATAAACAATCGGGCAACCCCTTCCCAAATAAGTCACGCTCCAATAAAACCCCATTATCGTAAACAAAGTTACCTTGATTGAGTCAAGAGGAAAATGTTCGACTGCTCAGTAAACACTAGCAATTTTTTCAGTCTCCAAGCGCATCCAGAACTCTAGAGAATCATCACACCTAGGACAAAAGGGGGTAAGAATTGGAAACAAAGGAGAAGAATAGCATTCGGCCTAAAGCAGTGCACAAGAACTTACTGTCTTGTTCAGGAACAACACCTACTTGCAATCAAAGGAATGGAGTATTCGGTCTCAAAAGCTAGATAGAAAGAAACAAACTTTGAAGAACTCGAGAGTCAGGAAAAAGAAAGGTGCTACATTCAATCAAGGGAGAACAAAAGTGTAAAAGTGCAGAAGGAAAATGTATTCAGTCAAGGGAGAAACATTGGGGTGAGGGAAAATAATACAAGAGGATGTTTGGCCAAAGAAGTGCTACTAGAGAGAAGAGAAGCCAAGGTGAATAGTGACCAAAACACTACAAAAATTGATCCCAAAAGAGGCCAAAAATGACCAAAAAGAAAACCAAAAAAAAAAGTTTTGTGAACAATGAAAAGAACCGAAACTAAAGACCAACCTTTTGCCTATGCTCAAAAGTCGAAAATGCCAAAATGAAAGTCCCCACTCGGCACACCTCTATCCTTCTCTTCACACTCCTAAATTTTCTCCCCTTAATGCTCCTAAGATCACTCAACTATCTCCCACCAAACCATATCCCAACTAGCCAAAATTATCTCCACCACATACTTTGAATTCGACCTCAACAACCCCCACTACACAAGTATACAATTTCAGTCCAACAACAACACCTCCCTAGCGTTAAGAGCAAAATAAAATGTTCCTCTTGCGTAACCAAGCCTCGAACCTCAGATCCCCTAAAACACTCCACACACCTTCAACCACTCTATCAGTAGGCTTTCTATGACATACCATAGTCATATTTATTTAAGAAGCTTACAGACCAGAGCCGAGGCTCAATCAAGAAAAACAAAATTTTTGTTCAAGCCACAGCTTGAACCTAGGACTTCTCCAATACTTCTCAGGACACTTAACCATTGAAGCAAGCAAGCATTTATGCAACACAATATACAAAAATAAAGACCTAATATTTTTGGGGCGTTACAACGTGTGAAAACAGGGCATACATTTTGACTTGCACCACACGGTCGGAGACATGCCTGTGTACCATGGCTGTGGGAAAACTAGAGGGGTTACTGACTTGGGTCACTCGGCAGACCACAGGCCCATGTGCCAGCCCGTGTACTACACACGGCCAGTAGACACGCCCGCATGTCTAGATTGTGTCAAACTTGTAGGGTATACTGACTTAATTCGAAAGGGTACTCCAAGGGACCTACGACCGTGTAGCATGACCGTATGTCGCACACGGCTAAGACACACGCATGTTTTTCTGATCGTGTGGGAAAAAATAGGCTAATTGCAAAGAAAATTTTCCACCCTTTTCACATGCACACCTGGCAACCAAAATGATACCATTTCAATACATTTATAGGCAGCCAAAACATTCCAATTCATACACATATCATACCATCTATGTGACAACCCGAATTAGGGCCTAATCGGAATAGTGGTTTCGTGACCACAAATCCGAGATAGAAATAATTGTTTTATAATTATTTTGGGGTTTATGATATGATTGCATGATTGTGTGAAAATTTCGTGATGAAATTCTATGCCTAAAGTGCTTAAATTGAAAGTAGGGACTAAATCGAATAAGTTGCAAAATTTGCATCCCAGAAGTTTTTAGTATGAAATTGTTTTGGAATATTAATTAGGAGGTCTTAAATAGCAATTTGACCAATTTTAAGTTCATGGACAAAATTAGGACATGGAAGGAATTTTTGAAAGTTTAGTAAGGAGGGGCATTTTGGTCATTTGGATATTAAATGAAATAAAATGGGAAAAATAACACAAAATTGGTCATCATCCTCCTTAGTTGCTGCCGAATTCTCCCTCTCTCCATAGCTAGGGTTTCTTCAACTTTCAAGCTCCATAATCAAGAAAGACGCGGAATTGATCTCGAACGGGGGAAGGAAAAAGTTTTGGACTAAATTGCAAAATTTCCACATTTTGCACCAAGGTAAGTTTGTATGTAAATATTACAATAATTTCATGTACATTCTTATATTTCAGCCTATTATATAAATATACTAGCTGATGTTAAAATATAAATCGACTATTGGAAGAATGGAAATAAATATAGAGAGAGATCCTGTTGAACATTCGAGAGATCGAATGAAATAGAGGAGCGTAGCTAGGTCACATGTATGATGCCGAGTGCACATCATGTGTACAAGAAAGCTACGAGACACCCTGTAGTAGCTAGGTCACATGTGTGATACGAGATGTATTCCATGTAGACAAGAGAGCTACGAGACAAATCGGTTGGGTCGCATGAGTGGTACTAAGTGTTCACCATGTGTACAAGAGAGCCGAACTAAACGAAGTATGATGGTGGAGCTGTGTGCTGAAACCATTAAATATCGAGGATTGATCCGAATTGTTCAACGGGATGGTTTTGTGGTGATATTGTGGTTTGGACCTACACTTATGGTGAATGAAATGTGGTGAAAATGATTTGTGGTATATACATATATAAGATAAAATGAGGTTAGCATAAAGAATGTGTGAAAGAGTGAAATTAGCATTAAAACTGTTTTTAGATGGTAGCAGTGACGTGATTTTGAAAAATCACCAAAAATAGGAGGAATATAATTAGAGGTTGAATGAGATGTGAAATTAAAGTTTAATGAGTCTACTTTCATATAAAAGAAACAGAGCAAGCAAAGGAATTCTATATTTTGAGATATTTACAATTGTATGTGACTTGCTCAGGATGAATACGTGATCCCCTGTTCCAACTTTGAAAAATAATTAGAAATTGTACAAGGAAAATTAAGAAATATAGTTTACATGCCTAAATTCCTTATTGAGACTAGTTTTAAATGAAACAGACCTCAGGGTTGTTTGAATTGTGTACTGAGAGATATTCAATTCGTAGTGAACAGAGGTCAGATCAGTCGAGCTGTGTAACAGGGAAACTTTAACTAATAAACTGTACTAATCGGCTGAACCAAAATTATAGACAAAAATTAGCAAAAAGCTTTATGAGTCTAGATTCAGGAAATTTTACGGATTTGAATTTCGAGTTTTGTAACCCGAGTTATGATTTATTTAGTGAATATGATGCAGTAGAGACAGCTAAATCAAAGTGGAATGAATAGTGAAGTTAAAGTAGATAAACTTGAATTGTTGTGTAAACATGTTAGATTCTTTAATTAGTATTTACATACTTACTTACTAAGCTATAAGCTTACTTTGTTTCTCTCTTTTGTCTTATAGTGTTCTTCGCTTGCTCAGAGTTAAGGATCGTGAAGATCTATCCGCACTATCATACTTTAGGGTATTTGAACTAAACGTTTTGAATTATGGCATGTATAGTAGGCTTAATTATTTTGTTACGTGTCATATTTGTCTAGGTTAAAATATTAGTTTCAGATTACTCGACCGGATACTTGGTACAAGCCATTAAAGTGGGCTAATATTGTTCAAGACATATGTTATACGATGCACTATCAAATTGGATGACATATTTACATCTCGATTATGTTTAATGGTATGTGTTATGTTCGTAATACCTTATATCTGTTCCTACGCGACAGTAACGGGTAAGGGTGTTACATTTAGTGGTATCGAGCTATGGTTTAGTCGGTTCTCGGACTAATAAAGTGTGTGTAAAGGTCTAGCTATACATGCCATAAAAATATTGTGATAGTGTGGTGACTCTGATTATTCTAAAGCGTGTCTTGTTTTAATATAGTAATGGATCCCAAGGAACTGCTACCGATGATGTCTTAGTAATGCGCCGGCTCCGCACAAGGGACCGCTTTGTGGAAAGTAGACCGAGACATTGAGACAAGGAGATGAGGCTCGGGATGTCTTTCTCCAAATGATGAACAATTGGTATCTTGAATTTATTCGAGCAAATCCAAATGTTGAACCTCCTCCACCCCTCCTATACCTCGGGACGATTCTGTAGCTGCTCAAGGTATAGATTTGGTAAGAATGAACAAGCCTCCGGTTGACAAGATTCAAAAACAAGGGGCCGAAGAGTTTAGAGCAAAGGTCGATGATGGTCCTGAGAAAGCGGAATTCTGGCTTGAAAATTCTACCCGTGTATTTGATGAGCTCTCATGTACACCCGAGGAATGCTTAAAGTGTGCTGTATCACTTTTGAGAGATTCGGCTTACCACTGGTGGAAGACTTTGGTTGCAGTGGTGCCAAAAGAAAAAGTTACTTGGGATTTCTTCCAGGAAGAATTTAGAAAGAAATACATAAGTCAGCGATTTATTGATCAAAAACGGAAGGAGTTCCTTGAATTGAAGCAGGGGAAAATGTCAGAAAGCAGTATGAACGCGGATTTGTAAGACTCAACAAGTATGCCCTGTGAATGTGTGTCCACCGAGGCCATTATGTGTAGAAGATTTGAAGATGGGCTGAATGAGGACATTAAAGTGCTTGTAGGAATTTTGGAGTTGAAAGAATTTGTAGTATTGGTTGATCGAGCTCTTAAAGTCAAGAATTGAACAAAGAAAGAAGAAAAGTCGCTATTGAGGCCCGAGATGTCGAAAAAGACAGATAAGCAAGCCATTTCAATCTCAACCAAAGAGGTCCAAAGAGACAAACCCTCGAATGATAGTTTCAATTGGGGATTCACACGAGATCGTGGTAGAGCATATTCGGGTCTAAAGCTCAAGCTACTTGGTGGCAAGTGTGGGTAATGTGCGACCTAGAAAGCCAGAGTGTCAACAATGTGGCGAGCAACATTATGGTGAGTGTTGGGGACCGAAGCGAGCTTGTTTCAAAAGTGGTTCTCATGAGCATTTTATTAGAGATTGTCCGGAGAAAGTTAAAGAAGAAAGATTTCAGAGCGCTAGATGAATACCACCGCTAGTAGAGGTAGACCACCGAGAAATCTGGAGGTGGGACTAGTAGTAAAGCGTGATGAAAGATTTAACGGCAAGATCGTAAGCTAGAGCACTGCTAGAGCTTATGCTATACGTGTTCGAGAAGATGCATCATCTCCGATGTTATTATGGTACATTTCTCTTTATGATACTATTGTTATTGCATTGATTGATCCCGGTCCACTCATTCCTATATTTGCATGAATTTAGTATCCAATAAAAAGTTGCTCGTTGAATTTATCGAGTTTACGATTAAAGTGTCGAACCCTTAGGCCAATATGTGCTAGTTGACAAGGTTTGCAAGAATTGCCCATTAATGATTCAAGGTCACTGCTTTTCCGCCAACTTGATGTCTGTTACCATTTGGTGAGTTTGACGTTATCTTGGGAATGGACCGTTAACATTGTATGATGCTAAGGTAGATTGTAAACAAAAGACACTAGAGTTGAAATGTGAAAATGGAGAAATTCGTGGGTTGAAACAGATGAATCAAATAAATTGCCTATGGTGATTTCGCACATGTCCGCACGTAAATACATGAGAAAAGGGTGTGAAGCTTATCCGGCTTATGTAATGAATATTGAGTTGCCTCAACTGAAATTTGAATCGCATCGATAGTCTGTGAGTTTCCGGATGTATTTCCGAGGAATTGCCCGGCCGCCTCCGAACAGAGAGATAGATTTTGCCATTGATTTGTTGTCGCATCGCACCGATCTCGATTGCTCCATATAAAATGGCTCATGAATTAAAAGAATTGAAGGCTCGATTGCAGGAGTTAACAGACAAGGGATTTGTGAGATCGAGTTTCTCTCCCTGGGTGCTCTGTATTATTCAGAAGAAGAAGGATGGTTCAATGAGACTTTGCATTGATTACCGTCGACTTAATAAGGTGACTATAAAGAACAAGTACCCGCTGTCGAGGATTGATGATTTATTCGATCGTTAAAGGGGCCACAGTGTTTTCAAAGATTGATTTGAGGTCTGGTTACTACCAGTTGAGAGTTAAGGAGTCAGATGTGCCGAAAACCGCCTTTAGGACAAGGTATGGACATTATGAGTTTCTTGTGATGCCTTTCGGCTTAACAAATGCTCCAGCTATATTTATGGACTTAATGAATCGGATCTTCCGGCCATATTTGGATAAGTTTGTAGTAGTGTTTATAGATGACATTTTAATTTATTCTCGAGATGAGTCTGAACATGCCGAACACTTGAGAACTATATTGCAAATCTTGAGAGAAAAGAAACCTGCTTGCCAAGTTTAGTAAAAGTGAGTTCGCTTCGTGAAGTCGGATTTTGGGGCATATAGTCTCGGTGATGGTATTCGGGTGGATCCAAGCAAGATTTCGCGATCGTTGATTGGAAACCGCCCAAGAATGTATCCGAGGTTAGAAGCTTTTAGGCTTAGCCGGTATTATAGACGTTTTGTTGAAGGATTTTCGATGATTGCCTCTCCTATGACTAAGTTGTTGCAAAAGAATGTTAAGTTTGAATGGACTGATAAATGTCAACAAAGTTTTGAAAAATTGAAAGCACGATTGACTGAAGCACCAATTTTAGTACAGCCCGAGTCAGGAAAGGAGTTCAGTAATTTATAGTGATGCATCATTGACAGGCCTTGGATGTGTGTTGATGCAAGAGGGTAAAGTGGTAGCTTATGCTTCGAGACAGTTAAAACCGCATGAGAAGAACTATCCTACACATGATTTGGAACTGGCCGCTGTTGTTTTTGCCTTGAAGATTTGGCGACATTATTTGTACGGTGAAAAATGCCGAATTTTTACCGATCACAAAAGTTTGAAGTACTTGATGAATCAAAAGGATCTGAATCTCATGACAGCGAAGATGGCTTGAATTATTAAAGGATTATGATCTAGTGATTGATTATCATCCAGAAAAGCAAATGTAGTTCTTGACGCCTTGAGCGTAAAATTTCTTTTTACTTTGAGAGCCATGAACACGGGTTAGCATTGTCTCGATGATGGGTCAATCTTAGCGTAAATGAGAGCTAAACCGTTATTTCTCCATTAATTTGTGATGCTCAAAAGAATGATAGTGAGTTGTGGATCAAGAGAACTCAATGCTAATCAAAGTTACGACTCGATTTTCGAGTTGGACCGATGATTGTTTGATGTTTCGAGACGTGATATGTGTGCCGAAAAATGATAAATTGATTCGTAAAATATTACATGAGGCGCACAATGGCTGTTTATCGTTCATCCTGGTAGCACAAAATGTATAATGATTTAAAGAAGTCAGATTGGTGGCGTGTATGAAAAGGACATTTCGAATTTGTAACCAAGTGTTTGATCATCAACAAGTAAAAGCTGAACATCAAGTGCCTTCAGATTACTTCAACCAAGAATGGTGCCCGAGTGGAAATGGGACAAGATTACCATGGATTTTGTAACCTGGTTTGCCTTTAACTCCTAAAAAGAAGGATACTGTTTGGGTAGTGGTTGATAGATTAACAAAGTCAGCCCACTTTATACCAGTACGTACCGATTACTCACTTGATAAATTAGCCAATTATATGTTGCTGAAATTGTGAAGTTGCACGGAGTACCTATGTCTATAATATCAGATAGAGATCCAAGATTTACCTCGAGATTTTGGAAAAAGTTACAAGAAGCTTTGGGTACAAAATTGAACTTTAGTACCGCATTTCATCCACAAACAGATGGTCAAACAGAAAGAGTAATCTAGGTACTCGAAGATATGCTTAGATGCTGTGTTTTAGAATTTGGAGGTAGTTGGGAGAAATATCTATCTTTGATTGAGTTTGCCTACAATAACAGTTATCAATCAAGTATACAAATGGCACCGTACGAAGCCTTGTATGGTCGTAAGTGTCGTTTTCCTTTATATTGGACCGAGCTTAGTGAGAAACAGATTCATGGAGTTGATCTATTTAAAGAAACCGAAGAGAAAATAAAAGTAATTCGGGATTGCTTAAAAGCTGCTTCAGATCGACAAAAGTCATATGCAGATTTAAAAAGAAAAGAGATTGAATTTCAGGTGGGTGATAAAGTGTTCTTGAAGGTGTCACCATGGAAAAAGATTCTGAGATTTAGTCGGAAAGGCAAGTTGAGTGAGAATTGGACCAGTGGCATATCGGACCAGTGGCATATCGGTTGGCCTTACCGGCAGAGTTAGAAAGAATTCATAACGTGTTTCATGTATCAATGTTGCGACGTTATCGTTCTGATCCTTCACATGTGATTTCTCCAACAGAAATTGAGATTCGATCGGATATGACCTATGAGGAGGAACCAATAAAGATTTTGGCTCGAGAGGTTAAACAGTTAAGAAATAAAAGTATAGCTTTAGTTAAAGTATTGTGGCACGACATGGGATAGAAGAGGCTACGTGGGAACCCGAGGAAGCTATGAGGAAACAAGACCCAAACCTCTTTACGGTAAGATTTTCGGGACGAAAATCTCAAAAGGGGGGAGAATTGTGACAACCCGAATTAGGGCCTAATCGAATAGTGGTTTCGTGACCACAAATCCGAGATAGAAATAATTGTTTTATAATTATTTTGGGGTTTATGATATGATTGCATGATTGTGTGAAAATTTCGTGATGAAATTCTATGCCTAAAGTGCTTAAATTGAAAGTAGGGACTAAATCGAATAAGTTGCAAAATTTGCATCCCGTAAGTTTTAGTATGAAATTGTTTTGGAATATTAATTAGGAGGTCTTAAATAGCAATTTGACCAATTTTAAGTTCATGGACAAAATTAGGACATGGAAGGAATTTTGAAAGTTTAGTAAGGAGGGCATTTTGGTCATTTGGATATTAAATGAAATAAAATGGGAAAAATAACACAAAATTGGTCATCATCCTCCTTAGTTGCTGCCGAATTCTCCCTCTCTCCATAGCTAGGGTTTCTTCAACTTTCAAGCTCCATAATCAAGAAATACGCGAATTGATCTCGAATGGGGAAGGAAAAGTTTTGGACTAAATTGCAAAATTTCCACATTTTGCACCAAGGTAAGTTTGTATGTAAATATTACAATAATTTCATGTACATTCTTATATTTCAGCCTATTATATAAATATACTAGCTGATGTTAAAATATAAATCGACTATTGGAAGAATGGAAATAAATATAGAGAGAGATCCGGTTGAACATTCGGAGAGATCGAATGAAATAGAGGAGCGTAGCTAGGTCACATGTATGATGCTGAGTGCACATCATGTGTACAAGAAAGCTACGAGACACCTGTAGTAGCTAGGTCACATGTGTGACACGAGATGTATCCCATGTAGACAAGAGAGCTACGTGAAAGATAAATGTAGCTAGGTCGCATGCGTGATTCCAAGTGAAGGACACCATGTAGACAAGAGAGCTACGTGAAAGATAAATGTAGCTAGGTCGCATGCGTGATTCCAAGTGAAGGACACCATGTAGACAAGAGAGCTACGAGACAAATCGGTTGGGTCGCATGAGTGGTACTAAGTGTTCACCATGTGTACAAGAGAGCCGAACTAAACGAAGTATGATGGTGGAGCTGTCTGTGAAACCATTAAATATCGAGGATTGATCCGAATTGTTCAACGGGATGGTTTTGTGGTGATATTGTGGTTTGGACCTACACTTATGGTGAATGAAATGTGGTGAAAATGATTTGTGGTATATACATATATAAGATAAAATGAGGTTAGCATAAAGAATGTGTGAAAGAGTGAAATTAGCATTAAAACTGTTTTTAGATGGTAGCAGTGACGTGATTTTGAAAAATCACCAAAAATAGGAGGAATATAATTAGAGGTTGAATGAGATGTGAAATTAAAGTTTAATGAGTCTACTTTCATATAAAATAAACAGAGCAAGCAAAGGAATTCTATATTTTGAGATATTTACAATTGTATGTGACTTGCTCAGGATGAATACGTGATCCCCTGTTCCAACTTTGAAAAATAATTAGAAATCGTACAAGGAAAATTAAGAAATATAGTTTACATGCCTAAATTCCTTATTGAGACTAGTTTTAAATGAAACAGACCTCAGGGTTGTTTGAATTGTGTACTGAGAGATATTCAATTCGTAGTGAACAGAGGTCAGATCAGTCGAGCTGTGTAACAGGGAAACTTTAACTAATAAACTGTACTAATCGGCTGAACCAAAAATTATAGAAAAAATTAGCAAAAAGCTTTATGAGTCTAGATTCAGGAAATTTTACGGATTTGAATTTCGAGTTTTGTAACCCGAGTTATGATTTATTTAGTGAATATGATGCAGTAGA